>NC_041391.1:274581317-274632473 GCF_002162155.2 Triticum dicoccoides
TCAGTTAGGCATCAAGTGCGTGCTTGTTAGTTAAACCTATGTATAAATTGTGACACTAAATACGACTAGTAAGTAGTACAGTAGCAGTACTAGTATACGTCGGTCAAATTATTCATCATGTCCACACATTGAATTGACGTGACAACACGCTGCACGTGAGGTGACACAAGAATCCCGGCGGCGTGTTCGGGTATTCGGGACTTCAGATTTGGAGTACCACTTATCTGTCTAAATCTTTCATCATTCACTTAAAAAAGTCGATTGATCATACATTGAGTACCATATAACTAGAAGTACTGATGCAAGTGGAAGAAGGATTGGCCGGTGCTGCCGGCTGGCTTCAAGTTTGATACCACGGATCAGGAGCTGATCAAGCACATTGAGGCCAAAGTGAGTGCTGACAGCGCGAGATTTCAGTCTCTCATTGATTTGTTCATACCAACCATCGTTAGCGAGCACGACATATGCTACACCCAACCTGAGAAACTTCCAGGTAAGACACCGATCGGCCGTCTACTTGCACAAACATATTCCTTTGTTTATAACTCTATTTTTCTTTATAGACGCAGACCTGGTGAAGCAATTACAATTTGACAGTTAATAAAAAGTGAAACAAGTGACTGCAACATGCCAAAGATGTTATGAGAATGCCAACTACGTACACTAAAACCTGTATTCCACAATACTGCAGGTATCACACTGAGTGGCCTAAGGAAGCATTTCTTCCAACGCAATTCCAGGGCGTTCAAAAGGGGCATGTGGACACGTCGCAAGATACAGTCAGAGTGCGGCATGCACGCGATGTGGCACAAGACCGGCAATACCTTGCTGGTGATGTTCAACGGCCGGCAGACGGGCAGCAAAAAAGGTTCTGGTGCTGCACACCAACAAGAACTTCGACTGGCAGAGGACCAACTGGGTGATGCACCAGTACCACCTCGGGCACTTGGAGCAAGAGAAGGAGCAGGAGCTGGTCCTCTGCAAGATTTTCTACCAGACGAACACTAGGACCAGGAGTAAAAAGATTATAAGTTAGTTTGGTATTGGTAGTTATACTACCTTGTCGTCCGCAAGTTGGTATTGTTGTTAATGATCTTTTGGTATGAACTTGCATTTGCTTGCAACCATCATGCCGAGGGTCGACGTGGATATAAAGTTGAATCATTTGTTTCGAAACGAATTTTCAGGCACCTGATTTTTATTTGATGGGTAGCATAAGCACCTGCCGTTTGAATTCCCAGTTCTCTAATTTTTTCGAAACAAGTGCATGCACTTATTATCACGATGAAAAAACAATATTCGTGTTGCATCCCAGTTATCATTCTGTACTTCCAGAATTCTCTTGTTTATTGAGCATGTATATTGTTTTTTCAGGTCGAGCAAGTTTCAACTGGGCTGTAGACTGCCCAGGGTTGGTTTTGTTTTTAACAGGCCCAGCCCATGACGACAACGAGGCACAAAGATCCAGCAGGTATCTACTAGCCTCTGGCCCGCCAGCGTTTGTTATATTTTGTCTTACAACATACAGCAGGCAGTTTTTTTTGACTGAATCAAACACACAGCCTAGTTCTATTTTCCTCTTGAAACGCATGTCCTACATCCATTTTCTAATCTCTACCTATAGTTTTACTAGTTCATATACACGTATCATTATATTGAAAACAAATAAAATTCCCTTTTCATATTTACATCCTTATTTTTGTTATTTTTTCACACCCAGCGCTGATTTTTTTACCACTAGTTTTCCCTTAAGCCAACTCAATTGTCCTACGTCTTATTTGCTTACAAAAACAAAATGATTTTTTTGGCAAATCAATAAGTTCTTAAAAGAATGTTTATCATTTCGGGATTACAACAGTTCAGACTCCACCAAAATATGCAAAATAAGGTTGAACTTTTTGACCGTGGTCCTCGGCAGAAAATGGGCTGTAATAAGTTACTTAAGAATTAGCAAATGGGCTACAAATTATAAAAAATAGCAAATGGGCTTTATGTTGTCTGCCACAGATTTGGAGGCTGACTTGTGGGCCTACTAAGTTCATGCGTACACAAGGTTTCTCAAAAAAGAAACTTAGTCAACAATCGACTCTACCAGCGTCAGACCGTTAGATGTCAATCTAACGGCAATCGTGCTTCTTCAGTCTCTGATCTTCCTGCCCCAGCCGCCCAAACCAGCGCCATTGGAACCACCTGCTCCCGCCTCCCATGGCTAGCTGTTCTACCGGGCAGGCCTCACGGCCCCATCATACTCGCATCCCTGGCCTGTCTATCCCTCTACTCACCCACACCTCCTATTAATTTCTAGCAACGGCAGCCGAACCAATCAACCCTCGTACTCTCCACCGTGTGGGCAGCCACTGTCGTGTCTTCCCCGGCTCCGTGTCGTTCTCTTCGTAGGCCTCGTCGTCGTCCACCGCCATGGTGCTCTTGGCGCGGCGTGGTCAACGATGTCCATCCAACGGCTGTAGTGCTTCTTCAACCTCTAGTCTTCTTGCCCCAGCCGCCCAAAGCAGTGCCGGTCGTGCCGCATGCTCCTGCCTCTCGTGGCCGGCTATGGTGCCACGGAGGCCTCACCGCCCCCATACTACTCCCACCACTGGCCAGGCCATCCCTCACTCACCCACTCCCCCTGTTATTCTGCGGCGACAGCAGCCTCACACCGCAGCCGAACCAGTGAACCCTCGTACTCCTCTCCACATGCGCATCTATTGACGCGTCTTCCCCGGCTCCGCATCGTCCCCTTCCCAGGCCTCGCCATCGTCCACCGCCATGGTGCTCTCGGCGTGGCGTGGTCAATATGGTCAACGACCGACTTCCATCGGAAGAGTACTGTACATGGAGAGGCTGACAGCTGGGTCCACGGCAGCCGCAAGGAAGTGCCTCCTTATTATGCGCAAAATAATTATTCCTTCACCTGACAGCAGGGACCCACCGGACGGCCACCAGTATTTCGCGAAAAAAACATTTCCCCCCTGATTGCTGGGACCCACGGGACGGGCCACTGTATTTCGCGAAAAAAATATTTGCCCCTGACTGCTGGGACCCACCGGATGGACCACCGTATTTCGCAAAAAAGTTCCCCCTGTTGTGAGCTCGGACCCAACGGAAGTGCCTCCTTATTACGCACAGAAAAATGAATACTCCCCCTACTAGCTGGGGCCCACCATGGTGGGAGGCTGACTTGTGGTCCTACTAAGTTGACGGGCACGGAGGGCTTTGTCCACTTAGTCAATATGAACGATTCTAGCTCCAGTGACCGTACGATGTCCATCCAACGGCCGTCGTGCTTCTTCAATCTCTGCTCTTCCTACTTCAGCCGCTCAAACAAGCGCCGGCGGGACTGCCTGCTCCCACCTCCCCGCGGCCGGCTATGCTGCCATGCAGGCCTCACCATCCCACTGTACTCCCATCGCTGGCCTAGCCATCCCTCTACTCACCCACACCTGCTGTTATTGTCCGGCGACGGCAGATGAACCAGTAAACCCTCGTACATTCATACTCTCCTCCGTGTGTATTCGCACACGAACACGTCACCGTGTACCCTCGACACCGGGGGTGATGCACCGCAGCTCACGTCGAAGGAGACCCGCCGGAAGCACGGTACGCAAGACAATCTGGTGGGCGCTTTTGTAGACCCGAAACCCCACACGCCCGGGAGGGACTCCGTCAGGGCGCGCGGCGGCTATGGGCTGCCCTAGGTCGGCCTGACCGCCTCTAGGGCCTCGAAGTTCACCGCCCTGCAATGAACAAGAACGAACGAAGAATGAGGAAGAAGAAGAACAAGGGAGAGAGATAAAAGTAAAGATAAAAGTGGTAGATGATTGTTTGATTGTGTGTTGTTGTTCAATCGGCCGTCACCTCTTGTCTATATAAGAGGCGGGTGGACTTCCCGTACAAGAAAAGGACTTGCCTAGCTGTCCAAATCATCAAAACCTAATAAAACACGGACTATTCATGACCCCCGGCCCGGATGTCCGGCCCAAGACCCGGATGATCCGGCCTAGCCCAGTTTTTTGACAGCAGCTCACTGTTTTGGCTCTAAAATCCTTATACAACCTCGGATTTGGACGCTTTTTATATCCAAATCAACCGTCTCGACGAGACGCACAACTTTCATGTTGAACACGTTTTCATATGAGGCCATCTTGGGGGTGTTTAGGGCCGTTTTCTAAAGTCTGCAGCAGAAAAACGTGTCCGGACACCCGGACGATTGCCCGGATTGTGCGGCCTTTACCCGGATCATCCGGAAGTTGATCCAGATCATCCGGCTTCAACTTTTAGCTTCTGTTGTTTTGGTCAATTTTTCGGCCCTCGGCCGGATGATCTGGACCCCGGTCCGGATGATCCGGCCATACAGTGCTGCAGCACACAAGTTTGACTGTAACTTTTGCATACGAACTCGGATGGGGATGATCTTTATATCGAAATCGTCTGTCTCGACGAGACGAAGAACTTTGCAGTTGTAACTTTTCCCATCCGAGGTATTATTAATTAGGTTTCATGCCATTCTTTAATCAGGTGTCAACACGGGTATCTCCGAAATTGTCATATCTTTTGCACTTGAGCTTCTTTTTTGGTCCATCTTCATATTTATTTCGATCATCTTGACGAAAGCCATCAAATGGTGACATAAACTCATAATTCTAACATCATCTCATTATAGCCTCAAGTCACTCTTTTTCATCATGCCATTTTCGAGCGTCAACACATGCCCCCCTATTTTTCGTCAAAGCTTGGATGCCGAAAAATAATTTATCCATAGTTTGTTCTAAGGACGATGTCAACACCCCATCGACCATTTATATGTTCTTAGGGCGATAGTTTTATATCGGCCACACCTTTTCTTAGGGCGATAGTTATATATCGACCATATATTTTCTCAGGGCGATAATTATATATCGGCCGTTGCCTGTCTAGGCTTCTTGCCACACACTTGGATGGTATTTCTTTAAATATTTGCCATTGAGAGCTCGAGGTAACAATGTGCCTTGTATGGATTCCACCAAATACGAGTTTCCGGGAACTATTCTTGTAACCCTAAAAGGACCTTCCCAACTTGGAGACCACTTTCCAAATTTTCTATCTTTCGAACCAATTGGTAGAATCACCTTCCACACGAGATCGCCAACTTGAAAATTCTTCAACTTGACCTTCTTATTGTAAGCTCTTGCTACCCTCAACTTATCCCTCTCTATGGCCTTTAAAGCAACCAAACGTTTATTGGCAACTTCATCAATATTGTCCATCATCAAGTTATAGAAGTCCACAGCCGATAAATCATTTTGTTTGGCTATTCTCAAAGCATTCAAATTCACTTCCACTGGTAAAACGGCCTCCTGACCATATACGAGCTCATATGGAGTCACCTTTGTAGCACCATGCCTTGAGACCCTATGTGCCCACAAAGCTTCGGACAATAGCTCATGCCATCTCCTTGGATTATCCTCAATCTTCTTCTTGATGAGCTTGATTAATATTTTATTACTAGACTCAGTTTGTCCATTGGCTTGGGCATAATATGGAGAGGAATTGAGAAACTTTATCTTATATGATTCAGCAAATTCTCTGACTTGATGTGACATAAAGGATGAACCTTGGTCCGTAGTTAATGTTTGAGGAATGCCGAATCTATGAATAATATGTTCAGTTATGAATTGAATTACCTCTGTATGCGTCATATTTTTGAGTGGTATTGCTTTAGACCATTTAGTGAAATAATCAGTCGCCACCAACACTGAACCGATGCCCCTTTGAAGAAGAAGGATGAATCTCTCCAATAAAGTCTAATCCCCAACCTCTAAAAGGCCACAGTTTGATAATAGGATGTAACATAGCAGCGGGAGCCAACTGAATATCACCAAACTTTTGACAAGCTTCACATCCTTTATAATACCGGAAACAATCATTAACCATCGTCGGCCAATAAAACCCGGCACGTCGTAATAGCCATTTCATCTTGGGAGCCAACTGATGAGTGCCACAAATACCTTCATGGACCTATCCCATAGCAACTCTCGCTTGGTCCTCGTCCAAGCACTTTAAAAGAACATCATCAACCGTTCGGCGATAGAGACCATCATCTCTCATTGTGTATTTGAAAGCCATACGCCGAACAGTCCTGTCCACCCTTTTACTAGGATCACAGAAATAATCAATAATGGGTTTTTTCCAGTCTTGATTTTCTCCTGCATTAAATTTTTCATTAGTGGCCGAAACAGTGGGTTCGGGTTCGGCCTCCCCTATGTTGGCAAAACTAGACATCGGCCTTTGAGAAATATGAAACATGCCACGATTAACATGATAGCCGGATGCTTGTTGTGCCAACTCATTTGCTCTCCAATTGTCATGTCTAGATATATGAGTAATGCTAAAATAATCGAAATCTGAAATTATATCTAGACATTTATCAAGATAAACATTAAGTGATTCATCAAAACATTGAAAGACTTTAGATATTTGTTGCACTACTAATAACGAATCACCAAAAGCCTCAATATGTGTAGCACCTATGGCAAGCAACATCTCTAAGCCGAATAACTATTCGGCTTGATTATTTGTGCAAAAGTATTCTAAGCGGCATGAGGCTTCAAAAACAGCACCATGAGGAGATATATAAACAATACCAACACCTTGGCCATTGCTACACACTGAACCATCAAAATATAATCTCCATGGTACTAATGAGATAAAGCTAATATCACTTAACATGTACCTTGTCTCGGTTCCAATTGAACTAAGGACGGTGTTAGAATTCCACACCGGCCATGATCAGATAGTTTCTTAGGATGATAGTTAAGTATCGGCCATTACCATGAGGTTCATATAGAATTCATCCATTAAAACATGTATAGCCGAAATAAACAAATGAAATATCAATAAAATATTTCGGCCCCTTTGTTTTAGCAACAAAAATGTAACTAACCAAATGTACAGTGATTTGGTAATACTCTTTCATCATATAGAAAATTATGTTGCATCCATGGATCAAAATAAGTCCATGGAGGGTAACTGATCATACCTGTGGATGAATTCCATGGCAAAGGCATCAATGGCATTGTTGAAGAAAATGGATGATGTGCTAACCGAAGATTTTGATGTTGTGATGCACACCTTCGGCTTAATTGTTTGTTGCTTCCATCATTCTCCTTCTTCATTTTTATTGTACTTGTTGCAATTGAAGCATGCACATCGTTTTTGTTTTGATTGATCCTCTTGGTAACCCATGCCATGTTCCTCTTTCTAAGCTCTTGTGCACTAAGATTTTGTAATTCCTTCTTTTGCCAATACGATAAGCCGAGTGAACACCTCGACTGTGATTTTGTTTCAACCAATGGCAACTCTTTCTGGGCCTTGTGCACCCTCAACTTATTTTCTTCAGATTTGGCACTCTGATTTTTATCAATTGATTGCTTCACTTCTTTGCCTTTTGTAGCCAATGTCAACACTTTAATTGGCTCTTTGTTTTTTGAGATCAAATCTGAAGTAGCACACTTACGACCATCTCTTTTCATGCAGTAAACTTGCTTTACCATCTCTTTCTTCTTCCTTGAGCTCTGGACCGATTCCTTATGATTGAAACAGTCTTTGATACGTGATTGTTCAAATGTTGATCTTCTTGGAGCTGCATAGTATTGGTGAGATGGTCTAGAATAAGATGGAGAATGTGCCCTTGTACCATACCTGTCCCATGATGAATATGTATCTATATGAGCATAGGGAGGCATCCACGGCATTGGCATTGGCACCCCAAAATAAGGATATGAATATGTTGCATTAAAATTCGCACTTTGCCAATACCGATCCTCATATTTGCGCCTTGGGGTGATCTTGGTTTCTTTGCATGATTTGGCCGATAAGCATTCTTCTCTTCACTTTTCTTTTGATATTTCTCCAATAGTTCAGCGAAGGTGATTTTTGATCTCTTACACTTGCGCTTATTTCGGCCTTTATTTTCTTTTGGTTTGCTTCCATCGACCATTGGATTTGCTTGCTGCCCCCGGTCCTTGGCGTCTCCATTGTAGCTTCGATGGAATTTTTGCCCTCAAGGTTATGTTCATTATGCTCTTCAACAAATTCTTTACTTGAAAGCTCGATCCCATCACCTGCTATTTTTACCTTCTCTTTAAATGGATCGGCTTGAAGCAGCCGATGCAAAAACTTTCTGCCATTGGGACCAATCGGAATAGACTGGTCATCTCTTGGTGTCTCAACAAATTTCAATTGTCCTTTATCAATGGACGATTTAACTATTTGACGAAACATATTGCAATCCTGAAAATTATGTTTGAACGAATGATGCAACCTACAATACATTCGTCCTTGAATTGATGGCTTAACATGGTGATCAAGAATTCTAATGTAATTATTTTTCAACAACAAATCAAAGATTTGATCACACATGTTTGAATCAAAGGTATACCTTTTGTTTTCTAGCCGATCTTGTTGTGAGAACGGCTTTGGAGTTAAGCAAATGAATGGTTCAGATTTGGCATCTTCCCATTCGGCTATGAATTCTCTTTCGCATTCTTTTTCCGATGTCCTTAAATAAGAAACTATACTAGCATCAGTTTTCCCAAAAGATTTTAACCTTGGCTTTGAATTTCTGAAATCAAAGTAGTTAGAACATACACGTCTCAATTGAGACCATGCGTAAGCCAAGTATGAAGCAAACAAAGCTACCCAATTAGATATGAACTTTAAATAAAGCAATGGGAAAAGCTTTGGTTGCAGTAATAAGTCACTATCGGTCTCTTTGAATGGTACAACATATTGACCGATATGCTTAGTAACAATTTTATTGCTAACAAGTATATTGCCCTTCTTCATTGGTCTTTGAAAATTACTTATTAGAATTTTTCTAATAGATGCATCAACAATAAAGTTGTGACCAAATCTAAAAATAGGTAAATTACTTGCTAGACATACCTCTTCAAATATGTTGGGAGAACATGATGGTGGTGCCATTTGAAGAACATCTTGCTCCGTCGTTGGATGGCTCCCCAACACCTTGTCATCATCTTTTTCTTGAATCCGTGCATCATTGCTTTGAAGATTTTTGTCGGCCGAACTTTGTTCAGCTACTTGTTCTTGTCCTTGAAGCTTGTCAGTTTCTACGGCACAGAACTCATAGGGCAGGAAGTAGGTTCCATTAACTTCAGAAAAATCAAGCACCGTTGTTTTCCTATGCTTGCCATGCCCTTTTTCCATAATGCTTGCCTCGTTGGATCTGATGGATTCAGAATATATACTACTTGATTCGGATTTTTCAACCGAAGCACTTTCATATTCCGAATCATCCTTCTTTTCATTGATACTACCAATTGGCAATGCTTCTTTTATCTAAGCCAATTCTTTTTCTATTTGTTTCTGATGGCGAGCGGTAAAATTAGCTTTAAGCTTTTTCTCAATTTCAGCCCACTCCGGATATGATTGCCCCCCAATGCTTTTAGATTCTTTCGGCAATGACACACAGGTGTTGCCGAAATTTTGCAATTGTGTAGGGGGTGTATAATATGATGTAGTACTAGGTGAAGGCATATGCAGTGTTGTAAGACCATACTTTTGCTCGCCAATTTTATCAATTGGCAACGATTCATCTTCTTGCAAAACTCTAGCTTTTATTGCGGCATAATCAGGAAATAGCCCCTTTTCATGTTGTTCAAGGCAAAGAGCACTAATTCTCTTATTTTGGGCTAAACTCTTCAATGCAGCCACCACTACCTCATCTTCTACAATATTGGGCAGAACCGCTCCTGTAAAATTTACATTCATTCGGCCATAACCAGGAAGGTGTGAAGCCGAATTATGAGCATCTACAGTTGTGTATGGTGCCGAAGAATAACTAACATGAGGTGTAGCATATGACGGTTGAGAGTAACTGGCCAAATAGCCATTAGTAGCATGGCCAATTCTCTCATTCATCGGCATGGTTGGATTACTATATTGCACATTAGCTGCCGATGAATAAAAGGGTGAAACACTTTCTTGTATGGCATTGGAAATTCTAACTTGGGGTGTTTCAAATTGATTAATCGAACTCATCATGTTGCTCATCGGCATATGAATTTGTGGGGTTGCCGATGCATGGGAGTTGGGATACATATGTTGCATGTTGCTAAATTTATAAGAATTTGAAACATGAAGATTGTTTTGCATCGGCCCTTGCACATAATTAGATGTATGATTGATAAAACTAGGGCTAACCGATACATTATGCTCAATAGGTGATCCAGCAACAACATATGGATTATTTGCATCTACAAAGGGGAATTGGGTATTCATATTACCTTGGTAGATTGCAGCAACTTGATGACGATCTCTTCGTAGCAAGAACGGGCTGGAGACCGTTCAAAGCTTCATCCCCAGCGGAGTCGCCAAAAAGTGTGTTCGCACACGAACACGTCACCGTGTAGCCTCGACGCCGGGGATGATGCACCGCAGCTCACGTCGAAGGAGACCCGCCGGAAGCGCAGTACGCAAGACAATCCGGCGGGCGCTTTTGTAGACCCGAAACCCCACACGTCCGGGAGGGACCCCGTCAGGGCGCGCGGCGGCTATGGGCTGCCCTAGGTCGGCCTCACCGCCTCTAGGGCCTCGAAGTTCGCCGCCATGCAATGAACAAGAACGAACGAAGAACGAGGAAGAAGAAGAACAAGGGAGAGAGATAAAAGTAAAGATAAAAGTGATAGATGATTGTTCGATTGTGTGTTGTTGTTCAATCGGCCGTCACCTCTTGTCTATATAAGAGGCGGGTGGACTTCCCGTACAAGAAAAGGACTTGCCTAGCCGTCCAAATCATCAAAACCTAATAAAACACGGACTATTCACGACCCCCGGCCCGGATGTCCGGCTCAAGACCCGGATGATCCGGCCTAGCCCAGTTTTTTTACAGCAGTTCACTGTTTTGGATCTAGAATCCTCATACGACCTCGGATTTGGACGTTTTTTATATCCAAATCAACCGTCTCGACGAGACGCACAACTTTCATGTTGAACACTTTTTCATCTGAGGCCATCTTGGGGGTGTTTCGGGCCGTTTTCTAAAGTCTGCAGCAGAAAAACGTGTCCGGACACCCGGACGATTGCTCGGATTGTCCGGCCTTTACCCGGATCATCCGGAAGTAGATCCAGATCATCCGGCTTCAACTTTTAGCTTCTGTTGTTTTGGTCAATTTTTTGGCCCTCGGCCGGATGATCTGGACCCCGGTCCGGATGATCCGGCCATACAGTGCTGCAGCACACAAGTTTGACTGTAACTTTTGCATACGAACTCGGATGGGGATGATCTTTATATCAAAATCGCCCGTCTCGACGAGACTAAGAACTTTGCAGTTATAACTTTTCCCATCCGAGATATTATTAATTAGGTTTCATGCCATTCTTTAATCAGGTGTCAACACGGGTATCTCCAAAATTGTCATATCTTTTGCACTTGAGCTTCTTTTTTGGTCCATCTTCATATTTATTTCGATCATCTTGACGAAGGCCATCAAATGGTGACATAAACTCATAATTCTAACATCATTTTATTATAGCCTCAAGTCACTCTTTGTCATCATGCCATTTTCGAGCGTCAACAGTGTGGGAAACAACTGTCCAGTCTTCCCTGCCTCCATGTCGTTCCCTTCCTAGGCCTCGCCGTCGTCCACCGCCCTGGTGCTCTCGATGCAGCCTGGTCAACGTGGTCAACGACCGACAAGCAACTGAAGTGGATTGTATGTGGAGAGGCCGACAGTTGGGTCCACGGCCGCATGCAAGGAAATGCCTCCTTATTACGCGCAAAATAATGATTCCACCACCTGACATCGGGGACCCATAGAAAGGGCCTCTGTATTTCGCGAAAAAAACGTTACCGCCGCTGACAGCTTGGTCCCACCAGCTATATCTTTGCACGCAAGGAAGTGCCTCCTTATTACGCACAAAAAAATGAATACTCCCCCTGTTAGCTGGGACCCAGTATAGTGGCAGGCTGACTTGTGGGCCTACTAAGTTGACGGGGACGGAGGGCTTTGTCAACTTAGTCAGTATGCACGATTCTAGCTCCAGTGACCGTACAATGTCCTTCCAACGGCCGTAGTGCTTCTTCAACCTCTAGTCTTCTTGCTCTAGCCGCCCAAACCAGCGCTGGTCGTGCCTCGTGCTCCTGCTTCCCGTGGCCGGCTGCGATGCGGCGGAGGCCTCACCGCCCCCTACTACTCCCACCGCTGGCCAGGCCATCCCTCTACTCACCCACACCCCCTGTTATTCTGCAGCGACGGCAGCCTCACACCGCAGCGAACCAGTGAACCCTCGTACTCCTCTACGCGTGGGCATCCACTGCCGCGTCTTTCCCGGCTCCGCGTCGTCCCCTTCCTAGGCCTCACCATCGTCCACCGCCCTGGTGCTCTCGGCGCGGCGTGGTCAACATGGTCAAGGAACGGCTTCCATCAGACGTGGACTATACGTGGAGAGGCTGACAGCTGGGTCCACGGCCGCAGCACGGAAGTGCCTCCTTATTATGCGCAAAATAATTATTCCTCCACCTGACAGCAGGGATCCACCGGATGGGCCACCATATTTCGTAAAAAAATGTTTTCCCCTGATTGCTGGGACCCATCAGCTACATCTTCGCATGCAAGGAAGTACGTCCGGGCAAAAAAATGATTCGCCCCCTGACTGCTGGGACCCACCAGCTACATCTTCGCAGGCAAGGAAGTGCCTGACAGTAGGGACCCACCTGGTCGAAGCGTATGTAGCATTTTCATTCTGGTCGCGAACGTGTACGTACATACTGGTCGTTATAGAGGCGCGCACGTGTCGTAGTAGAGGCGCGCACGTAGCATGTACACGTACCTACAGCGGCCAGGGTGCAAGAAAGAAAATACGGCCACGTACATACATACGGGCAGGGTCTCGAACGCCTACTCGCGCATACGTACGGCCAGGGCTCGTGTACATGGTTGGGATGGAACGGAGAAACAGCGTCGTCGTCGTGTTCATGGGGAGGCAACGGAATGCGTTGTGTTCATAGGGAGGCAACGGAATGTGTCGTGTTCATCGGGAGGCAATGGAATGCGTCGTGTTCATCGGGAGGCAATGGAACGCGTGGTAGCCAACCGGCTTGGATGGAACACGCGATGGAAACGAGGCCTGGCATACCGCAGAACGGAGGAAACGGCCTTGTGTCCGACCGTCCATGTTCGAAACAGGATCCTGTTCATCGGGAGGGGTCTGCGTACCGCAAAACGGAGGAAACGGACCTCCTACGGTCGAAACGGGGGTCCTGCTGATCGGGAGGGGTGTGGCGTATCGCAAAACGGATGAAACGGACTTGTGTTGGAGCGCTACGGTCGGAACGGGGGTCCTGTTGATCGGGAAGGGTGTGGCGTACCGCAAAACGGACGAAACGGACTTGTGTTGGAGCGCTACGGTCGAAACGAGGGTCCTGTTCATCAGGAGGGGTGTGGCGTACCGCAAAACGGGACTCCACGGGATACTGTTCATCTTCACCATCAACCTCCTCCGGCCTCCACGGGCTCATGTTCAACCAGCCTCCATCGCACGCTACTCCATCGGCTACTGTTCAACCACCCCTTCACGGGCACCCCTCCACCGTCTACTGTTCATCCAGCCCTCCACAGGGTCGTCCTGTTCATCCAGAGGCAATGTCATGGGGTCCTGCATCCACCCCCACCGCTCACTATTCATCCCCCCCCCCCCCGCAACACTCACTGTTCATCCAATCGATCAACTTCAGTTAGCAGCAGTAGCGAAGGAATCGCTCGATCGGGTTCAGTTAACAGCCATCGATCCATCACTCCGGTTCAGTAACGTGTAGCCTGCAGTGCAATCGTTGGGGTTCAGTTAGAGCCCAACGCCTCTCTCGGGGTCAGTTAGAGCCAACACCTCGCACACACGTGCATACGTGTATGAGAGAAACGCGCATCGCTCGGCCCCCGACCGCCCACCGTAACCAGGAACTCCCTGAAATTTTCCTTGCCCTCGCTTCTACCACGGTTTTTTCTATCATCGACGGCCCAAAGAATGTCATGAAGCTGCGTCTCCGGCCCGCCCAGGACGAAAAGCCCATTTTCTGTCATGATTTTTTGTCATAGAAGTAGGAGCCCACCACATTTATGATGATACCAGGTTTTGTCACAATTATCATCATAGAAGTGTCATATGTATGACAGAAAAAAAATTCGTTCGGCCCAAAATGTCACGGATGTGTCTTTTTTTTTGTAGTGATGGGTCGTCCTGTTCGAGCCATCTTCGATGCCCCATGTACACGATTTTCCCAGACCCGCCATCTTTCCTTGACGTTAGCTGACATCGTATCATCCATGCACCGTGGTGCATCCGCAATATCCATGGCACACCTAGCCTGCGACATATCCGTAACCGAGATAGTCGTGCACCGTCGTGATCAGCGTGGCTCTCATGTAGAAATACTCACCTTTGCTGGCGTCCCATGTCTTGGCCGGTCTTTTCCATAACGTGTCTAACTCCTCTTGAAGTAGCCCTAGATACAAATTAATATTATTTCCTGTTTGTTTCGGCCCTTGAATAAGCATGCTCATGTGAATGTACTTTGACTTCATGCACAACCAGGGGGAGGTTGTACATCCATACAAACACGGGCCATGTGTTATGGTTGGTGTTCTGGTTACCAAACGGATTCATGCCATCGGTACATGCGTCGAGCACGATGTTCCTTGCATCACATTCAAAATACCGATAGAAGCTATTCAACACTCTCCACTGGTTTCCATCCTTGACATGTCTCAGCTTCGAATCATCTCCATTGTTGGGCTTCTTCCTCTCCGCGTGCCAGTGCATTAGCTTTGCTTCCTTGGGATCTACAAAATGCCGCTAGAGACAGGGAGTGATCGGTAAGTACCATACAACTTTCTGGGGACATTTCTTCCCGGCCTTCTTGTATCGAGAAGCATTGCACACCGAATAGCTTGTTTTTTCCGCGTGCTCCTTCCGATAAATTATGCAATTGTTGATGCATGCATGGTATCTAATGTGTGGTAGATCAAGAGGGCACACGATCTTCTTGGCCTCATCAACACTAGTAGGACATAGATTCCCCGCGGGAAGAACATCCTTTAGGTACTTGAGATGCTCATCGAGGCTAGTGTCGGTCCATTTGTTTTTAGCCTTCGTCTTCAGGAGTTGGAGCGTGAAACTCAAGCGGGTCACCTCAGGATTGCAACCATCATACAATGGAGTGTTCGAGTCTACCACCAGTTGCTCTAGCTTAGCCTCCTCTCTAGAAGCAGCTCTCTCAGTACTCGTCTCCTTGCAAAGCAATGCTTGAACATGAGGGTCCCGCACAATTGAACTTAGTACCGATGAACTCTGTTGCGTGGAGTCCATGTCATTCTATCCGCTGCCATGTCCAGCCCCTTCTCCTCCGCCATGTCCGGCCCCTTCTCCTCCGCCATGTCCGTCCCCTTCTCCGTCGCCATGTCCGGCCTCTTCCCCGCCACCATTATCGATCATCTCTTCGTCTTGCCCCGTGTCATCATTGCCTGCCCCGTCGGCGTCCTCAACATCGTCATCCTCATCTTCAATTATCCATCAAGTATAGCCATCCATGAAACCAGTCATGAGCAGGTGCGCTTCGACACGACCATCGTCATGGGGGTCGAGCCAAACTATTCCTTTGCATTTTCGACACGGATATAAAACCTCTGTCCGGTTATTTTCTTTCATGTCCTGTACCGCCGACCGCAACCACCTGTCCACCATCGTTCCACTGACCATCGTGAACTCTGCACGGTAATAATAAACAAATTGATTATAAAAAAGCGTGCATGCATCGAAGTCATACAAAAATTTGGCATGACCTTCCCTAAAAATAGGACATATATAGATCTAGAGTTTGGCCGGAATTCACTGAAACGGAAATAAATCGACATTTTGGCAAAACATAGGCAACTCAAAAGCACAATTTGGCGTCAACTCATGCCACACACACAATTTCCATCATATCTCCCAATTATCATATCACACACACATAAACATATTTCCATTTTGCAAAAGCATGAAATTTTAATCACCTCTATCTCGAGATCGAGCACAAGGTGGAGATGATGATGTAGGGAGATCAAAAGTGCACAAAGCTCTTCTTGACAAAGATATATCTAGTTAGGGGACAAATAGGTCACTTAACTAAATGCTACATCTACCTAGCTAGCTAATTTGGGAGGATACAACTTCAACTAGTGGAGGGGGAAGGAAAAAGAGAAAGGAGATGCATTAATGGGGGTGGTGTAGTTAGCTAGGAGTAATGAAGAGAGAGAAAGGTAGGTAGAAGAGGGAAGGTAATGGGGGAGAAGTATTGAGGAAGAAGAAGAGTGAGAGAAGGAGGATGTGGGAGGTAGGCGAAAGGGAAGAGAGGAGATGGGGGAGGGGAGGACGGGTGGGGAAAGGTGGTGGGTTGGTGCGGATTAGCAATAGCGCGGGACATAAAACGCTCTGCTAATAAGAAAGTAGCAGCAGCGTGCTTTCCACACAAGCGCTACTGCTAATCGGGACCAACAGTGTGCCCAATTTGAAAATTAGCAGCATCGACCTCAGAAAAAGCGCGCTACTACTACAACTTTAGCAGTACCGCGGGTCGCGACAACGCGCTGCTGCTAAATGTAGGTTGGTGGACACTGTCGGTCGATATTTGTAGCAGCGCGGGTTGCTCCAAGCGTGCTACTGCTAACTCCGTGTCAGTAGCAAGTTTTGCATGCACGTGCTACTGCTAATTAGCAGTAGCGCTTCTTTTTGAGCCGCGCTGCTGCTAAGATTCTGTGTATAAGGTTTTCCCTAGTAGTGTTCTCCTACTAGATTGATAACCTTGGTTCTTAACTGAGGTAAATACTTATCTCTACTATACTGCATCATCCTCTCCTCTTTAAGGAAATCCCAACACTGCTCACAAGTAGAAAGTTCGAAAGAGACAACATATTGATACATAGTACTCAAGCTTAAGCCAGTGCAAAAAAACATGTGTGATCATTTCCTTGTCATGACCCCGTCACGAGACAACAAAAGTTCCAGCAAACAATGATTGAAGTAAGTGCTTGAGAGCCTTGACTTGAGAACGTTAGTGCGCAGTGATGAGAAACTCTATATCTTGACTCTTTGAAAACTCTTTGTGCTCAAGTTTGTTAAAATAAAACAACAAAAATAAATGAATAAGCTAATAAGTAAGAGTATCCAAGTATTTGTTTTCATGCTAGATTAAACTATGACAAGGGGCATATAATTTTTTTACTATAACTTTAGCGGTTTGGTTATCAAAATGTATATTACCCAGTTAAGCATGTGCTACCTTGTACCAATATGTCCTATCTTCAATATAGCTTGCAGAGAAGAGAAGGATGCGACTATGGGAAACGATCTTTATTGATGAGCTAGATGGATAACTTTGATTTATAAACCCTATTGCTTGAAGACGAGCAATGTTTAAACTTGGGGAAGTTGATGAGTGGATTTTATGCAACTTTGTAGAGCATATTTTAGTGCCAAAATCCCTCATAACATATCCATCTTGCACTTATTCATGTCCCCATTGCATAGTTTACGGCTTTTACTCGTTTTAGCAAGTTCATTGCATAACTTTTATTTTTATTTAGTTTTCTCCTTTTTTGTCTGTGTAGGTGTGTTGACATGTTGATGGACATGGGACATCAAAAGAACCAAGTTGAAGGTCAAACTGAAGAAGATCCAGTCACCAGATCAAGGCCCTACAGATTGTTTGATGTTTTGACATTTATTAAAGTTCTCAAATTGCATATCCAAGGCCACTGACACATCGGAATTTTCTCTAGCAATCCAGTGATACCAAGAACGTCAAAAATCAAAGTTTGTATGAAGAAATGGTGACTAAAATATGAAACATCTCCCAGTGTCCATAGTGTATGACAGCCTTCCATAGGAGTGCAACTACCTTCCATACAACCTTCCATACAAGCTCTCGGCAGCTTTGTAATTTGGCCAGAACTTTCCCGATTTTGCTTTGATTTTGTCCTAATTTGTTCCTTCGGGGTTCTTGACAACCAAGACTTGCATTGGATATGGATTTGTCTCTCCTAGAGCCCTTGGTTGAAAGGGAGGAGTCTACTTCAATAGAGGACACCTGAGGAGGACTCCTATAAGAAGACCTCCAACCCTAGCCGCTATGAATCGTCATCTCCATCCTCCACAGATTCCATCAGCTACCACCACACCTCCATTACAACAACTCTGCCGCAGAGAGAGGGCCAAGACAAGAAGGAGAGGACGCGCCTCTCACGCCCAGCATTGGCCGGAGGGCCGGTGCCCTCTCCATCGCCGCTATCACCATGATCCTCTCCATTTCTAACATCATGTTGGCTTGTAACTTGTATCTACCCTCTTTGTACTCCATCTACATATTTGAGTGAATTATTTGTTCTTGGGGAATAGGATGAACTCTAGTTTGTCTAGCACTGAATGATTTTGTGCGATATGAAATCCCCTCTTTCATGTATTGTTATTATCCTTCGTGATGTTTGGGTGAAGTGCACCATCCAACTGCCTATTTTGGACACAAGGATATTGCTACTGGATGAAGGAGAGAGTGAAGAAAGCCGTGACAGGGCAATCTCTATTGAAGTGGAGGAGAAAAAGTGATAGTAGTAACCTCCACCTACCCCGTCTCTGCCAATTCGATAAGGGAATAGCGGTGACCACCCATTGGCTGCATCCACAGGGAAACCCTGTGGAAACCCTTAATCATCATTTTTGTAACCCGATAGGGGAGGGAACAGTGGTGGCATGCGTGATACAGTTAACTACACGTAGCATCGTATACTGTGCTAGGCTTCGCCCACAAATAAATACATGAGAAGTGGCTTAAATATCTGTAGAACGTGTGAGTAGTAATGATTCCAAATACCTCGAGAATGCCCGTTTGCTGAAGCATCACCCCCTTATTTTATTCGCCATTCTATTTACATTCTTACCTTTGCCTTGTTGTTTAGACAAAACTACCATTATTACCATTCAGTTAACAACTGATGAATAAACTATTTCCAATAACGCTCTAGGTGTGAACATAGCCATGTAAGTCATGACGTAGCTGCGGGGTTGGTAGTTACCTATGCAACCACTCCCTGTGGGATCGGCATACCCTACTTACCACAAATTGTAATAGCCTTGTACCCTTGTAGGTTATCAATTGCTTTGAATCACTTTCATCCTAAGTTCATAACATGATTACATCATTTGATCAAGATCTTGTTGGTAACATTCAACATCAAAAAATATCTTTGTTTATCATTTACCTACTTGAGGACAAGTAGCAATTAAGCTTGGGGATGTTGATACGTCTTAAACATATCTATAATTTTTGTTTGTTTCATGCTATCATGTTATCATTTCTATATACTTTTCATAAGATTTTATATTATTTTTATGGACTAACCTATTAGTTTAGTGCCCAGTGTTAGTTCCACTTTTCTACTTGTTTTTGGTTTCACAGGAAATCAATACCTATGGAGGTTAAAATACGTGTCGATTTAATACAATTGTTTTGGGCAACAAGAAACACAAGAAGCTTCCGGGGAGATCGAGACGTGCACCAGGGGGGCCACACGGGTGCCCAGTGCGGCCAGGGGTGGTGGTCGCGCCCCTACCGTGTGGTGCCAATAGGCACCTCCTTGACCTGATTCCACCACCATAATTCCCTTTAAATATTTTAACCATCCATCGTTCCTACAAAATAATTTTATCACTGTTGCAAGCCACAATTCTGCGAGATCCCATCTGAAGACCTGTTCCTGAGCCCTGCCGAAGGGGGAAGCCATTGCCAAAGTCATCTTCATCAACTTTTCTGCCTTCGTGACCACGTGTGAGTAGTTCTCTTCGGACCTACGAGTCAATAGTATAGTAGCTAGATGGCTCTCTCTCTCTCTCTCTCTCTCTCTCTCTCTCTTTGGATCTTCAATTCCATGTTCTTGTTCTTGATAGAGATCTATTCGACGTAATCGGTGGTGTGTTTGTTGGGACATGACGAATTTTCACTTTATGATCATATTATTCAGTGAAATCGATTGAATATATCTATGTTTTGTTGCTGCATAATTAAATAGCTTTGTACACTATCTGATCTATCTATCTTCTTTGGTCAAGTTTGATTGATTTTCTTTAGAGGGGGTTGTGCTTTGTAGTGAGTTCAATCTTGCGGTGCTCTAACCCAGTGACAGAAAGGGCCAGGAAACGTCTTGTACTGTATTGTATAGTATTATTGTCACTAGCGATAAAACAACGGGTCAAGTCATATTGATTGACTTCTTTGTGTCTATATTAAGTCATCTTTCTTATTGTGATGATGCATGCTGGATACGAGTTTTGTGGTGGAGTACTAGTAGTAGATGCAGTTGGATTAACGTCAAATTATCACGGATCTAATGCCTATATGAGACTATGCTATGGATGATCATAGTCATAAATATTGCAATCCATTCAATTGTCCAACTATAATTTGTTTACCATGACATTCGACTGTTAAAGAGATAGATACCACTAATGAACATATGGCCCCCGGGTCTATTCTCTATTAATAAATTCTTCTACAAAAATTACTATTTTTTTATCCGTTCCACTTCACTATTATCCATCTCTTTTATTTACTTTTAATCTTATAACTATCAATACAAGGGTCTTAGAAACTCTCTTGCCATGTTGGGTGCAAGTTTTTATCTCGTTTGTATGTAGGTGTTATTTATTTTGTTAGCTTAGAAGCTTCTACTGGTTCGATAAACCTTGTTCTTAACTGAGGAAAAACTTTACTCTTGTTCTTCACCCTTCCTCTTTGGGAAAATGCAACGACTCCTGCGGGAGTAGCACTTTCATGGCAGGGAGTCCACTTGATTCCTAGTGTAGTGCCCCCTCCATTAATTAACGGTGGGAGAGTAACCTAAAGCTATCCAACAGAGGCCGTAAGAGGCATCATAGCAGCGACATCATGTGAAACATTCGGAAAGATAGGAACCGTCACATCTTTAATGGTACACGCATGACATGTATCAAGGTGGCCCACCTCACCATAGAGGACATTGCGCAGTGTGATATAACTTTTAGACCAAGAATTCTTTTTGAAACAAGGCAAAAGGCTTGCCATTTTCATTGAATAAGAAGAAGGTTTAAAGAGTCTTGGCCAAAGGCCAGATTACAAGCATCACTCTCGCAGCATTATATTACACAAATATTTTGCTCGGCTAGGCACCACAACGAAGTTTCCGCTTTGATGCGAGTCACAAGCACCCCGAATGGAATCACGGAGTTGCGGAACACACGTGCATTTCGCTCATTCCAAATTTCCAAAGAGATAAGTATCACTAGGGAAAGGAACACCCTTCGAGGTTGTGAATGCCCGTAAGCAATGCTGCACCAGCACTCCTTGACGGAAACCATGCCTCCCCGATCCATAGGATGGACATCATGTAAACCAAGCCATGTTTTGATCATTCCCCAAAATCTGACTGTGTAACGACATTGGAAGAGAATGTGAGCTACTGATTTTGGTGTCTGTTTGCATAGCGAGCAAAGGTTACAATTTGGTCAGCCCCAGCGCTGAAGCCAATCACCAGTCTGAATCCTATTGTTGAAGACCAACCAAGAAAAAAAATGCATTTTGGAGGAGCCCAATTCTTCCACACCAAAAGAGGCATATGTGTGTCGACAAGGCCAAGAAATTGTGCGTTGTACACCGCCGCCGCCGAATAACGGCCATCATTGGTGAGCTTCCAGGAAATCGAATCAGCCACATCGGGGTTAAGTTAAACGTGTGATAGCATAGCCCAAAGGTTGTCAAACTCGGCTATGTGGTTGATAGTGAGGTTCCTACCAATGTCTACTTTGGAAATCCATGATTTGTTGTGTAAGCCCTTCTGGATGGTGCAGTCTTTTCTTGTAGAGATATCAAAAATCTTTGGTGCAGTGTCTTTGGGTCTCATACCGTTCAGCTAGGTAGATTCCCAAAACGAGGCCCTTAACCCATTGCCAATCGGAACCTTGGTGGCAGCAGCACGTATGTATTTATCTTTGTCATCACAAGGGTTTCCCAAGTTTACCCAAGGCTTGCGTGGGTCCGTCCAAGCTCCCCACAGCCACCGGATGCGAAGGGCAGCAGCATATTTTCCAAGGTAAGAATACCTAGGCGACCATGTACTTTAGATTTGCACACTTGCTCCTAGTTGATATTGCATTTTCTGCCAGAAACCTTGTCACAACTAGCCCAAAGATATGCACGCTGAAGGGAGTTGATCTTTTTCAGGACCTCAAGATGGTGGTTTAGTGTCGTCAGGTAATATATATATCAATCACCGTTACAACTGACTTGACAAGCACTACCATTCCAGGCGATGCAATGTGTCTGCCCATCCAAGGGGTAAGTTGAGCTGCAATCTTATCTCCAGGCATTGAAAGTGGATTTTATTTAATTTCTTGATCGACAACGGCAGCCCCGGAAATTTCATAGGGAAAGACGAGCATTTGGCAGGGAATGAGAGGAGGATATCATCCAGATCCAAGTTGACTCCCCGGATGGGGGCAACTAGGCTTTTTGAGCAGTTGGTAGTCAGACCCGTAAACTGTCGAAAGTGAGCAAGTATGTCCACAAACAACTTGACTTCCGTTTTTATGGGAGCAAGGAAAACAACCGTATCATCTGCGTAGAGGGAAGCCCTGATCGTCATAGCATTACCACCAAGAGGGTGCAACTTTCCTTACTCCCATCGATGGCCAAAATGAAAGGGAGGGGGATAGAGGATCTCCTTGACTCAAGCCACTCCCAAGCTAGATAGGGTTGCTCGGAATACCATTGAGCAAGACTCGCAGCGATGGCGAGGCCAAGCGGGCCAAAACCCAACCTCAAAAGTGTGGAGGAACTCCAAGGTGTCTGAGAAGGTAGAGGAGATAGTTTCAAGGAACAGAGTCAGATGCTTTCTTGATGCCAATCTTGAAGAGTAGTGTCGATGTTTTGTTGGGGTGGAAACGCCTCGCAAGATTGTGCATATACATAAAGTTATCATGAATACAACGCCCCATGGTGAATGCACTTTGAGCCTGGGTAACAAGGTCGTTCATGTGTGGGGCAAGCCAAGGTCGTCCAAAGTGTTTTAGACCAAGAATTAACCTAACGCGTGAGTAATCCACATGTGGTATGATATCCTTGGGGTTTCCGACGTGTCCCGGGTATTGCCACTTTGTATATATTTTTCGCTTCTTAGGGACTATTCGGAGTCCCTCTGCTCCACGCTGCCGCTCACGGAACTGGCGGAGTTCTAGTTGAAAATTGCAGAGCGAGTGAACAGGTACTCCCCATATTCTCAAATTCCATGGAGCTGCTAGACTGCCGAACAACCCCTTAATGAGCTCCTATCGGCCACTAATTTTTTCATACGAACTTATTAGGCAGCATGTGTTGTTTCAACATCCGAATTATTTGCTTCATGATGTAATCATCGGTTCAACGATATAATTTGTTACATAAAAACCTCTTCGTTACATAGCTTCTTTTTTTAGCAAACTTGGTTACATAACTAAATGTTCAATTTATATGTGTGCCATTGTCGAGAGACGTCTGCTTTGGTGACTTAGGTCTGGACCGCCACCATCTTTGGTGGCGGCCGCTGGCTGCTTGCTTGTCTTCATGATCTGAAGAAGGGATTTCTCCCCTAGTTTGCTGTCCCCTAGCAAGTTTGCTAGGGTTTGTTGTCCCCTAGTAACAGAACAAGGGTTTGTTGTCCTCCAGCGGCTACTGCCGATCGTGAGTTCTTTCATTGTCCTACATCATCTTGACTGTCGGGAGCGCACCTGATAGTATGGTTGGACGATCTCAATGAAGATCATGAGCTGGAATTGCCGTGGTTTGCCACAAGCTACGGCGGTGCGTACACTTTTGAGCATTCAGAAGCGTAGGTGTCCTGATGTTATGTTTCTGATGGAGAATCACTTTGATGGATATCCTGCCGAGTGTCTTCATCTCATGTGAAGATGGATCACAAGCTTGTTGTCCAGAGGGATGGCCAGAGCAGTGGCTTAATTTTGTTCTGGAAGAAGGAATTTGCAGTTAATTTGCGTGATAAAACCGACAACTACATTGATGTGTTCAAGTGGGGTAGATAATTTTTGGAGGCTTACAGGGCTGTATGGAGAACCGAGATGGAATAATAAACACCTAACTTGGAGCCGGCTGAGGGACTTGAGAAAAATTGGTGACATGCCATGGATGGTAATCGGTGATTTAAATGAGATAATGTATTCTTTTGAAATGGAAGGGGGTAATGAATGTCCAGATCAATTTGTGAAGGCTTTTAGGGATGCGGTGGAAGACCGTAACTTGTCTGACCATGGTTTTGTTGGTGATAAATTCACCTGGCATAGAGCTTTGATCAGGGAGAGGCTAGATCATGCTCTCACAAATGATGGCTAGAATCAAATGTTCCCTAGCGCGATTCTGGAACACTTGGAATATAACAAGTCGGATCACAGACCAATAATTATGAGTTTGCATGAGGAAGTGGTCCAAGAACCCATGGAAAGATCAGTCCTCTGGTTCAAGGCACATTGGCTGAGAGAAGAAAAGTTCAAAGAGGTGGTAGAAGAAGCTTGACAGTCTTCAGGGCCGGAGCAGCAGAATATTGGGCTTGTACGCCATTTGGTGTATGTTCATGAACAACTTTATCAGTGGGACAAGACGGTGTTGCGTAAATCTTTAAAGAATATTAAGAAGGTACAGAGAGAATTAGAGAAAGTTTCCAGGGATGTGCTTTCTTAGGAAAATGTTAAAAAACAAAAGGAACTTGAGGAAGAGCTAAAACGGTTATTGCAAATGGAGGAGATCCACTGGGCTCAAAGGAGTCGTATAAACTGGCTCATGTTCGGTGACCGAAATTCGTCATATTTCCAAAAGTTTGCGTCTGCTCACATATTAAGGAACCGAATAAGCAAGCTGAAGGATGATCAAGGCATTTGTCGGGAGGGTATTGCATCCTTAAACCCGCTGATTTCCCAATATTTTGCGGGCCTGTTCTCCACCGAGATTGATGAACCGGATCCTAGTTTGCTTGAAAAGGTGAATCAGAGGGTAATGACGCAGATGAATGAAGCTCTACTAAAACCATATACTCCTAAAGTGGTAAAAAAGCTTTTTTATTCATTGGCGATATGAAAGCTCCCGGTACGGACGGATTGCATGCTATCTTATAAAAAAATGTTGGCACATCCTTGGTGATGCTTTAACTACTGAAGTTCTTGATGCTATTAATAACAAGGCTATTCCTGAAGGATGGAATGACATGGTCATTGTTCTTATCCCAAAAGTGGACAACCCGGACAGGATCACGCAATATAGACCGATAAGTCTTTGAAATGTTCTTTATAAGGTGATCTCTAAAATGACAGCTTTTCGTCTTAAGCTCTATCTTGATGATATTATTGCCCCAGTGCAAAGTGCATTCATTCCAGGCCGACTCATTACGGATAACATTTTGCTAGCTTATGAATGCATTCATACTATAAAAAATAAAAAGAAAGGAAAGGAGGGGTATTGTGCTGTAAAGCTTGATATGCACAAAGCCTATGATTGTGTGGAGTGGATATTCCTGGAGAGGATGATGGAAAAGTAGGATTTGAAAAGGAGTTTGTGAAGCTTTTAATGGCTTGTGTTTCCTCGGTGAAATACAAAGTGAGGTACAATGATCAAGAAACGGAGGAATTTACCCCTTCAAGGGGGCTCTGACAAGGGGACCCCTTATCACCTTATTTATTTCTTATGTGTGCAGAGGGTTTATCTAGTGCTTTGGCTCATAAAGAGGATGTTCGTGGCATTGAAGGTGTTCGGGTGTGTAGAAATGCATCATCTAAGTCTCTCATTTACTATTTGCTGATAATTCCCTAATCCTTATGAAAGCGGATATGAATAATGCAACCCCATTGAGACAGGTATTGGATGAATACTATGCAAGTTCTGGACAATTGGTGAGTGAAGGGAAGTGTAGTATCTTCTTTAGCCCAAATGTGAATGTGGATATCAAAGCTCAGGTCTGTGCAAAACTGAAAATAATGACAGAAGCTATCTCTGACACATATCTTGGTATTCCATCTATGGTGGGGTTGGACCGGAGTGATAGTTTCTCTCATCTCATTGAAACAGTCGTTAATCGACTTAAAGGTTGGAAGGAAAGGTTGTTGTCCTTGGGAGGAAAGGAAATTATTTTGAAAGCAATTATCCAATCTATCCCAGTTTATGCCATGGCTGTTTTTAAAATTCCAAAGAAAATATGTAAAGAAATCATGGATGCAATGGCGGCCTTTTGGTGGGGGGATAC
Organism: Triticum dicoccoides; assembly: GCF_002162155.2. Classification (NCBI taxonomy): domain Eukaryota; kingdom Viridiplantae; phylum Streptophyta; class Magnoliopsida; order Poales; family Poaceae; genus Triticum; species Triticum dicoccoides. The sequence continues at coordinate 274,607,657 of NC_041391.1, forward strand.
AGAGGAAGAGAAGAAAATGCACTGGCTAGCTTGGTGGAGGATGTGCCTTCCAAAAGATAAAGGAGGTATGGGTTTCGGGACCTCCATGATTTTAATTTAGCCATGCTAGCGAAACAAAGCTGGCGAATGGTAACGCATCCAGACACTCTTTGTGCTACTGTCTTAAGAGCAAAGTACTTTCCTGATGAAAATATTTAAAAGGCAGGGCCAAAAAAGGGATCATCTTTTACGTGGGAGAGTATCGCCGATGGTCTGGAAACGTTCAGGAGAGGCCACATTTGGAGTGTTGGTTCGGATGAGAAAATAAATATCTGGGAGGACCATTGTGTACCTTCAAGTCCAACATGGATGATCCAAACAAGGAAAGGGAACGTGTTACTAAGGACGGTGAATGAGTTGATTGATCCCAATACAGGAGACTGGGATGTGGAACTTATCAGGATTATTTTCCTTCCAACTAATGCAGAAAGAATTTTGAGAATTCCTCTATCAGTGCATCTAAACGAGGATTTTGTAGCATGGCATAAGACCAAATCACACTCATTTTTTGTTCTGTCAGCCTACTACTTAGAATGGGAACACCAGTTTGGTTCAAAAATTATTAGTAGCTAGTGAAGGGACCTCAAATGTTAATCATGTTTGGTCGGCTGTGTGGAAGTTGGAAGTCCCTTGTAAGATAAAAATCTTCATCTGGCGTGCTCTTAAAGGTGTTGTTCCTGGTATGGCAGTTCTTGCTTCTAGGCATATTAAAGTCTCAACATAATGTCCTATCTGTTGTTCTGGGCCTGAAGATATTCACCATTTGCTGTTTACTTGTACACGCGCTCGGCAAGTTTGGAAGGCACTTGGCCTTAATACAGTTATTGATCAAGCATTGCCAGTGGATCTTTCAGGCTCTGTAGTTTTGGAAGAAATCCTACGATGGCCACACAAAAAGTCGCCGGTATTAGGACAGCTAGGCTTGCAAGAAACATTGGTTGTGGCCTCATGGTACATATGGTGGGAAAGGAGGGAAGCAAGGAAAGGCGAGAATGTCAAACGACCTCTTAGCGCAGCTTTCGCTATCCAAGCACTAACGGCAGACTATGCAGAGATGTCTCCTCAGGAGCAGGCGAGAAGAGTACGCTGGGAGAAACCACTTATTGGTACTTACAAGTTAAACACTGATGCATCTTTCTTTGAAGATGGTACAGGATCAATGGCTGTTGTTGTGCATAACAGTCGTGGGGAAGCAATTGCCGGTGCCGCAGAGATATTCAGTTATGCCTCAAGTGTTGCGTCTGCAGAAGGAATGACACTTTACCTTGGTCTTTGACTAGTACATGATATTGGATGCTCAAAAATCACTGTGGAGTCAGACTGTTTAGAGCTAGTTACCGCTTGCAATGGAGGTTCAAAGATACTGACATCATATATTGCTATTTTATATGATGCTTTCCAACTTGCACATGGATATTGCCGACTCAGTTTCGTCATTGCCGAGGGAAGCAAATAAGTTGGCACATGTTTTAGCGAGCCATGCTTATGACTAAAAAGAAATTTTTTGGTGGGATGATGTCCCGCCTAATTTTCTTTTACCTCGTGTACTGAATGATGTAACACTCTCAAATTTGCAATAAAGTGCCAAGAGGCTTCCTTTAAAAAAATATTGCACCATTGCCAAAGGGCAGATACAAAGCCGTGATAGCCAATAATGTGATCGATAAAGTACAACATCTTAGGCCTCTCCCAATGCATGGGGGCTTAAAAGAGGTGTTAAGTGCACTTAAAATCTTAGCAACTAGTCTTCACAATGCACAGGTGCTTAGCTTTGGTAGCTAAGTTTCCCTCGTGGAATTGTTTAATAATTAAACTCCCTCATGTATTGGTTGGTAGTCTTTTTACATAGGTTCGCGTGCTTAGCACCGTTTCTTTCTAGGGTCATCATAATGCTCCTCTCTCTCTCCTCTTTAATTGCTTTGCCACATCATTTTTTTACCTATGTGGCGTTCTTAGCACCCGTACATCTTGGAGCACTGGAAAAGGGCCTTATGGAGGCAGCACAAACCTTCGGACGAGGCCACAAAGCCGCGACAGCCTAGAGGTCAGCTTGCAGGGGCACACGAACGACTGGGCGCAGGTGAAGGCCGTTCTTCCTTTGGATGGTGATGCTCAGCTCCTCTGCCATGTCCAGCTCGATTCGTGATACTCCAAGCGGGAGCTCCCAGTCAAAGTGGTACAGTAGCGAGGCGAGCGCGAGCTCCATGCTATGCTGCGCAAACGTCATTCCAGGGCACATTCTTCGCCCTGCTCCGAAGGGTAAGAACTCGAAGTCTGTGCCCTTGAAATCGATTGGGCCACTCCCGAACCTCTCTGGCTTAAACACTTCGGCGTCGGCCCAGTACTTGTTGTCCCTGCCGATTGCCCACACGTTCACAAACACGGTGGTGCCCTTGGGCACGTCGTACCCCATGACCTTGCATGTCTCCCGGCACTCCCTTGGCAGGAGCAATGGCACCGCTGGGTGCAGCCTCAGTGTCTCCTTGATGACGAGCTTCAGGTAGCTCAAGTTGGTCAGGTCATCTTCTGTCACCGTCGGGCTCCCTTGGAGCGTGTCGCGCAGCTCGGCTTGTGCTTTCTGCATCGCTCCCGGGTTTCTCATGAGCTCCGCCATGGCCCATTGCACGGTCGTCGCCGATGTCTCACTCCCGGCACTGAAAATGTCCTGCATTATGACATGAACGATTAGTTCTATGAGATCAGAATGTCGGTTCAAATTATGCATTCGGACATACATCAGCAGCACACTTACTCGGATGAGGGATTTGATGGCTCCCATGGTGAGGGGCACCTCCAGGCCATCTTCCTTCTGCAACCTTAGGAGCACGTCCACCATGTCCTCTTCCACGTCTTCCACCACGCTACGCTCCTGGTGCTGCCTGATGACGCAATCCATCAGCTCGAACATCTTGCGGGCGTTCGCCTCTGCCCGGCGCGCAGTACCGCTCAAAAGGTTCACGATCTTCCACGACGGGAACAGGTCGCCGAGGCTGAACCCGGCGGCGATCTTTAGCGCCTCGGCGAGGACCTCCAAGAACTCGTCGCGCTGATCGAACCGGTCACCGATCATGGTACGGAGTACTGCATCCGTCATGAGCGCGGCTAACCGCTCACCGACATCCACGGTTTGGCCCGGCGAACACGCGGCGAGGGAGGCGACGAGGCGGCCAACCTCCTCCTCCCGGACGCGGCGGAACGACCGCACTCGCCGGGCGCTGAGCAACTCGAGGACGCTTGTCTTGCGGAGCTGCCGCCATAGGGCGCCGTACGGCGCGAACACCAGGCCCGGCGCGTCGCCGTCGGCCAACAAGATCCGCATGCTGGGTCTCCACGGCCGGGTCGCGAAGCTGAGGTCGTGGGTTTTGGTGACCTCCCGAGCGGCGTCGGGGGACGATGCGACGACGACAGGGACCTCGCCGAGCTGCAGGTACATGAGGGGCGCGTCGAGCCGGTGTGCGAGGTCGGCGATGGCGCGGTGCAGGAGCGGCCCGTGGATAATCACCTGGTGGAGGTTGCCGACGACTGGCAGCCGCCAGGGGCTGGGCGGAAGGTTAGCTACGCCGGTGTCGCGGCGCTTCCACAGCTTGAGGAGCAGGCAAGGTAGAAGGAGAGCCAAGATGACGCAGAACCAGGAGGCGACTTGCCTCACCATGGCCATTGTGCGCGCGCTTCCAGAGCTTAAGCTATGGATCGATGGCCGATGGAATTCACAACATCGCCCAGGCCCCAGGCTAGCTTATAAGGAGCGTGGACGATGTGTGTAAGCGAGACTCATTCAGGCAGGTCAGCGTGGTATCGTCCCTCGCTATCTATCCCAGGGATATACGGTGTTGTCTATATTATATCTCTGAGATACACGGTGACATTTGGAGATATCTATATATTGTATCCGATCTATAAGACTATAACACTATGCTCCCTAATTTTAAAGAATCCACATTGAATTGAGGTTTTCAATTGAAGAGTCATTCAATTTTGACCGGGTCAACAATTTCTCAGGGCTCTTTCATTTATTATACATTACTAGTAGAATGTTCGTGTCTTGTCACGGGCTTTTAAATGTTTGTATCAGTTGCATATATATAAATATAATGCATGTCAAATTTTAAATGTAAAGAAAAGATAGTTATTAACGGACAAAAGATAATTGAAATTACGAGCAAATCCCCGGTAGTACGGTAGAATCACCTCGGCGCGCTCTACAGCAATCGACTGGCCTATGATCTAAGCAAGTCCCTCTCTGTAGAAACCAGTAGAAGCAGGGAGCATGTTTTGGATTTGTTCTTTGACGCACGCGTCTCTCGAGACAAAGAGAAGAGGCGGCGTGTGTGCCATGTCACCAGCTCACCTATTTTGCTTCACCTGACCAAACTCGATGTGCAGGTTGCATTCTGCTAGAGCTAGATCTAGGCTCTACGATTTTTATATATTTTTACATAGTTAATTGCCCGTGTGTTGTAGCGGGCCATACATATTCTATTGGCTTAATACTAATCGTGCCTATCATATACTTTTATCACCAAATCACTTTTTTCTTCTTCTTTCGCCACCCACTTTCTTCGCCATAAAAATACAAGCTCGCTCACAACCTCCGTTAGAGCATCTCCAACGGTAGCCCGCAAATTTCCTACCGCATCTGTGCACAGACAGGGGGACCAGTGTGCGGACACGGATGCGGGATGACGACATCCAACCGTAGCCGCATACATCCGGCCTTCCTCAATTTTTTTAAGTCTGCACGATCAAATAGCCGCAGACAATGGGTATAGACGTGCAAATAGCCGCGTACAATTGGTACGGACGTTCAAATAGCCGCAGCAGTAGTTCAAATATTACATCCCAACATTGTTTTCACCTTTAACGGCGACCGAGGAAAAGCAAGGTGGAGCCCTGCTACAGTGCTAGACGCGACACAGACGTAGAGTTCCGGCAGGGGTGTGGCGTCGCGGCCAGGGTGGTGGAGCGGCAGCGAAGGCAAGAGGGAGAGAAAGAAGACAAGAAAATGGGGAGGATGGAGGCGCGTCGCTTGGAAAGGGTTTTGGGTGGGCCTGGGTTATCAGAGTCATACATGTCTGGTGTCCGGACTTCCGCAACTGTCCCCCACTTTTGTCTTCAGTTTGCGAAAGAAAACACATCCGGACCATCCAATGGACCAATACAGGACCGAGTTGGATGGCTTCCACGGTTCGGACAGAGTGATCCAGACGAATGTGGGCGGTTTGCGGATTCGCCTTGAAGATGCCCTTAATCTAGCTCACAATCCTCCCTCCCTCTATCTCTCTCTCTCTTCCTCCCTCCCTTCCGCACCCCCCTCTCTCTCCCTCTCTCTCTCCTTTTAATGCTCCATCTATGTTTCTAACAAAAAGTTTGTCACGCACTATTTCCAAAATAAAGGAGCATTCTAGTCAGCATGTATATTAGTGACGCAAGATATTTGGGTTCGTCCAAAAACTCGCATCTTTTTTAGAGAAAAAGCCTAAGCCCGACTTTATAAATAAAGCCACAAGGCAGCGTCATAAGCCCAAACATCAACCAGGGCGATACACCCAACATCCACAGCACCAGAAAGTATTCCGCAGGCACACGAAAGTACTAGGGATACATGGCAACCTGCCAAACACGGCACGCAGGCCGGAAGGATAACGAAACAGCCATCAGCAGGAAAGACGAGACTGCACCAAGCAGGGTTAGACATCAGGAGCCTGCCCGGAGATGGAGGACGCCGAGGCCCGAATTTTAGAGATTAGCAGGTCCAGAGCTCCCCGATCGTCCTCTTTAGTCAATGATCTCCACTGCTGCAAGAATATACATGATTTGAAAAGAACGTCAGCAGCCTTCGAAGGAAAGACATGTTCAATAGTAAATTTGTTCCTAATCGTCCAAAGGAACCAGCAAATCGCACCGAAGCCAACCCAGAAAACCCTCTTAGTGACCACAACCAACGAGTTGGCTAGGTTTCTCATCTCTTGAAAGGAGGAGGGGTTCCAAGTAACCTGAAGCCACGACCGGACGCAACACCACACTAACTTAGTTAATACACAGTGAAAGAAGATGTGCTCCGTGCTTTCCACAACACCGCAAAGAGCACAAAATTCTGAGCCCAGACCATTACGCTTACGGATTTGGTCAGCAACGGGGAGCAGACCTCTAAAGGCTTGCCAGAGGAAGATTTTAACCTTAGGAGGAACTTTGGACCTCCAAATGCAAGAGAAACTATTGGAAGGGACACCTCCGATGAGCCTCGCGTACAAAGACTTAACCGAAAACCGACCAAAGGCAGAATGAGGCCAGGCAACAGAGTATGGCGACTCCGAGAGCAGGGGGAAGAAGGTAGAAAGGCTTTGCCAGTCTTCCAACTCTTCAGGAGTCAGGGAGCGGCGAAAGGCCAAATCCCAATTATTAGCTGCCACCTCCGCGATGGACATGCGAGGGTTAGGACAGAACGAAAACAACACCGGGAAACTACGAGCCAAAGGAGCATCACCACACCACTAGTCGCGCCAAAAACGTACCGAGGTACCATCACCCACAATAAACTTAACATGATCCAGGAAGAGAGGCCCGACTTTAACAACGTCCTTCTAGAACTGAGATCCACGCTGGGTACCGACAAACATAGGGCTGGAGTGAGGAAACTATTTAGCCTTAAGAATGGAATACCTAAGAGAGCCGGCCCCAGTGGTCATGATTTTCCACCACCATTTAATTAACAGACACTTGTTCATGACATGCGTATTAATAATGCTTAACCCTCCAAGGTTTTTAGGCCTACACATAAGCTTCCATTTAACCAGCTTGTATTTCCGCTTATTATCAGTAGCGTTCCAATAGAAAGCACCCCTGTGTTTGTCAAAACCGGCATGGATGCCAACCGAAAGGAGATAGAAGCCCATAAGGAACATAGGGACGGAGGAGAGACAAGCATTAATGAGAGAAACTTTGCCAGCATTGGTATTGTATCTACCACGCCATGGAAGAACCCTATTTCCCACCTTAGACACAGCCGAAGCAAAGTCCTTTAGCATGAAGCACCATAGGAGAGATAGGAAGACCCAAATATTTGAAAGGGAAAGAGCCCAGGGAACAATTTAGCAACCTAGCAACTCTCAAGGCCTCTGTATCATCGACGCCAGTAACCAGAACCTCACTTTTGGAAAAGTTGATTTTCAGGCCCGAGACAGCCTCAAAGCAAAGCAGGATGAACTTAAGGTGGGCAATGCAGGCATCATTCAATTCAACCATAATGATGGTATTCTCAGCGTATTGCAGGTGAGTAATACCGTCCGGGACTAGGTGAGAAGCCACAGGCAAGATATGACAATGCTGAGCTGCCCTAAGAAGAATGCGGGAAAAGGCGTCGGCCACAAAATTGAAAAGCACAGGGGAGGCAGGATACCCTTGACGCAAGCCTCGGCCGTTAACAAAGAAATTACTAATATGACCATTCACAGAGACTGCGGTATGACCGCCCGAGACCAATTGCATGATGTGATGCACATAAGCCCCGTCGAAGCCTTTCGCAAGGACCTGCCTAAGAAAAGGCCAGCTAACCGAATCATAGGCTTTCTCAAAATCAAGTTTTAAAATGATCGCTTTGGAGTTACGAGACCGCAGATCATGAACAATTTCATGAAGACAGAGGACTCCATCTAGAATGTAGCGCCCTTTGATGAAAGCAGACTGATACGGGCTGATGACTCTATGGGAAACGGGGATAGACGATTAGCAAAACCCTTAGCAGGGAATTTAGCAAAGTTATTAATCAAAGCAATGGGCCTAAACTGAAAGATCAATTCGGCACCTTTAACTATAGGGATCAGGGAGATCACCGCATAGTTAAGGCGAGAAATATCAACAGTGCCTAGGCAAAACCCTTGGATAACATTACAAACTAACTGCCTCAACTGAGGCCAAAACTTCCAAAAGAAAGGAATAGAGAAGCCATCCGGCCCATAAGCAGCGTTCGGGTTAGCAGAGTTCACCACGTCCCAGATCTCCTTATCAGAAAGGGGGATCATCAACGCAGCGTTCTCCTCGGTCGAAATCCTCGAACTATGGTCCCATAGGGTAGGAGAGATGGACAATCCCGAAGGAGGTTTGGCCCCTAACAGCGAGGAGAAGAACTCAACCACAAGAGATAGGATTAACGATTGTTCTGAAGTACGCACACCATTAATGATCAGGCTATTAATACCACACCGCCTCCGCCTACCGTTAGCAATGGCAAAGAAGTAAGCCGTGGGGGAGTCCCCTTTCAAGGTCCAGTTAAGCGTACCCCGCTGACGCCAGTATATTTCCGCCTCATGATGCAACTGCATCAAGGCAGCTCAAGGTTATAGCGCAGAGACCATCCTTCGTTAGAGAGCCCAGAGGAGTCAGCCACAAGGTCAAGGGACAAGATTTGAGCTTCAAGGAGGTCTTTCGAGCGTTGCTCCTCAGCTGCGTGGTTACGGGACCACCCTCTTAGAAATTTCCGCAAAGTATAAGAGCACGAGTGCTAGTCATCTAGAGGACCAAAGGAGCGAGCATTGGAGGAAAGAAGGAGGGTATTCTTCGAGGCCAACATATCAGTAAAGCCTTCGATCAACAGCCAAGAAGCGTCAAATTGGAATCTAGCAGGAGGTCTATGAAGCTGCATCCCATCGTCCATAAGAAGAGGAGTATGGTCAGAACCAACAATACATTTGGCGACGAGGGAGGCCCTGGGAAATAACGAGTCCCACCTAGGGCAAATGAAAACTCTATCAAGAACCGATCTAATCGGGTTAGCCTGATGGTTAGACCAAGTGAAACGGGCTCCAACCCTAGGGAGCTCGTGAATGGCATTGGAACTAATAAAGTCATTGAAAGCATTAGCCAGAGGCCACGAGAAGTTGTTATTATTTTTATCAGAAGGGGAACGCAGGAGTTTAAAGTCTCCACTGATAACCATCGGTAGATTGCAAGCCTCAATCTTCTCAGAGAGCTCATCCAGAAATAGACAAGATAGCGAGTGATCAGCTGGCCCATATACTACAATGAACTCCCACATCAAACTAAGGGCTTTGTGGCAAATAACTGTGCTGGCCCAGAAGATACCATGATCAAAGGCGACGAAATCGAAAACATCTTTATTGGAGCCAATGAGGAACCCCCCCCCCCCAAATGGCCCAGCGCAGGTAACACATGCCAATCAAATCTATCCATACCCGCAATAGACGACAATTCATTAGGAGAGAAAGACTCTTTGAAAGTTTCCACCATCCCTATCAAATCAATATTATTCGCACGAACCAAGTCTTTAATTTGGTCACGGCTCCCCCTAGCACCGAAACCCCTAATGTTCTAGAATAGAGCCTTCATTTATAAGACAGATTTTTAATGCGGAGGCTAGACCTGCTAGGAACCATGCATGGTTTAGATCATTTAGAAGGGCCCTTTTTGGAGATGTTAGGCTGGGGTTGGCCACTACCAACCTCCAGCCCCGCACCTTGAGCCCGGGTTCCTACAGAAGTAGCAGCCGAAGAGGCAACGGCCTCTTTAGCTTTAGCAATGGCCGCCTGGGCCAACTCGTTAGCCCGAATAGTAGAGAGAAGAGCAGTAGGAGGGCCAACTTCGGGATCTACCGACACTCCCACATCCGGCATAATATTTAACAAGAAATCATCAGATAAAGACAGTAGGACTAGCCGGGATGGGGAAGAAGAGGGGAAAGGGCCATGGTGGTTACCTGAAGGAGGAAGATCCTTAGCAGTAGCCCGCCTCTCTGCCTGCTCCATGATGGAACCACCCGCATCAGCAACCCGCCTACCCTTGTGAGTCGTAGACGCGGGCGACCGAATCGCAGGAGAACGGGCCACGGGAGAAGCCGGGATGGGGCCGGAGCGGGACATCGAGCCGAGGTCCTTGTCGAGGCGGCGACATACACCAGTCATGGACTGCTTGGAGCCCGAGGAGTTTCTGCTCTTAGCCAAAAACTTGCACACAGGAGATTTCTTCTTTCTCTTAGACTGGGTCCCCACCTCATCACAAACAGGAGAAATAGGCAGGTCCTCAATCCCGGAGCGAGTGGGTGAGATCGGGTGAACCGGGAGGTTGGAGCAAGCACCGGAGGTGGGGGTGGCCGAGACAGGCTGGTTCTTCAGAAGCACATCATCAGCAGGAGGAATCAGGGAGTCAGCCTCGGGGATCGCCGCCGACTCACGAGGAGCCGTACCAGCAGGGGCCTAGGATTGAAACAACTCTCGCTCCGACTTAGCCAGCCCATCCCACTCAGATTGGGTAAATCGTAGATTAGAGCCATCACTTTGATTTTGACCACCAGCAGATCCATCTCCCTCCTTGTCATGCTTGTCAGAGGGGTTGGATGGGGAAGGAGGGGGTGGTGGGGTTGAAAAGCGGCCGCCCCTTCCACCCGAACCCGGAGTCTGGTACCACTGGGAGATGGGAAGACATCAATAGCTCCATGAACACATAGCGGATCCACGCACCAAATCTTAATCCGAGCAGGGCCAACCTTGTCCAAAGACTCTAGATCCACCTCCACAGGTTTCCCAATCAGCACTCCGAACGCCATGAGAAAGGCAGAAGAGTGAAGCCCTGCTGGCAGATCATCCACCAACACCCAGACCTGAGACAAAGGACCAACCGTCCTTCCACTGCAAGAGGCCGGCTTCACAGACACCACCAGTTGGTTGAGGGGGAGGGTAAAGCTAGTGCACGAAGCAATCATCCGCAGGCAATCTTTAGAAGGGAAAACAACAGAGAATTCAAAGTCCGAAATCTGGTTAACTTGCCAATCACATCCCTCGACATCCCATATCTGAAGCCCTTCCAGTAAGGTTTGAGGCGAGAGTCTTTCACAGATACAATAGCAGCATTAGAGAGGGAGGGCGCCGCCGTCAGGATAGGAAGGTCACCGTCCAGGGCAAAGAAAGCGCATCCCGGGAGCCCCAAACCAAACTTGATGACCGACGGGGGTTTTAGGCGATTCATGCAGTTGACAGTAAGATGCCCATCAGAGCGGCATATCAGGCGGAACGGAGGGTTGGTACATCTAGACTGAAAATTCCCGGGCCTGTGGCAAGCGAAGTAGGTGAGGGCAGACGGATTGCTTGGGGTGGAAGAAGTGGGACAGATCTGCGGAAGGGAGGCGGGAGGCGGCAGGAGCCCATCCCCCACCCCCGACGAGAAGCACCAGGGAAAGGACCAACAGGCTGACGCGCCGGCACCGCAAAGGACCGCGGCGGAAGACGAGGCCCCGCACCCGCACGGGCCGGGCGAGGGGGAGGGCGGATCCGAGCCGAAGCAGACGCACCACGCCCCGCGCCAAGGGCCGACAGTTAAGGAAATATGCCCTAGAGGCAATAATAAAGTTATTATTTATTTCTTTATATCATGATAAATGTTTATTATTCATGCTAGAATTGTATTAACCGGAAACATAATATATGTGTGAATACATAGACATACAGAGTGTCACTAGTATGCCTCTACTTGACTAGCTCATGAATCAAGGATGGTTAAGTTTCCTAACCATAGACATGAGTTGCCATTTGATTAATGGGATCACATCATTAGGAGAATGATGTGATTGACTTGACCCATTCCGTTAGCTTAGCACTTGATCGTTTAGTATGTTGCTATTGCTTTCTTCATGACTTATACATGTTCCTACAACTATGAGATTATGCAACTCCCGTTTACCGGAGGAACACTTTGTGTGCTACCAAATGTCACAACGTAACTGGGTGATTATAAAGGAGCTCTACAGGTGTCTCCAAAAGTACATGTTGAGTTTGCGTATTTCAAGATTAGGTTTTGTCACTCCGATTGTTGGATAGGTATCTCTGGGCCCTCTCGGTAATGCACATCACTATAAGCCTTGCAAGCAATGTAACTAATGAGTTAGTTATGGGATGATGCATTACAAAACGAGTAAAGGGACTTGCCGATAATGAGATTGAACTAGGTATTGAGATACCGATGATCGAATCTCGGGCAGGTAACATACCGATGACAAAGGGAACAACGTATATTGTTATGCGGTCTAACCGATAAAGATCTTCGTAGAATATGTAGGAGCCAATATGAGCATCCAGGTTCCGCTATTGCTTATTGACCGGAAACGTGTTTCGGTCATGTCTACATAGTTCTCGAACCCATAGGGTCCGCACGCTTAAGGTTTCGATGACAGTTTTATTATGATTTTATGATTTTTGATGTACCGAAGGAGTTTGGAGTCCCGGATGAGATCGGGATGATGAGGAGTCTCGAAATGGTCGAGATGTAAAGATCGATATATTGGACGACTATATTCAGACATCGAAAAGGTTTTGAGTGGTTCGGGTATTTTTTGGAGTACCGGGGAGTTACGGGAATACGGGGGAAGTAGTATATGGGCCTTATTGGGCTTTAGGGGAGAGAGAGAGAGGCAGGCTGCGCCCCCCCCCAATGACTAGTCCGAATTGGACTAGGGGGTGGGGCGGCACCCCCTCCTTCCTTCTCTTCCCTGTCCCCCTTCCTTGTCTCCTACTCCTACTACATGGAAGGGGAGGAATCCTACTCCCGGTGGGAGTAGGACTCCTCCAGGGCGCGCCATAGGGGCCGGCCCTCTCCCCCTCCTCCACTCCTTTATATACGGGGGCAGGGGGCACCCTAGAGACACAACAATTGATCTCTTGATCTCTTAGCCGTGTGCGGTGCCCCCCTCCACCATAGTCCTCCTCGATATTATTGCAGCGGTGCTTAGGCGAAGCCCTGCGACGGTAGAACATCAAGATCATCACCACGCCGTCGTGCTGACGGAACTCTCCCTCGACACTCGGCGGGATCAGAGTACGAGGGACGTCATCGAGCTGAACGTGTGCTAGAACTCGGAGGTGTCGTAGTTTCGGTGCTTGATCGGTTGGGCCGTGAAGACGTACGACTACATCAACCGCGTTGTTCTAACGCTTCCGCTTTCGGTCTACGAGGATACGTGGACACACTCTCCCCTCTTGTTGCTACGCATCACCATGATCTTGCGTGTGCGTAGGAAATTTTTGAAGTTACTACGTTCCCCAACAGTGGCATCCGAGCCTAGTTTTATGCGTAGATCTTATATGCACGAGTAGAACACAAGTGAGTTGTGGGAGATACAAGTCATACTGCTTACCAGCATGTCGCACTTTGGTTCGGCGGTATTGTTGGATGAAGCGGCCCGGACCGACATTACACGTACGCTTACGCGAGACTGGTTCTACCGACGTGCTTTGCACATAGGTGGCTGGGGGTGTCAGTTTCTCCAACTTTAGTTGAACCGAGTGTGGCTACGCTCGGTCATTGCGAAGGTTAAAACAACACTAATTTGACGAACTATCATTGTGGTTTTGATGCGTAGGTAAGAACGGTTCTTGCTCAGCCTATAGCAGCCACGTAAAATTTGCAACAACAAAGTAGAGGACGTCTAACTTGTTTTTGCAGGGCATGTTGTGATGTGATATGGTCAAGATGTGATGCTATATTTTATTGTATGAGATGATCATGTTTTGTAACCGAGTTATCGGCAACTGGCAGGAGCCATATGGTTGTCGCTTTATTGTATGAAATACAAGCGCCCTGTAATTGCTTTACTTTATCACTAAGCGGTACCAATAGTCGCAGAAGCAATAGATGGCGGAACGACAACGATGCTCCGATGGAGATCCAGGTGTCGCACCGGTGACAATGGTGATCACGATGGTGCTTCGGAGATGGAGATCACAAGCACAAGATGATGATGGCCATATCATATCACTTATATTGATTGCATGTGATGTCTATCCTTTATGCATCTTATTTTGCTTTGATTGACGGTAGCATTTTAAGATGATCTCTCACTAATTATCAAGAAGTGTTCTCCCTGACTATGCACCATTGTGAAAGTTCTTCGTGCTGAGACACCACATGATGATCGGGTGTGATAGGCTCTACGTTCAAATACAACGGGTGCAAAACAGTTGCACAAGCGGAATACTCAGGTTAAACTTGACGAGCCTAGCATATGCAGATATGGCCTCGGAACACTGAAGACCAAAAGGTCGAGCGTGAATCATATAGTAGATATGATCAACATAGTGATGTTCACCATTGAAAACTACTCCATCTCACGTGATGATCGGTTATGCTTTAGTTGATTTGGATCACGTGATCACTTAGATGACTAGAGGGATGTCTATCTAAGTGGGAGTTCTTAAGTAGTATGATTAATTGAACTTAAATTTATCATGAACTTAGTCCTGGTAGTATTTTGCAAATTATGTTGTAGATCAATAGCTCGCGTTGTTGCTTTCATATGTTTATTTTGATATGTTCCTAGAGAAAATTGTGTTGAAAGATGTTAGTAGCAATGATGCGGATTGGATCCGTGATCTGAGGATTGTCCTCATTGCTGCACAGAAGAATTATGTCCTTGATGCACCGCTAGGTGACAGACTTATTGCTGGAGCAGATGCAGACATTATGAATGTTTGGCTAGCTCGATATGATGACTACTTGATAGTTTAGTGCACCATGCTTAACGTCTTAGAATCGGGACTTCAAAGACGTTTTTGAACGTCATGGACCATATGAGATGTTCCAGGAGTTGAAGTTAATATTTCAAGCGAATACCCGAGTTGAGAGATATGAAGTCTCCAACAAGTTCTATAGCTAAAAGATGGAGGAGAATAGCTCAAGCAGTGAGCATGTGCTCAGATTGTCTGGGTACTACAATCACTTGAATCAAGTGGGAGTTAATCTTCCAGATAAGATAGTGATTGACAGAGTTCCTAGTCACCATCACCAAGTTGCTAGAACTTCGTGATGAACTATAGTATGCAAGGGATGACGAAAACGATTCCCGAGCTCTTCGTGATGTTGAAATCAATGCAGGTAGAAATCAAGAAAGAGCATCAAGTGTTGATGATTGACAAGACCACTAGTTTCAAGAAAAGGGCAAAGGGAAAGAAAGGGAACTTCAAGTAGATTGACAAGCAAGTTGTCACTCCCGCGAAGAAGCCCAAAGCTGGACCAAGCCTGGAACTGAGTGCTTACACTGCAAAGGAAATGGTCACTGGAAACGAAAATGCCCTGAATATTTGGTGGATAAGAAGGATGGCAAATTGAACAAGGGTATATTTGATATACACGTTATTGATGTGTGCCTCACTAGTGTTTATAGTAGCCCCTGAGTATTTGATACTTGTTCGGTTGCTAAGATTAGTAACTCGAAACAGGAGTTACAGAATAAACAGAGACTAGTCGAAGGGGAAGTGACGATGAGTGTTGGAAGTAGTTCCAAGATTGATATGATCATCATCACACACTCCCTATATTTTCGAGATTAGTGTTAACCTAAATAAATGTTATTTGGTGTTTGTGTTGAGCATAAATATGATAAGATCATGTTTATTGCGATACGATTATTCATCTAAGACAAAGAATAAATTGTTATTATGTTTACATGAATAAAACCTTCTATGGTCATACACCCAATGGTGATGGTTTATTGAATCTTGATCATAGTGATACACATATTCATAATGTTGATGCCAAAAGATGCAAAGTTAATAATGATGGTGCAACTTATTTGTGGCACTGTTGTTTGGGTCATATCGGTGTAAAGCGCATGAAGAAACTCCATAAAGATGGATTTTCGGAATCACTTGGTTATGAATCATTTGATGCTTGCGAACCGTGCCATTTGGGCAAGATGACTAAAACTCCGTTCTCCGGAACAATGGAACGGGGTACTAACTTGTCGGAAATAATACATACCAATGTATGCGGTCCAATGAGTGTTGATGCTCGTGGCGGGTATCGTTATTTTCTGACCTTCACAGATGATTTGAGCAGATATGCGTATATCTACTTAATGAAGCGCAAGTCTGAAACATTTGAAAAGTTCAAAGAATTTCAGAGTGAAGTGGAGAATCATCATAACAGGAAAATAAAGTTTCTACAATCTGATTGTAGAGAAGAATATTTGAGTTACGAGTTTGGCCTTCATTTTAAACAATGTGGAATAGTTTCACAGTTCACGCCACATGGAACACCACAGCGTAATGGTGTGCCCGAACGTCGTAACCGCACGTTATTGGATATGGTGCGATCTATAATGTATCTTACCGATTTACCACTATCGTTTTGGGGTTATGCATTAGAGATAGCTGCATTCACTTTAAATAGGGCACCATCTAAATCCGTTGAGACGACATCGTATGAACTATGGTTTAGCAGTAAACCTAAGCTGTTGTTTCTTAAAGTTTGGAGTTGCGATGCTTATGTGAAAAAGGTTTCAACCTGATAAGCTCGAACCCAAATCGGAGAAGTGCGTCTTCATAGAATACCCAAAGGAAACTGTTGGGTACACCTTCTATCACAGATCCGAAGACAAAACATTCATTGCTAAGAATGGATCCTTTCTAGAGAAGGAGTTTCTCTCGAAAGAAGTGAGTGGGAGGAAAGTAGAGCTTGATAAGGTAATTGTACCTTCTCCCAAATTGGAAAGTAGTTCATCATAGAAATCAGTTCCAGTGATTCCTACACCAATTACTGAGGAAGCTAATGATGATGGTCATGAAACTTCAGATTAAGTTACTATGAACCTCGTAGGTCTTCCAGAGTAAGATCCGCACCAGAGTGGTATGGTAATCCTGTTCTAGAAGTCATGTTTATAGACCATGATGAACCTACGAACTATGAGAAAGCGATGATGAGCCTAGATTCCGCGAAATGGCTTGAAGGCCATGAAATCTGAAATGGGATCCATATATAAGAACAAAGTGTGGACTTTGGTGGACTTGCCTGATGATCAGCAAACCATACAAAATAAATGGATCTTCAAGAGGAAGACAGACGTTGATAGTAGTGTTATTATCTACAAAGCTCGACTTGTCGCAAAAGGTTTTTTCGACAAAGTTCAAGGTGTTGACTATGATGAGATTTTCTCACTCGTAGCGATGCTTAAGTCTGTCCGAATCATGTTAGCAATTGCCACATTTTATGAAATCTGGCAAATGGATGTCAAAACTGCATTCCTTAATGGTTTTCTTAAAGAAGAGTTGTATATGATGCAACCAGAAGGTTTTGTCAATCCTAAAGGTGCTAACAAAATGTGCAAGCTCCGGCGATCCATCTATGGATTGGTGCAAGCATCTCAGAGTTGGAATATACGCTTTGATAAGTTGATCAAAGCATATAGTTTTTTACAGACTTGCGGTGAAGCCTGTATTTAAAATAAAGTGAGTGGGAGCACTACCGCCTTTCTGATAAATATATGTGAGTAACATATTGTTGATCAGAAATGATGTAGAATTTTTCTAGAAAGCAGAGTATTTGAAAGGAGTTCTTTAAATGAAAGACCTCGGTGAAGCTACTTACATATTGAGCATCAAGATCTATTGAGATAGATCAAGACGCTTGATAAGTTTTTCAGTAAGTACATACCTTGTCAAGATTTTGAAATAGTTCAAAATGGAACAGTCAAAGAAAGAGTTCTTGCCTGTGTTGCAAAGGTGTGAAATTGAGTAAGACTCAAATCCCAACCACGGCAGAAAATAGAAAAGAGAATGAAAGTCATTCCATATGCCTCAGTCATAGGTTCTATAAAGTATGCTATGCTATGTACCAGACCTATTGTATACCTTGCTCTGAATTTGGCAAGGGAGTACAATAGTGATCTAGGAGTAGATCACTGGACATTGGTCAAGAATATCCTTAGTAAGGACTAAGGAAATATTTCTCGATTATGGAGGTGATAAAAGAGCCCGTCATAAAGAGTTACATCGGTGTAAGCTTTTACACCTATCCAGATGACTCTAAGTCTCAATATGGATACATATTGAAAGTGGGAGCAATTAGCTAGAGTAGCTCCGTGCAGAGCATTGTAGACATAGAATATTTGCAAAATACATACGGCTCTGAATGTAACAGACCCGTTGACTAAACTTCTCTCACGAGCAAAACATGATCACACCTTAGTACTCTTTGGGTGTTAATCACATAGCGATGTGAACTAGATTATTAAATCTAGTAAACCCTTTGGGTGTTGGTCACATGACGATGTGAACTATGGGTGTTAATCATATACAGATATGAATATTAGTGTTAAATCACATGGCGATGTGAACTAGATTATTGACTCTAGTGCAAGTGGGAGACTGAAGGAAATATGCCCTAGAGGCAATAATAAAGTTATTATTTATTTCCTTATATCATGATAAATGTTTATTATTCATGCTAGAATTGTATTAACCGGAAACATAATACATGTGTGAATACATAGACAAACAGAGTGTCACTAGTATGCCTCTACTTGACTAGCTCGTGAATCAAAGATGGTTAAGTTTCCTAACCATAGACATGAGTTGCCATTTGATTAACGGGATCACATCATTAGGAGAATGATGTGATTGACTTGACCCATTCCGTTAGCTTAGCACTTGATCGTTTAGTATGTTGCTATTCTTTCTTCATGACTTATACATGTTCCTACAACTATGAGATTATGCAACTCCCATTTACTGGAGGAACACTTTGTGTGCTACCAAACATCACAACGTAACTGGGTGATTATAAAGGAGCTCTACAGGTGTCTCCAAAAGTACATGTTGAGTTGGCGTATTTCAAGATTAGGTTTTGTCACTCCAATTGTCGGAGAGGTATCTCTGGGCCCTCTCGGTAATGCACATCACTATAAGCCTTGCAAGCAATGTAACTAATGAGTTAGTTACGGGATGATGAATTACAAAACGAGTAAAGAGACTTGCCGGTAACGAGATTGAACTAGGTATTGAGATACCGACGATCGAATCTTGGGCAAGTAACATACCGATGACAAAGAGAACAACATATGTTGTTATGCTGTTTGACCAATAAAGATCTTCGTAGAATATGTAGGAGCCAATATGAGCATCCAGGTTCCTCTATTGGTTATTGACCGGAAACGTGTTTCGGTCATGTCTACATAGTTCTCAAACCCGTAGGGTCCGCACGCTTAAGGTTTCGATGACATTTTTATTATGAGTTTATGAGTTTTGATGTACCGAAGGAGTTTGGAGTCCCGGATGAGATCGGGGACATGACGAGGAGTCTCGAAATGGTCGAGACGTAAAGATCAATATATTGGATGACTATATTCAGACATCGGAAAGGTTTCGAGTGGTTCGGGTATTTTTTGGAGTACCGGAGAGTTACGGGAATACGGAGGAAGTAGTATATGGGCCTTATTGGGCTTTAGGGAGAGAGAGAAAGAGGCGCTGCGCCCCCCTCCCAATGACTAGTCCGAATTGGACTAGGGGGAGGGGTGGCGCCCCCTCCTTCCTTCTCTTCCCTCTCCCCCTTCCTTGTCTCCTACTCCTACTACATGGAAGGGGAGGAATCCTACTCCCGGTGGGAGTAGGACTCCTCCAGGGCGCGACATAGGGGCCAGCCCTCTCCCCCTCCACCACTCCTTATATACGGGGGCAGGGGGCACCCCAGAGACACAACAATTGATCTCTTGATCTCTTAGCCGTGTGCGGTGCCCCCCTCCACCATAGTCCTCCTCGATAATATTGTAGCGGTGCTTAGGCGAAGCCCTGCGACGGTAGAACATCAAGATCGTCACCACACCATCGTGCTGACGGAACTCTCCCTCGACTCTCGGCTGGATCGGAGTATGAGGGACATCATCGAGTTGAACGTGTGCTAGAACTCGGAGGTGCTGTAGTTTCGGTGCTTGATCGGTCAAGCCGTGAAGACGTACGACTACATCAACTGTGTTGTTCTAACGCTTCCGCTTTCGGTCTACGAGGGTACGTGGACACACTTTCCCCTCTCGTTGCTATGCATCACCATGATCTTGCGTGTGCGTAGGAAATTTTTGAAATTACTACATTCCCCAACAGATAGAGACCCGAAGGAAGAGGAGATCCCCCCACCAGCCGCCGCTGCCGCCTCCCAAGGATCCACCACCGGAGAGAGGGAGGCCCCAGATCTGGACCCTTGCGGGCCATATCCACACGCACGCTCCCGCTCCGAACGTTGAAGCCACTCCGGGCCAGTAGCCCATGCCGCGCGGTCGTGAGCCACCTGCTCACGAGCCGCATGCTCCGCCTCCAACTTGGAGCGGAGCGAGGCCTCAAGCTCTAGATCCGCAGCAGAGCCCAGCGAATCCTCCCGCCGACGCTTGCTACCAGACACCGCATCACAGGACGAGCCCCGCGACTTATCCATGGAGAGCACAAAGGCGAAGGAGAGGAGGAGGGGAGGGGGAGGGCTAGATCTGACAAGGCGGCGGATGGGGTGACGGTGGCGACGCAAATCTGCAGCGGAAGCCGGAAACCCTAATAGAGGGGGGAGCACCACGGGGGATCCATAAATACCCGGATCGTGTTGTGCCCTCCTGGACCTGACGGGCCAAGCAGGCCGAGGGGAGAGGGGGGGCCCAAAGCAGAGAGGGGCCGCACTGGGTCCACAGAGGGGAGGGGGAAAATCGACACCAGACGCCAGGGGGGTGGGCCGACAGGCCAAAACACGGCCGGGTGGCCCAAGAGGCCCAACAGACGGGCCAGCCCGTGAGCCATTAGTCAACAAAGAGGAGACCAGATCTAGGGCAAGCGGAGCCAGCTCCGCGGACTGCCCCGGCGACGCCGTCGCCGGCGTCGGGGAGGCCGATCCAGGCACAGAGGAGGGGGAGAAGGGGCACGCCACACCCGGAGCGACACCCAAAATCCCAGGAGAAGGCAAACAGTGGGAGGCCTTACCAGATTTGCGACGACGACGAGACACCCGAAACCAACCATCACCAGAAGGCAGCGACGCCACCGGCCGACCCCGGCCCCCAGGAGCGAACTTGCGGAGGCGAGGAGCGGCAGCAAGGGGCGAGGCCCGCTCCAGCCAACACAGCGAAGGACGGGGAGACGGAGCCTCGTCCGACGAGCCATCCCCATCGAGAGCGAGAGCCCAGAAGCGGGAGCCCAGCGGAGACGACGAAGGCACCAGAGAGCGACCCTCAACCGAGCGAGCAGGAGAGGAACATCCAGACGCAGGGGGGAAGGGAGAGTCAGGGCCCAGATCGGCGCCGGAGGGGCAAAGGGCGATGGCGGAGGAGCCGGGGGAAGGGAGAGGCGGCGTGGGGAAAGGGGGAGCGGGAGGAGAGACCAGAGCAATCCACAATTAAAAACTCGCATCTGAGATCAAAGGACTTCTTATTAGCGGCTATACACAAAGTCAAAAAACGATTAGCAAAATAAAAGAATCATATTATATCCTTTCCCATGACAGCCTTTTCTATATGAGCATAAGTGAAAATACAAATGCTTCAAAGTTTCATGTCATAAAGGATCACAGAGATGTGTTTAAAAATTTCTAAACTGGACTTGCTACAGATAGAACAACCATATTTAGATGTAAATATTGTAAAAGGTGGCACGTAATTCATTTATCTGTTGCGCCCGAAAACTAACATATAGGAGCATTATCCAAAAACAAAGTTGAGGGACACCTTGAATCAATACATTTAGGACGACGTGATGCGACAAACCCTACAACAACCAGTTACACCTCTCTCAAGATATCGTCGAGCTAGCTGTGTGTGTTTCTTTCTCCTTTCTGGCACTTGTTGGTTGGTTCTCATTACCTGTTTCTGCACCTGCTTCTTGGTTCTCTACAGCTTGGTCAGGGTTTGCAGGATCTGCAAGATTTCCACCTGAGAAGCTGATAGTGAATTAATTAGATCATACTTCCTACTAAATGAAACATGTACTGACCATTCATGCCCCTTGTTAAAATAAGGATATTAGTAAGACAGTAAATGCTTGACGAGCAGAAAAGTATCGAACATATTACAACAAGAAGTAGGGGGTCAACGTAACAAAATCCTAGTTATTAGTGCTACCGATGGCCAATTTGTGAAATATTTATACAACTTAAGGTGATGCAAGTGCTAGGAAGCTTTTTCCTTGTAAATTTCAAAGAACCAAGTATCAACCTCTATCGAAGTGATATTGGTGAAACGGATAATTATAATATTATGGTCATGTTTAGATATTTACATGGGTGAATCTGGTGTTCAGAATACAACACACACAGTGTATAGCTGCAGGTTATGGAGTGTATGTGGTAAAGGATAGCTACCAGGTGGTTGATCATTGCCATCATTCAGGGCAGTCAGAGGAGTACGGTTAGCAGGACCTGTGGACCTCCTGCTTGCTAGAGCCACCTTAAGAAAGGTGTAACTGCTGCAGTTTGATATTTGGGAGAGATGAAACCCCATGGTTATCTAGCAACATAAGACAAGCTATAGAAGAACTGAAGAGCAAACTGCAAAAATTAGAATGGTATCACATTCACACTAACTCATTACTTATTCTCCAGTTTCAGTTCAATTCCATGTTGTTACCCCCTTGCATAAAATTTCCACAATAGTTTAATCTATGGTCAGGAGCAATACACTATTGTAGTCAGGGTGCAAACTCACCTACCTCTGCAAACACATCAAGCACAAACACAGAGCAGCAAACACGTCTTTCTCCGGATTAAGAGCATCTCGTCCATCACCGACAGGGCCCCTATCCTCTCGTATCCTCCCTCCAATTCCTACTGACATCACCATGTTCCCCATCTTTGAAATCCGGGCAAAGCAAGGATGTCCCCTCAATCTCCAGAGCCACCTGCCTGCATGCCACTATCCTGGATCAAGACCATATCGTCCATCTCGAACAAGGTGAGCCGCTGAATTTGTGGGAGCACTGGTCACTTCTTCTCCGGCACCCTTGCTCGGTGCAGTAGCTGACGAGTCTTCAACTTCGATCCTCTTATTCCAGCGATGTCGTACGATAGCTAGTCTTGAGGAAGGAGAGGTAGTCGTCTTCAAGGTTGTTGAACCACAACAAAGATAAATGAAACAAATGACAGGTAAATATCACATCGTGATTCTTAAAAAAAACTATCAATAAACAGGTCTATCAAAAGTTTGGAATTTCAATATCCCGTTAGAGGAAGTTTCATTAAGTTTATGTAATGAAATCAGCAAAACATCTTGAGTTATGTAGAATTGGCATGCTTGTTCATATAATCAAATTAGTGAAACATAGTACGTAGGGTAGAATAGATAGCGTCATTAGATAGGAGAACACTACAACTATAGACTCATCCTGATGTTGAAAATTAGAAGCAAAAAGGTTGTCATGCAATAGAAACTTAGTGAATCCCTACCTTACCACCACCTGGACGTGGGCAAAAAAACTCCTTTTTGTCCTATGTGAGTAAGATTGTGCCCCTTCGACTTGAAGCTATGTACATATTTCTGCAGAACAAATAGGAAATGATTCATCAATTGTACAAAAAGAAATATTCAGATAGTTAGGAACTATATTCCCCATTCAAAATTATATCGTACATATAATGGTTTTGCAGTTCACAAGTAACCCATACAGGACGAAACCAAAGGTCCTGCATGTAAAGTTGTGCTGGAACAAATCACTGGCCTTAAAAAAATCATCAATAACTACGGAAAACACAGAACGGACAATTGTGGAAAAGAAAGATAAAGAGCTTAAATCCATTCCTCCTAGGAGCCTAACATGCATGGTTTCAGTTAGGTACAGACTATAAGCACACTGTCCTCATAATTTTCAAAGCCTACTGTCGATTTAGCATGACTCAGACTGAAATTCAGTTTACATACCTGATGCTTATTCCTGTTAGTATATGTGTTTAAGCAACAAAACCTGTCATATCCAACATAGCACCAAAAGTCCAGTGCAATTAAACAAAGGACATGACATGGCTGTGTAAATGAGAGGTTGCAATATGGCACATTCAGTATAGGTATTTGAAGAAATAAGTGCCATGCATATGGAAATTTTGTTTCTTTCATGCAACAATATAGACGTCCTGCACATAATAGTAACATGTAGAAATATGCATGGCTAAATACTACATTACATACTGTGGAATCCAAATCCAAACAATATACAATACATGATTATTTAAGTGTGTGTAAAGCAGTTATGTATATATTTCCAATATGCTTCACAGACTAAAACTAAGGGAAAGGAACGTTACTAAGGTCATTGTTGCTGTGATCAATTCAAATCTTGTGAACAATATAGGACCGAGGGTAATATACTAAAATAGATTTCAAAGAAGATTAGTTTCCTAGTTGTAAACATACCTAATTATAGAACTTCCAGTGACATGTTACTTTTCAGCCATCAAATCGATCAACATGTGTCATCATGTACATGCATACCCAACATAATAAGCTACCTTGGGACGTACCTAGGGCGACATATTATCTTGTACAATCCGCTCACTGTGCCTCCACTCCCTAGGGCGACGAAGGCAGAGCCAAGGCACGGTGGCTACGAACGGACATTGCCCCAGACCTCAATGGATGCTAGCATGGGGTGTAGCCAGCGCGCGTTGGCGACGACGGTCGATGTGGGCAGCGTCGCGATGTTGATGTCATAGACTACGTACCTCTAAAAGAGCAAACTCGAACAGGAAAATATCGCAGCAGTGATGTCCTAGGGATCCGCGGCCTCTTGGGGATCCGCGACGGCGGCGGCAGCGGCGATGTATATAATCCTAGACAAATGATCTCGCATGGGAGAGGAGTGGCGGCATGGTTTTTTTCCTTTCGAGGGCCGCGTGGTCACATGCGTCTCCTTTTTTGAAGGCAAATCAAGGGGCGTTCTTGTTTTTGGACGTCTAATCAAGGTATTCTTTATTTTGGACGCGTCTAGGCAGCAACTGATTGCTGGGTAAGGATCTGTGGCAACCTGCCAGATTTGGAAGGTTCTGGTCCACC
>NC_041391.1:274632791-274653594 GCF_002162155.2 Triticum dicoccoides
GTGGTTCCTCTCCCTCTCTGCCCCATCCTTCTCCCCCAAGGAACCATTCTCTCCACCTTCTCCCCCAAATCTCCCCTTCTTCTACCCCAAGGAAACCTCCTGCCTACACATCGCCATGGATTTGAAAAACTAGAGCTTTGAAAAAGATCAACTGAAAAAAGAGGTGCGTTTTACCCTTCTCCCTGTTATTTCTTCATGGTGGATCTCCCACAACCTCCACCCCCAACCCCCTGCCACTCCCCTACCCCTACCGTATGTCCAAGATGATTCTTCTCTGTGCTCTGTTGTTCTTCTGTACAGAAGGAGAAAGATGATAAAAAAGTAAGCAACAAGATCTATGACGAGTAGGCAAATGTATTGCAAAGCACGAGCAAACAAGTTCAACATAATTAGGGCAAACACAAATCTGGCGCACATTGTATGCAACAGACGCAGAAAGTACAAAAACCAGGATAGTTGTCTAATTCTTGAAGGCAAAGTAGACGTCATAGATGTATTTCTTAGGATTTTTTGAGCAAGAGTATGCATCAATGGTAGGCAATTGTTGTTTAAAATGTAAGCAACTAGGAAAAAAAATATTCGGACTATCGTTTCTGTTTCAAGCAAAAAAATAACATGGGGGCAGCATGTCAGGTTGGTGGGCAAATGTTGTTAAAAATGCAAGCAACTAGGTTCATGTTCTTACTAGCATCTTTGTTTAAAAGCAATTGTTTGTCAGGTGAGCAGGCAACTGTTGCCAACAATGCAAGCAACTAAAGAAAAATGTGTCAGTATGAGCAATATCGGGACTGTCCAGGCATGCCACCTGTTGCCACATTACTCATGGCAAGTATGCATGTGCTTAGAGAAAAGTAATGTGCATGGTGAGCAAAGTGTTAGTTGTTTGTGCCCTTGTGCTTGTGCTTGTGCTTGTGCTGCCCAACTATGATGGAAAAATGCTATGTTCAAAGATTGTGATAACAGCACCTTGAGCTTGTGGTTGGTGCCACCTTCTACTGCTCCAGCTCACGACCCCCCTATTAGCCTGCAAGTGTGTAAGAAGTGGGAAAAAACGAGACAAAAACCGTGGGACGGTTGCTCATGACATTGAAACACATGGGGTGAAGAACCCCAATTAAAAAAGTAGAACTGGTCATAATTTGAGGAAAAGAAAAACACAAAACAAGTCATTAAGTAGTTATACTACTAGAAATATATCAACACTTTCCAATACATTTGCAAACTACAGATTCACTGGGATTGTCATCTTATATTCTTCTGATAATACTCCCACTCAACATTCATCTGCACCTCTTTCCCCCCTGACCTTGATTTCTCCACCTGAAAAAAAGAAAAACGTTTATTTGTCATCTCTGATTCTGTTCTATTGATTGGTGCATGCAAAAAATATGAAATAAGACATTGCTGCCTAGACATTCCAATGCACTCAGTTGGTGCCTAGGCACTTGATTTTGTTGCCTGAAGTTGATGTATTATTCCTACTTATTTCGTCAGTAGTTGATTCCATCTTCTAAATTGTGTGTTTGTTATTTGCCAATTATGTAGGAGATGATTGACCTTAACGAATTGCCGGATGACCTTAGTTGGGACTTGCCAGCCAATGTTGGAGTGGACAACATTGAGCCCATGTACTTCACACAACCTTCTACGCAAAAGGCACCCCCATTGAACAATGTCCATGAGTTCATGTCTGACTCTCCAAACCCTCCAACCACGCAGAATGTTGCTGACCCTGCCATGCAAGCAATGCACACAGAAGAGCACACACTTGATGACACAGATACTTTGGGTGCAACAGGTGGGACTGCTGGGCATGAGGGTGCAGGGGGAGACGCTGACAACGATAATGAAGTGTGGTCCCAGCCAAAGGAACCTTCATTAGGTACAAGGTTTGACACTTTGCAAGGTGCAAGAGAACACTATAATGCTTATGCTCAGCATGTGGGTTTTTCAATCAAGATGAACACTTCCAGACAGTCTACTGTTACTGGCGAAATAGACAAGTACCAGTTTGTTTGCAACAAGTTTCGCAAACCCAAAAATGATGACCACGGTACTGTGACCGCACCTAGCGTTGAAATGCTGGAAGACAATGATGATGCTGATGGTGGGAATGATGATGATGGAGAAGACAATGTAATTGTGTTTGCTGATGATGCTGCTGACAAAAAGAAGAAGAGGAAGAAACGGAAAAGAGAAAAGATAATACAGACTGGGTGCAAAGCAAAGATGATAGTCAAATTGATTGATGGTCGTTGGGAGGTCACTTATTTTATTGCTGAGCATAACCATCCATTGATTGAGAAACCTTCATTGACTAAATATTTGCGATCGCACCAGGGCATACCACCAGAAGAGAAGCTGTTCCTAAAAAACCTTCATAATTGCAACTTAACTACAGGTGAGTGGGTGCCACTAGAAAAAAGTTGCTTGGATTCAGTGTTTTACTGCTTTGCATATGGTAGGCGATAACAATATGGAATATTAGTGCAATGAAAACTGGTTACACAAGTTTCTGATTATTAAGTCAGACTATTTGTGGATGGTAGACAAATTATTGGCTGGTTCTTGATGCTCTATCTTTTTCAAGATTTCTAGTGAACTGTTGTAAGAAAATGCAAGCAACTAGATTTGGTTGAAAAAGTAGATATATTTCTTACTGATGTTTCTGTTTTTCTGTTTTGAGCATGAGTATGAGCATGAGTAGGTAACTGTTGTCACAAATGCAAGCAACTAAAAAAATCCAGTGTTTTATATCATGCCATGTTGGCTGTTAAAAAAACAAAATTGAACTAAAGATGCCTGAAAAAAGACTAGTGGTCTCCATTTCAGCGAGTCTTGTGCCCCTAGGGTTTTTATTTGCATATCATTTTCCTATTGGGAAGGTTTTAAATCGCCCAACCTTGTTTTTCTTTTTTGAGCAGGCCGAATGATGCACATCATGTCGGATTACTATGGCACAGAGTTGATTGTTCCTTATACTGACAAGCACATCACGAACCTTAAGTCAAGCTTGAACAGGGATGCAACTAAAGAAGGCGATATGATTGAGACAGTTGCCTATTTCAAAGATATACAGAAGACAGATCCAGAATTCTTCTACAAGGTCAAGTATGATGCAGAAGACAAGGTTGAGAATATATTCTGGGTTGATGGACCAGCACGAAAAGCCTACAAAGAAGCCTATCATGATTGCATATGCTTTGACACGACATACATGACTAACATGTATAACATGCCGTTTGCTCCATTCATTGGGATAAATCGTCATGGGCAGACATTCATGTTGGGGTGTGGCTTTGTTAGGCAGGAGTTAGAGACAAGTTTTGATTGGTTATTTGGTACATTTCTTGAAGCAATGGATGGTCTAGCACCAGACAACATAATCACTGACCAAGATTGGGCGATGGCACAATCCATTGAAAACATTTTCCCTACTTCTGTGCATCGTCGATGTCGGTGGCACATAATGAAGAAAGCTCAGGAAAAACTTGGTGGCTTAGTTGGAAGGAACCCAGGATTGTCAAAAGATTTCAATGATATAGTTGACTTTAGCTTCACTCCAGGAGAATTTGAGACAAAATGGACAAGCTTCAAGGATAAGTGGCCTTTTATTGCTGGAACCCACTTTGATAAGCTGTATGAGTACCGGGCAACATGGGTGCCTTGTTACTTCAAACACCGGTTTTCCCCTTCTTGCAGTCTACCCAGAGAAGCGAAGGTTTTAATGCAGTTCTTAAGCGTTATGTGAACCCGCACAACTCTGTGTTGAACTTTGTTAAGCAGTATGAGAAAATACAAACACATGTGCTTGTCCGAGAGGGCGGAAATGACTATAGGACAGACCACTTGGAGGTTGAGTTGTGGTCTAATTTCCCAATCGAGAAACAAGCCTATCAAGCCTACACTAGGGACATTGACCTCAAGTTCCGAACCGAGTTTGCACTAATTGGGAAATACAATGTTCGTCCGCATGGTGCTAGTTTGTTTGAGCTTTCCCAAACAGAGAAGGATGGGTTGGTAATTATGGTTCTATAAGCTATTATGTGACAGCAGAAGTCGAATCTGGTGACTACAAATGTGACTGTTGCAAGATGACCAAAGATGGAATGTTGTGTTGCCATATTTTGAAAAATTTTACACACATTGGTGTCGATGCAATTCCTGCCCAATACATACTAAGAAGGTGGACACAGCAAGCAATACCAGGTGTTTCACCTTCTATTGAGGCAGAGCCGGATGAGATGCCACCGCAATCGAAGAAGCTAGTTCGTCAAGCAAACTTGTCAATGGATTTTGCTAGTCTAGCTCGAGTTGCTTCTGGGTCAGATGCTGGTGCGGCAATTTTGAGGAAGCACATGAGGGCGGCACGTACAGAGCTTAATCATTTCAACAAGACCAAAAAAAACAAAAAGTGACTGCTCTGCCCATGGCTGGTCCTGCACCACCTCAGAGTCGTAGTACGGTGCACCCTGGTCACATACCACCAACTACCATTGGTCCTATGGCAGCCAATTCAGCTACTACAGCAACACCAGGCTCAGGGTGGTCTACGCCAATTGCAGGGGTTCCTAAGGATCCACCTAAATCAACAACTAAAGGCCGTGCGAAAAGTAAACGGTTGCAGTCAGTACTGGAGTTGCATCCGAAGAGGAAGAACAAATGCTCCTTCTGCGATTCATCTGAACACAATGCAGCAAATTGCCCTGGTCGTTTGGTTTGAAGAATGAAAAAACAGATGATAGCAACTAGATTCCTATCTTGGAGTTTGGGGCAAACTCTTCCTAAATCAAGAACTAGAATTCATGTCTTCTTCTGCGATTACCATAGATCATAACCCCCACCACACCCAACCACCCCCCCACCCCATGTTAGGCAACTCATATATGGGTGTTAGACAATTTAAGCTTGGATGTCAGGAAACTCTTGTGCCGTATGAGATGTAATATTTAATTTTTGTGACCTTTGTACTAACTCCTGTCTTGGTGTTTGGGTCTTTGATTCCTTCTTTTTTCAAGACAATAAGTTGGACAATAACTTGACAGTGTAATTTTTTTAAAAAGGTACTACAAGCTATCTTATTAATGCTAAAGAAATATATGGTGCTGTGTGACAAACCTGTACCAAGTCAAAGCTTCAAAATAGCCTGCCATGGTGCTTTGTTGGCAACTGTGTTAATTAAAGAACTCGTGATGTTCTTCCTGATGTTGGGGATGTCTTTCGGACCGAAGTTTGGCAAGTTCCTTGCTTCCCACACACTCGCTATTGTCGAAGTGAAAATGCCGCAATCATAACTTGCAAAAACATAAAAAAACATGGGTGTGAACTTCTGGACATTTTATGAAAAAGCATATATAGAAGCACGAAGAAGACATGTTTCTGTGATGGACAATCAATGAAAGGAACTCACTCATTATCTTGTTTTGGAACATCAATTTCCTTCAAGCGAAAATCATCAAAGCTTACGCGTGATTCATGGTAGTGCTGGTCCCACAATGAACGCACTGTTGCAGCAATCAATCTAGCGTTGTCGTCAAGAGTTTTGCTCTGTGCCAGGCTCCTCCATGAATCGAACACCTCGAACCTGCGGTCCCTAATATTGACATTGAAAAGCCAGTAGTGGTTCGCTGATACAAGATTTGCTCTGTCTAAGTTCTCTAGAATAGGGAACATGATCTGCATGACGAGTGTGTGATCAAAGAAAAAAGAGCAATTCAGGAAACATTTTGCTATATATATGCCAAATGTAAACAAGACAACAACATTGTACTTGGTACTGACCATATCCTTCCGATCCAAGTGATTTGATTTGTTGAATCTGGCATTTATCTCTTGAGTGTTCCAAATCATTTGCTGCAGCCTTATCTGCCATAATTATGAAGAATAAGAATAAAACAAAAATGCAAATGCACATCGTAAGAGGGCAACTTTTTTGTTAAGGTTCTAGCAAAATGGAGCTACCGGTCAGTTTTTGTTGAGCTTGTTGGTGTTGTGGGCAACTTGTTAGTAAAAGTCTAGCAAAAAATGGGAGGGTGTCGTGTTTTTCAATTTGAGGGGGTTTTGGATATCCTAAGAAAATTGGCTGGTGTATGTAAAGATAATAAGAAAGGGGATATAGCAATTCTTACAAAAGAAAAGGGTTGTATCAATTTTTGTTACCTTCTAGAAATTCTTACAAAATGCAAAAAAAAGAAAGGGTTATAGCAATTTATAATGAAAAAAAGTTGGTTTAAATGGAAAAATGCTGCTCAAACTGCTTAAGAGCAAAAAGTAAAGAAGAGAAAAAGGTTATGTACCGAAAATCTGACGGGCATGATTATCTTCTTGGAATTTGCAGGCAAGTCCCGCATTATAGTGTCAATAATTAGTTCGAACACGTGCGACTTGACATGACCGGTCTTTTTCATTGAGCCAGCGAGTTCTCTGAGTGAAACATGGTAACCGCCGTAATCAACAATAGTAGGGCTGCATGAAAAAAAGCAACTCATATAAGTCATATAGAGTATGGGTAATTAGGTGTAAGTAAAGAACAAGAACTACATTAGAATTGTGATTTTACTATCCCTTTTAGCTGCCTTTGTTTCATTCATATATGGTGTGCATAAAAGTTGCCTGCAGTCATCACATCGCTTGCCTGCAGTTTACACATCACTTGCCTAGGGATTTGGTTGGTGTTTGCCTGCAACATATATTTGTTTTGCTTGCCTTCCCGTAAAATAAAAAGGGATAGTGAGTGTAAGACAGGCAGTGATACCTCATGTCTTCAGGTCCAGACTCCTCCTCACTCAATCTTGCGTGTAGAGGACTGCAGCATACAACCTGTTTACTGCTGGGGTGCAGTTAGAAAGCCTATTCTCATTGTAATCCACAAAAGGTGACCTCTTGCATGCTGGTGGCTTGATGATGCGTCTCTCAAATTTGTTCGTGATTTCTCCTGAGCTGCTACTGGAACCAACTTCTCCATCCTTCCCACATGTTTTCTCTGGCGTTTGGAAGTTGGTAGGTGATAAGTTCTCCGTGCTATACTGTGTCCTTCTGCCTTGAGCCCTTTTCTCTGCTTCTTCACACGCTAAGTCAATTTCTTCTAAGTCCCAAAGCAAATCATCATCAGGGA
The DNA here is from genome assembly GCF_002162155.2 of Triticum dicoccoides. Lineage (NCBI taxonomy): Eukaryota > Viridiplantae > Streptophyta > Magnoliopsida > Poales > Poaceae > Triticum > Triticum dicoccoides. The sequence goes on from NC_041391.1 coordinate 274,639,906, forward strand.
TTTCGATGACCATGGATGTTTTTTCCTTTGCTTCCAGGTACATGTGAACAATGCTTCTGCTTGCACTGTTGATTTGTTGTGACAGTTGAACTTCCAGCACACCTTCATCAGGGATTTCGATGACCGCGGGTGTTTTCCTGTTTGCTTCAGGACACATGTCAAGATTGCCACTGCTTTCCCCGATGATTTGCTTTGACAGTTCAACTCCCAACACGCCTTCATCGATGCTTGTTCCCGGAATATCAACAGACTGCAACTCATAACCATTTTGTTGGCGACAGTCATCAAACATCCCTGCAAGCCTTGCCAAATCTTCAACCATGCTTGGTCCAAAAATTTCATCAAGCCCTATATTGAAAGGAGGTGCAGGGCAATATTCATCCCCCATGGCTATGGTACTGCCCAGCCGACCTTGATCCAACTTGCTGCTTGTAACAATGCAATTTGCAAGGATATCATCGATTTTTGCTGCTTCACTCAATTCTACCCTAGGCATTTCTGGTGGCTGGTTTTCCTTGTTTGCTGTTGTTCTTGTAATACTCTTTTCCTTCTTCTCGATGGCATCTTGTTTTTGTTGACCACAACCATTGATATCCCCAAGTGTTTCCCTCTTTCGTACCATTGCTGGGTGATGCTTAGTGCTTGGTGACTTCTTCAAAATAGTAATTTGGGAAGATGCAGGTTGTTTCAATGTAGCCTTTGGTTGAATGTGCCCCTCACTGGCCTCATTATTGCCCTTACTTGCCAAAACTGGAAGGAGTGTTTCATTTGCAGTTTGCTCCACTGTATGTGTGTGAAATTTCCTTAAGTGTTCCTTTCCTCCATCATAAGGTTTGTTTTGAACCCCGTTTGCTGTAACAAGTGGGACAGCTGACTTCCCAGGCAGACTTGCCTGTATATGGCAATGAGTTGCACTACTCTTGTTCTGTGTTGCCTAGTCTGCACTGGTACTTGCCTGCAACTGCTTTACATATGATTCCTTTGCATCAACGGATAATTTCCTTGCATCTGGTGCTGAGTTTCTTGAATGGGCAACTGGGTCCTCCCTTGACATGCTTGGTTTGCTTGAATGATCAAACCCAGGGGTTGTCTTGCTGCTGGTCATGGTTGCTTGTATTTCAAAGGTGGGTGCCTGATTCTCTACTGTAGTTGCCTTGTGAGTTATACCCACCTGCCCGGTTCCTGGCATTTGGATGCTTTGACCTCTTGCTTCATTCCTGCTCATGTACTCAGCTCCCAGCTGATCCAAAACATCACATGTTACAATGGTTGGTTGATCTATGAAGGTCACCTTCCTTTGTTTCTTCGGTGGCTTTGGTGGACGGCCTTTTGCTGCTGCTACAACGACTTGATGCATAGGTCCGGCTGCTGTGGCCATGTGACTTAAATCACAAACTTGTTGCATCAGTTCGATTCGTGTCTTCCAGGGGCAGATATCTTCCAGTCTGAATTCAAATGTTTTCTTAAATTCCAGACTGTCAATCAGCTCTTTAAAAATCCGTTTCATTTCCCAATGAACATATAAACCATCTGACACATAGGCGACTTCCAGCATCGGGAAGTCGGGAGGGGTGCCCTCCTTTCTGACATCTAGCTTCACAAGATCCAACAACGAAAATGGTTCTGGGCTTTGAATCTCTTGACTTTTTTGTTTCCTCTTAATCCAATACTGCATAGATGCACCCTCTTCGCTTCCGGAGTCATTTTCAGCTGGCTCATGACTCCCATCCTTGGCCCGATCTTCATTAGTGCCACCACTATGACCTCTGCCAGTAGTCTGGTCACCAGACCCCCCCCCATTCCCGCCACCACCATTGCTGCCATCGTCACCCTCCTTGTCCTCCTCATGTTTGTTCACGTCATCCTCCTCATCTTCTTCTTCTTCCCCATCTTCATCCTCCTTCTCATCTTCCGTCTCAATGTCTCCAACATCTACCTCTGCTTCCTCCTGTCGTGTTTCTTCTTCCTCATCCTCCTGGTCCTGGGCATTGTCGCCGCCACTATTGGTCTCTCCATGCATGTTCCCATCACCATCATCATCATCGCTGTCGGAGTCACCTTCAGCACCGTCTGATTCTTCACTCTCGTCTTCTTGGCCATCGTCTGTGTCACTCCCTGACTGGTAAGATTCTTCATCACTGGGAAGTGTGTGGGGGTCATTTCCACCGGCGTCGCGCCTTTCCCTTGAACGTGAACTCCTTGGACGAGCAACATTGTCAGCTGCTGGCGCACTAGTTGTGCCGCCCTCGTCGTCAAGTTTCCCAATTCCCTGTACAAGCTTGCCCATTGAGTGTGATATTTCAGAACATATTTCATGCACCATCCCGACAAGCTTCTTTTGTTTCTGCGCACACCAGAAGAGAGAGAGAGAGAAGACATTGGGGTCACGTATATTAGAACAAGTACAAAAAAGGCAAGCAAAAAGTGGAATGTATAAGCCAACTCACGTTTGAGTCATATGAGTTGGGGAGCCTTGCTGCCACGAACTTTGTGACATGATCAAGACTGCCAAATAAGCTTTCATTGGCAAAGCGAGCGAACTCGGTCTTGAGCTATAATTTGAAGTGTGAGAAAAATGCAAACAAAAATAGAAGTCCAGAAAAAAGGGAAAGAACCCTGGTGAGTACGCAACTTTCTCTATTCAAGCTATTTGTGAGTTGCCAAGCATTAAATGTATGGTTGCCTGAAATTATAAGTCTGTATTGCCTATGATTGGTTTAACAAAATAACAACACATGTTTTGCCTGGGGATAACACAGATCTGGTGAGTTGCTTAGGAAAAAATGTGGTTGCCTAGTTAATGATAGTGTGTTGCCTAATAATTGCTTGGCAAGTTGCCTGACTTCTATATGACCTCCTTACAAAATTGAAAGAAAACTAAAGTGACTGAATGATCATGTGCTTCACAAACATAAGAGGAAACTTACCCGCAACTTGCCAAACTCCCCCCCGGCCCTTTTTGTCCTTCTTAATGACCTTGGAAATAAGATCAGAATCCCAAACCGACACTCTTGGAACCGTGCTTGCGTTCGGTTCGTCCACATCCAATGAGTCCAGATATAATAGCTACATGAGGCAAAATCAAACACAAAACGGAAAGAATGAGTAGATGAACAACAAGACCAGGAAGATGAAAAACTATGGAAAAAAGGACAAAGAGCAAGATAGACTTACAACTAAATGCATGACGCAGCAGCAGACTGCGTTTTTATCACCTGCTCCCACGAATGCCAATTTTAATTGATCTACTACAAACTGGCATACATTCGTCTCCGTTATTGCATCCACATGCATCACAGCAGGAAAACACCGTGGGGATATGTTTAAACTTGTGGTACGAGCAAGGAAACAGGAGAATGCAACTGCCAACCAAGCACGCAGGAAATTGTTATCTGCTACCCCAGCCATATCCTTGATCATTTTGCACCAAGATGTTAGTGTTGGTGAGCCTTTCGTACTGATCTTCAAGATTTTGTACATTTTGGATGTGTAATATGCTCTATTCTCGTAGCAAACCTTCCTCCCCCTGTTTGGTAGACCCCATATCCTGTGAACACTTGCTGCATCTACTGGAATCTTGCCCCTCTCTGGGATAACAAGTTGGGAAATTTCGGGGTCGTAATGCTTCATAACCCACTGACTTAAGTCTCCTGGCATGCTACATGTTGCAATCTGCAACAGACCTCCAAACTCAATTCGAATTATCTCGTCCTTCTGAAATTGCACTAAGTCTTTGTTTAGTTTGAACAACCTTGCTGGTGATGCCCTGTTCCTGCGACCCTACAAGTGTGTAAAAATGGGCTAAGTTAAACTTTGTGTGACAGAAATTAGCAAGTATCAATATTGTTTCCATGATGATGCAATGTTTCTCCTATACATAATACCATCATTTTTTCTTACAACTTCAACATGCTCAAAACTGCTAGTGGCCTTGCTTACGCACGATTTAACAGCCAAAAAACATACCTAGAATTGGTAAAAAAATGACACATTCATCTCGCAACTTCTAAAAAGAACACACAAAATCCATACTGCCTTGACTGTGATGAATGAATACCTCATTTCCGGATGTTTTTCGGTGTTTTGGATGTGATTCACCCTCCTCTGTGACCTCCTTGCCTTCTGAGTCATCATCTTGTGCACTGGCATTGCTGTCTATGTCTGACGGACGCTTCCCACGACAAATTATTCTTTTGGTGCGCATATGCTTGTAGCCAATTATATTTGGGTTTTGTTGCTGTAGTGAGTGTGCCTGCATTGGGGAAAAAATTTGATCGTCTGTTTCGCATTGCAAAAAGGTCACGGAACTCGAACATGGCAAACATGACAGACACTCCACCGTGCCACGCTCAGAAGTCTTACCTTTGCTCCTCGTACACCCTCTTGGTTTGCTTGTAAACCCTGACCATCACTTTCCTTCATTGCCTCGGACATTTTGGACACTGCAAAACACATAATACAGTATTTTCAGGTTGCTGATAAAAAAAGTACTTCACTACATGTAACACTGTAGGTTGCTTATAAAAACATGAAAAAATACATTTCCTAGAGCTCGCTGATGAACCATTAAAGCAACACAAACTTGGTTTAGACAACAAAAACAAACTTACGCAGGTGCTGATTAGGCAACTTTGGTTCGAGCTAACGAACAACTTCTATGCTGTTTCGAACGCTCCCACAACAATCTGTAAAATTCAACAAACTACACCATCATTAATAAGACATCTTATGTATTAAAAGAAAAGTTTGGGCATCTTAAAACTTGTAATCCTCTTATACAATTGGCAATTTTGCAGTTTTGAAAAAATTGTGATGGAAATATACAACACAGTAAATAGATGTCCATAACAGATACATGTAGAAAACAACAAACAAAAACACTTGTCAAAGCACAGCTATGAATTATTATCATGAGTATAACGGGGATACACGGTCCAGGTAGCACCATGTGTGGTGCCAAACACAAGGCTAAACAAAAAGCAAGTATTTCGTGAAGTGGTCAGTTGTAGTCTGATACTTTAGCATATGTGTTGCAAATGGCGACCGCTTATCGAAGCTATTCAATGAAAACTGAACTACACAAACTCCTTTTAAAGTTTCGGCAACTCATAAAGCCACAATCAGGCAACTCATGCACAAAAGTCGAAGCAATTCGGTTAACAGCCCCAGTAAAGGTAGTTCAGACAGCTCTAACAAAGTTTTGGCAACTTAATCAACGCTGAACAGGCAACTTGTATACAATGTCACATCAACTCAGTGAACGCCCCAACGCCTGGTAGTTCAAACAGCTCTAAATTTGCCAACTCATAAAGCCAAAATCAGGCAACTCATGCACAAAATCGAAGCAACTCCGTAAGCTGTTTGAGACAACTCTTCAAAGAGTTCTATTTTGCCACCTCAAAATAGCCTCAATCAGGCAACTCTAGCGCAAAAATTGAAGCAACTCCATAAGCTGTTCGAGGCAACTCTTCAGAGGGTTCTATTTCGCCACCTCAAAATAGCCTCAATCAGGCAACTCTAGCGCAAAAATCTAAGCAACTACTGAAAAAAAAACCTAAACGAAGTTTACAAAACATCTGCCAGAAGCAAATGCCCATCTCAGACCAAACAGATCTGCACGAGGACTGACAGCACGCCACCAAATCCCTCACGGCATGACCCCGAGATTCCCCACCACGAAGGCACCACGATTCATCCCTAACTGAAGCAAAACCACTACAACCTATGGGCGCGTGATTAAATCCACCTCCATGTTTGCATGAATCCCCGCTAAATCCAAACCCTCTGCAACGGAGCACACGAAGAAAAGCAGAGAGAACGGCGGCGATGGGTGTATACCTCAGGATTCCAGAATCATCCAGAACGCTAGGACACCGGACACGCAGCGCCGTCTGCGACCTTCAGCACGCACCCTTTTTGCCCCTGTGCGCGACGAGATTGGACCCATTCCGCCGTATTCTCCGGGGGCTGCGCGCACCTATGCACACTCGCGGGGCTCTGTCGCTCAATCACTACCGCCGCGCACGCCCTCCGCTCTCCGACAGCCGTCGGCGGCGTCGGCGGTTTGGGGGCCGCGGTTGAACAGCGGCTTGGGGGATTGGCATCGAGGAGGGAGGGAGAGAAGGGGAGAGAATGGGGCGGATTGGGAGGATTGGGCGGTGGCAGTTTCGAACAGTGAGGCAACGGACGGGGCGCGTGGGTAGTGGTGGGCCTCCAGGTGAATACGTGTTAGCGGGGGGAGGACGAACCGATCGTCCCGACCAGGAATACCTGGGTTCGATCGCGCCGATCGGACGGTGCTAAAAGGTGAGTGCTGAAACGTGACAACCAGCACTCAGTTGCTTTTTAGCATTTAGGCTTTATTTTTATAGCCAAATCTAGCCATGTCCTTGATTTTGGAAACCTAATCAAGACGATTCTTTATTTTCTATAGCCAAATCAAGATGAAATGGAGTAATTTCTTTTGGCCCAAATCAACGTGTCTTTCTTTTTTGGGAGTAAATATTAAAGAAGTGGTGGCCTATGGTTTTTACTTTTTAGTGGAGTTTGGTTTTCTAGTGAGAGGAAAAAATCGAATGGGAGGGAGTGGTGGGATGTGAGGCAAAAAAAACCGCGGGGACCGGCCTACCAACTCTCCTTTAGGAGTCAAGAAAATACATTTAAATAGGAAAACAATATAAATAAATTTCACATTGTGATACGTGATTACGTGAGGGCGTGGCTTCGACGGTTGTGTTTTTTTCCTAGTGAAGCTAAGTATGGAAGGGGATTGGTGGGAGAAATAAATCAGAGAGTGAGGTGATCTATTTGGAAGATGATCTCATGTACATGGTATTATTTCTGAATTCTTAATTATGAAATATTTACATGATTGAATTGAATCGACACCTGCCAAAGCAAGCACGAATAAATGGAAGGAGTGTCTGACGCGATATTTACATGATTGAATTGAATCGACACATGCCAAAGCAAGCACAAATAAATGGAAGGAGTGTCAGACACGATTCGATTTTAGGTGCTAAGAAGAAAAAATAACGTGGGAGGCGTGGTGGGAGGTGAGACGAGAAAAAACAGACGAAAGTGATGGGACTATTCAACCAACTCGTCCATTAGGAGTAGAGATCATTTATTATACACTATGCTTCCTAATTTTCTTTGGCCTCACGATTAATTGAGATCTTCAATTTAGAAGTGGATCATCCGATTTTGACCGGATCAACAATTTCTTAGAGAGCTTTTCCATTCAATTCTTCTAATTTCTTATGTTTCCTAATTTTAAAGCTCTTTCATTTAATTAAGGTATTTAATTTTGGATTTGGTTTACGATTTTAACCGGGCCAACGGTTTTTTCAATCAATCAGCAACAACTGACCAATAAAAACATATCGATCCCGCGCATCCTCCCACGGCCTAAAAAATGTAAACCACCATGTGATACTGTAGAACCAATATAGTACATGCAGCCACCAACACAAAAATTTCCCCACAAAAATATATGTAGGTTATCGAATAACATAGAACCGCCCCATGAAAGGCCCATCATATCACCACGTTATAAATAAAAATAAAACACACTCCATCATTTTCCCAAGTCAAACATCAAATAGAAAATATAAGGGTTTTTAGTTTTTTGAAAATCAAATTTCTTTAACGTTGACCAAGTTATAAGAAAATAATACCGACATCCACAATATTAAACAAAAAAAATCGAAATTCATTTCATGATGAATCTAATCATACCGACTTGGTATTATGGATTTTAATATATTTCTCTATAAATTTGATCAAACTTTAACATGTTTGACTTTTCAAAAAAGTAATACACCTTACATTTTAAGAGTGAGTAGTTCTTTTTTTTAAGAAATGCAACAACACTAACGGCGCAGCAAAAAGTGCGCCCAAGCCTTCTTCTAATGTAGATATCCGAGGAAAATATGAACTAAATGAAAAGACAATAAAACAACAATAATACTTTCTCTTTTCCCGAATATAAGATGCATCAACTTTTGTGCAATTCAAATATCATATTTGCTAAAACTCGGTCAGCTACATTTAACGAAGTCTCAGTCGACATCCCGGCCGTTGGATCGTCCGATGCTTCAAGATTCGTGTAGCAGAGTCTCTTGTTTTAATTCGGCCCATTAAGGCACACGACCAGCCCCTTTTTTTCCTTTTGTTCCATTTCGGGTTGCGCTCTTTCCTTTTGGTCTTTTGTTTCTTTTTTCTTTTCTTTTGTCAGGCCATTGTTGGTTGGGGCCTAATGGACGGGGCGCCCCTGGGTGCTCCTAAGGGAGCTCCTATACAGCACTGCAGGCGCCCGTTAACGATCTGGCGCCTGCAGCGCTGCTAGCATGGGCCGGCCCACTAGCCTGCTACCCCAAGTTTTTTTATTTTTTTTTACAAAAATAAAAATATGAACTGAAGAAAGGTTTACAGATTTAAAAAAAAAGTTCATCCGTTTGAAAAAATACGTTCACATCTTTAAAAAAGGTTCGTAAATTTTGAAAAAAGTTAATAAATTTGAAAAAAAGTTCATTCGAATTGAAAAGGTTCATCCAATTTAGCAAAAGTTCATTAAATTTGAAAAAAGTTCATAGAAATTGAAAAACAAAGTTCATGTATTTTTAGAAAAAGTTCACGGAACTGGAAAAAAAGTTCATAAATAAAAAAAGTTCCTACATTTTCAAGACAAATGTTTATTAAATTTCTTAAAAAGTTCATTAATATTCAAAAAAGTTCATCAATCTCAAAAGAGTTCACAGAATTTTTTTTAAGTAAAATCGTCAACCGGCGCCTAGATGGGCCGGCCCATTTACGGACGCTACAGGCGCCAGTTAACAAAATGCACGTTAAGTGGCGCATGTGGCGCCAAATAGGAAATGCCGCTCCTAATTGGCGCTTATGGCGCCCACACCGCCGATGCCACTGGCTGGCCCAACAGTCCATCGCTCCCTCGCGTATTCATGTTGTCGCTTCACTCTTTGCTAAAAAGAAAAACGTAGTCGCTACACTCACTCAGTCCCCTAAAAAAGGAAAAGCACATGCTCAGTCAACGGTGGACTGGTCAAAAGTTGACTTTTTAAATAAAATCCGAATTTTTTTTTTGAAAAAATAAAAAATCATTTAAAAAATTTATGAATTCAAAATTATTCATAGGTTCTGAAAAACAAACTATTTGAAAAATGTTAAAACGTGCATAGAAAACTGTTGACCATGTATTAGAAAAAGTTAATTTTGTATTTGAAAAATGTTAGTCAAGCATTAGAAAAGTTAAAATGTGTTTATAGATAAAATGTTGGCCATGTACTAAAAATGTTAATCTTGTATCTGAAAAATGTTAATCAAGAATTTGAGAAATGTTAAAAATATGTATAGAAACAATATTGACCATGTATTACCAAATGTTAAGTTTGTATTGAAAAAATGTTAGACGCGTATTAGAAAAATGTTGTCTGCATATACACAATATGTACAATAAAAACCGAAAGAACAAAGAATACAAACAAGAAACAAAATACACCACTGGAAAACAAAACTGAAGAAGCAAAATGCGAAAAAATATTGAAAAACAGAGAAGAAAATGGAAAGAAATAAAAAACGAAAAAAGAAGAAAAAATAGGCTCAAATAGGGTGCACCCTTAGTACTTACCACAAATGGAACTTACGCAGAGTGGCTAGGAGTGCACCTCTGATATCCTTGGCGACCAATCCCTGGTTCTCCCCTTTCCTATTCTGTTTTTACTTTAATCCGCGCGCGAATTGGTAGACTCAATTAACTTAGAACCTTCGGCGAGACTTTCTAGCTACTCGCTCACTGCGAGATATATTCTCAGCGTACTGGACGGGCCTGGGGGATTTTTTTCGCTTTATGTTCCTTTTGCTTTGGGTTCTGTTTTTTTTTCATTTGTTGTTGACTTTCTTTCATAGTAAAATGGACCACTATTTAAATCCCGATGAACAAAAATTGAATTTGATGTTTTTATAAAGGGACAGAGGGAGTGTTGTACTACATCATTATTGTGCAATTGTTGTTTAGCTTCTAATGTTAACTTGGTGCTTTTAGGTACATGTCGTTGGTCAATATCCTTGCTTCGACCCTTTCTGCTTATAGGGCAATGAGATATTGATGAACCAACATCAAATGAGGAAACTGATAAAAATTGTTAGTAAAATGGGTTAAAAGATGGCAATTAAATTATTTGTTTACACTTTATCCAAAACAACAGTGAACTGCAGCATGGTAAGTAAGAGTTCTGCAGCCTTCTTTTTACTCCGCATAATGTGTTCTTTTAGATGACAATGTGTGAATCTTTTTCCTTTGCAGTGGTTCTCGAAGCAGTTTACTCAAGACTACCTCTCAAACTACATGATTGGTGGGTATGGAACGGTTAAAGTATTTCTACCAGAACACAATGACTATCTAGATGCTCTCATGAGTCATGAAGACAGTGAAGGATGGACGGTCGGCCATCAGAAGGGGTTGGGTTGAGTCATGTGTGCCTTCTGCATTGAGGAGAGCACAATACGGGCATTCCGCTTCACCTTATTCAGCAACCAGAATGTCTTTTGCATCTTTCTTTACCGTGTTTAATAGTACAAGTATACAACCCTGGTTCATCATTCTTTATTTGGTGCTTATGTAATTCTTGAACATGTGTATCTTTTGTGACAATACTGGAGCAATAGCCTTGGCGAAGGAATCCAGATTTCACAAGAGAACCAAACACATCAAGAGACGCGTCAATTCCATCCGCGATCATGTCAAGGAGGAAGACACAGAGATTTGCAAAATACATACGGATCTGAATGTTGCAGACCCGTTGAATAAGTCTCTTCCATGAGCAAAACATGATCAACACCAAGACTCCATGGGTGCTAGAATCATTACTATGTAATCTAGATTATTGACTCTAGTGCAAGTGGGAGACTGAAGGAAATATGCCCTAGAGGCAATAATAAAGTTGTTATTTATATTTCCTTATATCATGATAAATGTTTATTATTCATGCTAGAATTGTATTAACCGGAAACTTAGTACATGTGTGAATACATAGACAAAACTGAGTATCCCTAGTATGCCTCTACTTGACTAGCTCGTTAATCAAAGATGGTTAAGTTTCCTGACCATAGACATGTGTTGTCATCTAATGAACGTGATCACATTATTAGAGAATGATGTGATGGACATGACCCATCCGTTAGCTTAACATAATGATCATTTAATTTTATTGCTATTGCTTTCTTCATGACTTATACATACATTACAAAAAAAGATACATCTGTGACATTTTGGACCGAATGAAAAAAAATCTATCATACTTATGACACTTCTATGACGATAATTGTGACAAAACCTGGTATCATCATAGATGTGGTGGGGTCCTATTTCTATGGAAAAAAATCATGACATGAAATGGGCTTTTCGTCTTGGGTGGGCCGGAGACGCAGTTTCATGACATTCTTTGGGCCGTCCATGAAGGAAAAAACCGTGGTAGAAGCGAGGGCGAGGAAAATATCGGGAAGTTCCCGGTTACGGTGGGTGGTCGGGGGCCGAGCGATGCGCGTTTCTCTCATACGTACGCGCGTGTGTGCGAGGCGTTGGACTCTAACTGAACCCGAGCGAGGCGTTGGGCTCTAACTGAACCCGAGCGATTGCACTGGAGGCTACGCATTACTGAACCCAAGCGATCAATTGATCCCTTGCTGTTAACGGAACCCGAGTGTGATTCCTTCGCTACTGCTGCTAACTGAAGCCGATCGAACACTACTGCCTCTTTCCCTGGATGAACACTGAGCGTTGTTGAGGGGGTTTGGATGAATAGTTCTTGGTGGGGGTTGGATGAACAGGACCCCGTGGTAGTAGAGGCCGTTGCCGCTGGATGAACAGTACCCCGATCGATCGAGCTGGTGGATGAACAGGACCCCGTGGAGGACTGGATGAACAGGACCCTGTGGAGGGCTGGTTGATCAGTAGCCGGTGGAGGGATGGTTGAACAGTAGCCGGTGGAGGGCTGGATGAACAGTAGCCCATGGAGGGGTGGTTGAACAGGCCCCCCGTGGAGAGGGCTGGTTGAACAGTAGTCGGTGGAGGAGCGCGCGGTGGAGGCCGGATGAACAGGAGCCCGTGGATGAACAGTCGCAGGTGGAGGCTGGAGGAGGTCGACGGTGGATGAATAGTAGCCCGTTGAGGTAGTCGATGGTGGAGATGAACAGTATCCCGTGGAGTCCCGTTTTGCGGTACGCCACACCCCTCCCGATGAACAGGACCCCCGTTTCAACTGTAGCGCTCCAACACAAGTCTGTTTCCTCCGTTTTGCGGTACGCCACACCCCTCCCGATCAACAAGACCCCATTTCGATCGTAGAAGGTCCGTTTCCTCCGTTTTGCAGTAGCCAGACCCCTTCCGATGAATAGGATCCCGTTTTCACCGTGGCTGGTCGAACACAAGGCCGTTTCCTCCGTTCTGCGGTACACCAGGCCTCGTTTCCATCACCTATTCCGTCCATGCCGGTTGGCTCCCGGTGAACAGAACAGTTTTGTTGCCTCCCGATGAACACGATGCATTCCGTTGCCTCACCATGAACACGACGACGACGCAGTTTCTCCATTCCGACCCAGCCATGTACACGAGCCCTGGCCGTACATATGCGCGAGTAGGCGTTCGAGACCCCGCCCGTATGTACGTACGTGGTCGTATTTTCTTTCTTGCACCCTGGTCGCTGTACGTACGTGTACATGCTACGTGCGCGCCTCTACTATGACACGTGCGCGCCTCTACTATGACACGTGCGCGCCTCTACTACGACATGTGCCCTTCCTTACACCGTTACACGGACACGGTTCATCGCTGCAGCCTGCAGACAGACCGATCGTATGTACGTACATGTTCGCGACCGGAATGACAATGCTACGTACGCTTCGACCAGGTGGGTCCCGACTGTCAGGCACTTCCTTGCGTGCGAAGATGTAGCTGCTGGGTCCAGCAGTCAGGGGAGAAACGTTTTTTCACGAAATACGGTGGCTCGTCCGGTGGGTCCCGGATGTCAGGTGGAGAAATCATTATTTTCCGCGTAATAAGGAGGCACTTCCTTGCTGTGGCCATGGACCCAGCTGTCAGCCTCTCCACATACGGTACTCTTCTGATGGAAGTCGTTCCTTGACCACGCCGCGCTGAGAGCACCAGGGCAGTGGACGACGGCGAGGCCTAGGAAGGAGAAGACGCGGAGCCAGGGAAGACGCGGCAACGGATGCCTACGCAGAGAGGAGTACAAGGGTTCACTGGTTCGGCTTTGGTGTGAGGCTGCCATTGCCGCAGAATAACGGGGGTGTGGGTGAGTGGAGGGATGGCCTGGCCAGGGGTGGGAGTAGTAGGGGGTGGTGAGGCCTCCGCGGCAGCACAGCTGACCACGGGAGGCAGGAGCAGGCGGGACGACCCACGCTGCTTAGGGCGGCTGGAGCAAGAAGACCAGAGGTTGAAGAAGCACTACGGCCGTTAGATGGACATCGTACGATCACTGGAGCTAGAATCGTTCATATTGACTAAGTTGACAAAGCCCTCTGTCCCCGTCAACTTAGTAGGCCCAAGTCAGCCTCCCACTATGCTGGGTCCCAGCTAGCAGGGGGGAGTATTCATTTTTTTTGTGCGTAATAAGGAGGCACTTCCTTGCATGTGAAGATATGGCTAGTGGG
>NC_041391.1:274653978-274661393 GCF_002162155.2 Triticum dicoccoides
AGTTTTTTTTCACGAAATACAGAGGCCCTTCCGGTGGGTCCCAGATGTCAGGTGGAGGAATCATTATTTTGCGCGCAATAAGGAGGCATTTCCTTATGTGTGGCCGTGGACCCAGCTGTCATCCTCTCCACGTACAGTCCACTTCCGATGGATGTCGTTCGTTGACCACGTTGACCACGCCACGCCGAGAGCACCAGGGCGGTGGACGATGGCAAGGCTAGGAAGGGAACGACACGGAGTCGGGGAAGACTCGGTAGTGGTTGCCCATGCGGTGGGGAGTACGAGGGTTTACCTGTCCGGCTGCCATCGCCGGAAAATAACAAGAGGTGTGGGTGAGTAGAGGAATGGCCTGGCCAGCAATGGAGTAGGGTGGGGCAGAGCGGCCTGCGCAGCAGCACAGCCGGCCACGGGAGGCGGGAGCAGGTAGTCCCACTGGCGTTGGTTTGGGCGGTTGGAGCAAGAAGATCAAATATTGCAGAAGCAGCACAGCCATTGGATTAACATCCAACGGTCACTGCTACTAGAACCGTTTGTGGACCAAGTTGACAAAGCCTTTCGTACACGTCAACCTAGTAGACCCACAAGTCAGCCTCCACATCTGTCCCAAATAGCATACAACCCAAAATTTCTAGCTAGATTCAAATTAATTTAAAAACTAAACATACCTTAATTTAAACCAATGAAATTTTACCCGCACAAAAACAATGAAAATTAAAATATCAAAATTCGAAAGAAAAAAGTATTTTGGAACTAATTGTCTGTTTGCTGTATTTTTTCATTTTGCAGCCCATTTATTATTACTTATAACCCATTTCTTATTACTTATAGCCCATTTTATGCGTAAAAAGCATCCCTCCTCGTCTTGAAAGATTTCCGGCCCAGCAGGGCGTAGAAAAGCAAGTAGGCCTACGTTGGTTATTCTCCAAAAAACAAAATAGCTGGGCTAGCCATTTTCAGAAAGGAAAAAAAACTGGTCTGGTCATGTGCTAAACATATGAAATAAAAGCCTGGGCTAGATGGGCCACAACTCCCGCACAACCCAGTTCCCTTCTCCGTCCCGAAAAAGCAAAATTACTGTGCGCGCTGCTGGGTCCCTACTGTCATCCTCACCATGCACAATCATATCCTTATTCCTCTCGATTGTTGACCATGTTGAAAACATCGGAGGACGGCGCCACGGCGAGCGAACCAAGGCGGAGGACGATGGTGAGACCTCGTACGGGAACGAACAGGAGCCGGGGGAAATGCGCAGAGTTTTAGGGCGATATGTGGTCACGATGCGTTCACGGCAGCACAGCGAGCTGTGGGAGGCGGGAGCAGGCGTCCCGCCGACGCTGGTTTGGTTTGGCGGCTGGAGGAAGAAGAGACTAAAGAAACACGACAAACGTTGAATGTCAATCCAATGGTCAAGGTTGGCACAATCGTTTGTTGACTAAGCCGACACCAAGTAGCATACTTTTTTATAGGAAGAAAAGGAAAATTGGGCTCGTTCTCCTGGTAACATTCCCTAAACTGCGACTGTTCGATCTTGCGTCGTAACTAAAACTGCGAGGAAAATGCGTTCGTTTGCCATCCTCCTCCCAGGGAACGTTCGCCACATAAGTGACTAGCACCCTTGGTATTCAACCGAGAGGCCTTGGGTTCGAGTCCCAGGAACTCTCAATTTGGTCCTCCTTCCTTCCTCGCAAAAAAGAAAGAAAATCAAAGACTTGAGAAGGCATACAGAACAAGCTAGTGTACCAGTAAAGAGACGTTGCTGAGTTTTAGAAAAAAGAGAGACGTGCTCCTATAGCTGGTTCAAATCCAAACCTAGACTATGACTATATATGGTGCTATGCTACTCTGCAAGTAATGAAACTGACATATCCAACGTTCGCTTCTCCTCTTCTCTACTTACTCTGCCTAGCATCAGAAGCTCTGGCCGCAGCAACCATGTCCGCTAGCTGCTCGTCCACCTGCTCTTCAGCAGGCAACAACCAGATATGCGCCAAGTCGCCACCCGTACCATCGCATGTGGGTCTCATCACACCCCCACCAGCACGCGCACCGCAGCCGGTTGCTCATCGCAACCCGCTGCCATTGGTGGGGTGCCACTGCTGCAAATCACGCAGAGTCATCCATCGCGTCTCAACCACAATCCTAAACCATGGCCAAGTCTTCTACAAATGCCCAAATCATGGGGTAATAATATGTTTAAGTGTTGTTCTGCTGCTTTCAGTTGCTGATTTTTTTAATAGTTTGGTTGATGATCTTCCAATTTGATTTGTGCCGAAAAGGGAAGATCCATGTGATTTGTATTTCTGGGAAGTTGCTGATGTGGGGGAATGCAACTACACTGATTATTTGGTTAGCCAAGGAATCCCAATACCAGCAGGTTGGGGTGTTGGACAAGTAACTGAAGGAACGAAAGAAGAGGAAGATGCAGAGCAGAAGGTTAAAGATGCAGTTCCACTGATCATGGCCAAGCAACAGCTGCTGAACGACCTTGATAGCAATGAGGAGATGAAAGAGCTTGTGACGATAATGGGCAAAATCGATGTGCTCTGTAGGATGATTGTCTCTTTATTTGCAGTGTATGTAGCACTCGTGATGTATTCAGTGGCTATGACATGAGCACTTTGCTGAAACTAGTAATGAATGAAACATGTCTAGCAGGCTGGGCGTAGTGTTGTGAACATCTAATGATTTCTATTAACGGAAATCGGGGGGTATCCCCTTTTGCTCATAAATAAATAAATAGTAGAGGCCCTTTTGGTAATAAATAAATAAATTAGTAGAGGCCCTGTCGGGTCAGCTTTGTTCCCATTCGAAGACGTCGAGCAAATTGCAGTCCAATAGCAAACTATGTCATCAAATTCAAGTTTCATAGCCAAATATGAGTACAACTAAACAACAATGTCATCATATTTTACTTGTCAGACAATCACCAAACACAAATCAATATACATAATAAGTGATGTTCTCACAGCAAAATACTAAACAACATGTTCATCAGGTTTCAGTTGTCATAGCAAGCACAATTTAATATAGTAGATAAAAAACGTCTTCTGACAAGCAAATACGACAAAAGCAATCTAATCATCATCCGTAGCAGCAGCGTCAACATCTTCGCCATGTGTATCAGTCTGAATCGTAATTCCCTAGAGTTGCATCTTCTTCTTCATTCTCAATGTCCTCGAATGTTGGCTTCTTCTTGATCAACTCTTGTATGTCCACAACACGACAGGCAATCTTTTCGACAGTGTCATTGATGTGATGGTTCTCAAGGATATTATGAACATCTGCGGAATCTTGTACATCAGGAGCGGTGTAAGCATCATCTTGTTGTGCAACTTCATTAAACGAATTCCTCTACTCAAACCTTTGCAATACTCTCTAGTTATCACTACGTGCAAATGTGTCTGCCAAGAAAAATATCTGTGTTGCTTGATTTGCCAAAATAAAAGGCTCGTTGGTCTGGTACGCCGCCTTGACATTGATGGATTTGAAATAATCATCAGCTCTGGGTCTTGCGATCCTGCAAAACAGGTTATACCAATGACAGCACAACAGAACCACACACCGATGATCCTCGCAACTGGAGATATACTGCAACTGAACAATGTCTGTTATGCTAGCATATATTTCAGTTGTCTCTCTGCCGTACGTATCTGTGCTCATGATGGCACTGTTTTGTGTCTTACTGCCTTCATCGCGTGCAAGGGTGTTGTAGCGCACATCTCCAAGAATGCAAGATTCATAATGTCTTACCCAAGTATCAGGACCCGTTGCTAGTGCGTAAAGGGCATCATCAACTGCCTGCCCATCCTCCCGCATCTTCTTAACCTATGTTTAGAAAATAGACAAGCTGATCATCTTATGTACTCAATATATTAAAAAAAACTGACAGTGCAATTCAATAGCTTACATGGCTCTTGAACCATTTTGCAAATCTTGCCATAACCAGTTTGTCAATGTTTCTTGGATTTTGTGGCATTAAGTCGTTTTTGTAGATGCTGCACAACATAGTAATCGCGTCAAACATCTAAATATATAAGAATATCCTACAAGTTTAGTAGATTACGATGCATAATCTGCAGTACTTAGCACTTACTTGATATAAGGTAGTATCTCAGGACAGTTATTCAACACATACCAAACCATTTTGTCCAAATCTTTAGGTTTGTCCTCTTGTTGACTCTTCCTTGTACGAACAAAATAATTGAAAACATTGAGCCCAGGATTGTCTTCACCCACCTCTTTGCTAAGTTGATCAGCTGTTTCAATGTATTTTGAGCAGAATGTCAACGCTTTTGTAGCAATGTAGGCCTCTGCAATGGAACCCTCAGGTCTAGCCCTGTTCCTGATATAGCCCTTGAAAGTGCCTAGCCGCCTTTCAATAGGGTACAACCAGCCATACTGTACTGGACCTCTAAGTAGTGCCTCATCAGGTAGATGAACAGCCAAATGCACCATCACATCACAGAAGGCTGGAGGATATATCTTCTCAAGGTCGCATAGGATAGTTAGCATCTTGTCTCTAAGACGCTCCAAAGCATCTATCCTGATATTTCTACTGCAGAGTTCCCTGAAGAATTGTCCCAACTCTGCAACTGCTATGTACAAGTTAGGGCGGCCCAATCCTCTAAGGATAACAGGTAAAACCCTTCGAAGTAGGATGTGGCAGTCATGAGTTTTCAACCCTTGTACCTTGTTTCCATCTGCACTGACTCTCCTTTCAGGGTTGGAAGCAAATCCATGTGGGAATCTCACATGTGACAGGACCTCGCAAAATTCTTTTCTTTTTACCTTGTCCAAGATGTACACTGCTGGTGCCATATCCCGTGGTTTACCGTCCTCTTGCACCTGCAAATCCTTTCTGATACCCAGATGTGTCAAATCAGTCCTAGATTTTAAGGTATCTTTCGTCTTGCCTTCAATATTAAGAAATGTGCCGACAATGCTGTCACATAGTTTTTTCTCGACGTGCATCACATCAAGATTATGTCGCAGATCCAAATCTTTCCAATACTCCAAGTCCCACAAAGTGGACCTGCGGGTAAACAATAATCTCTCTTCTGCCTTGCCACGCTTCCTTTTCCCGCTACCATTACCAGGATGGTTTCCTGATGTAATATGCTTGACCTTCTCTAATTCCACTTGCAACTCGTCGGCAATGAGCCTCTTTGGCGCACCACGGTTTTCATGCTTTGCATTGAACACATGTCTTTGGTATTTTGTAGTACGCGGCTTGTCCTTGGCAAGGAAACGGCGGTGTACAATGTAACAGATCTTGCTAAGTATTGCATATGACATCGGATTCCTGTCACAATGAACACATGCATTGTAAACATGTGTTGTTCGCCCTGACATAGTGTCCAAAGCCGGATAATCATGGATGCACCAAATTATAACAGCACACAGAAAGAAATCAGCTGGTGGGCTGCTATATAGGTCTCGAGTGAGAACACCCTTCCATAGCTGTTGAAATTCCTCCACAAGAGGCTCCATGAATATATCAATATCCTTTCCAGGACTTTTTGGACCTGGGATGAGCAAGGCCATCATGTAGTTTGATTCTTTGGTGCAGACATTTGGAGGCATGTTGTAAGGAATAACAAGCACTAGCCACATGCTATATGTGGCGCTCTGGTGGCCAAATGGGTTAAATCCATCTAAAGCTAAGCCAAGTCTAATTTTTCTCGGGTTAGCAGCAAACTTTTTGTGTTTCTGATTAAAGCTTTGCCACTGACTACCATGAGATGGATGGCTCATTACATTCTGATCTCTGTACTCCTGGTTCCTAAAATGCCACAGTACATCCTCTCTTGTTTCAGCATCATGAACCAACCTCTGCAATCTTGGTGTAATTGGAAAATGTCTCAGAACATTATGAGGAACCCTCTTCACAGCATGGCCATCTTTCCATCTTGATGATTTGCATTTCGGGCATTCACTTAAGTTGGCATAATCCTTTCGGAATAGAACACAATTATTCTTACAAACATGGATCATATCATATCCAATTCCAACTACACGAAGGAAATTCTTATTTTACTGTAGGTGTGTGGCAGCTCAGACGCATCCGGGAAAGATTTGCGGAAAGTAACCAACATCGTAGAGAATGATTTGTTGGTCATCCGCTCAGATGTGTTCACCTGAAGAAAGGTGACCATAGTTGAGAATACTGACAACTTATTTCCTGGGGTGACAGCCACGTTGCATTGTTCCAACATGCGGGCCCACCGTTTTTCTTCTGTAGGTGAAAGTTCACGAAATGCACGAGAATTTCGTAGCATTGTTTCAATGTTGGTCAAACTCACTGGCTCCGCCACCACCAACTCCTCCTCCTCTTCCACCTGAGCATCAGGCAGATCAAGTTGGTGATCTGCTGCTTCTACGTAGTCAGTAACATTGACGTTCATAGCTTCACCATGATGAACCCACCTAGTATATGTGACCGACATCCCATACAAGTGTAGATGATTTTTCACAGTTGACTGGGTCTTGTAACTAAATTCATACAACTGCTACACGGGCAGAACACATCTGATTTCGGACCAACGCACTCAGCTTTGATAAAGTTCATGAAGTTTTCAACCCCCTCGACATATGTAGTGGAGAATCTTCGAGTAGAAGTTATCCAAGTCATGTCCATCTATTAGACATAAAAATTAGTTCTTCTACAAGATATTACAGGAAAAACATATATGCTTTTTTTATGAAATCCAGAAAAAATACCTAGGTCGATGTCTAAAGCTATGGCAGGATATTTGGACAAGTAGATCAAAGTAATGAGATATAGGTAAAGCTAATTCAGCAAACAGATTTGAGTGCTAAATTATGGCAGGCTATTTCAGCAGTCAATGAGGCCGAGCACACATCCATTGAACTATCGAAGCCCATCGCAGTAACAAAGATCGAGTATAAAATGGTGTACAACTATTTCACCTAACAGATTGGCTACTAGACCATGGCAATATACGTCACAATAAATATATGGTAGGATATTTTAGCAACTAATCGGGCTTGGCATGCCATCTCAGCTAAGCAGATTGAGTGCAGAACAGGGCAAGGAAGCTTCTTAAGCAGAGCATATTGACTGTAAACTACTTCGGCAAACAATGAGATTAACAGCGTCTATCAGCTAACATTCAGCGCTACACCGACATGCATGGGCCTCAGTCTAGAATGCGCGTACCATGGGAGAAGCTTACCGCCATGCGTATCCACATAAACGTCGCTAGCGGTGGCGGCGCTGACCGCCGTGCGCCTCCACAAGAACATCACCATCGGTGGCGGCGCGGCTAAAGGACGACAGTCTACGAGAGCGTACTGTGGGAGTGAGAGGATCGCGTGCGTCCCCTCGACGAACCGCGGCACCGACGTATCGGCACAGCGGGAAGGGCGGCTTTGGCGGAGTGAATGGAGTGGAG
>NC_041391.1:274661755-274755653 GCF_002162155.2 Triticum dicoccoides
GTTTCTCCAAGTGCAGCCCCACGTGTCAGTGAAGAGGCAAGCCGAAACGTGTTCCGTTTGCGTGAGCCGTGTGTAGGACCGAACGTGTGTGGGGTGCAATGCGACCGCGATAGGGGTGCTGTTAGTGTACGACATTTTTTCCTTTTAATAAACTAGGTGCTTCGCCCCCCTAAAGAAAAAAAACTTGGTGCTTCGCGCGATCCATCGATACTACTACTAGTAATCCGGTAATCCCGACTAAAACAGCGCGGCTGGGTCTTTTCCCGCGCGATATGCTGGGAGGTTGGCTTAGTTGGTTTTTTTAGGACGAGTAATGCTACGCCTACATAATCCCAGTTACGTAATTAACGTAATGTGAAATGTGTGAGCTGTTGATTGTAGATTGGGGGGAGGGAGGGGCCCACCACCATGAAAATCAAGGAGAGAGAGAAGCAATTTAAGTTAACCCTTTTGTAGGTTCCCGTAGATGTAGAAAGATGTGAAATGTGTGAATGTGTAGTGGACGTACTATTGGAGTGCCTAAGATAAATTGTGTATGTAGACTATATGTTTATTTCACTTCGCATGTTAGCTTTGTCTCGGTTCAATAAAAAACAGAGTTGGTGATGATGGTGTGCCTGCCATCCTGCAACATAGGTCGTCCAATCAATACCTAACGAATAGGAAGGAAACTATGACAATTTACCCACACTCCTCTCCACATTTGTAGATAAGGCCTTCCCTCTTTCATCCTTTTCTCCACAAGATCTTGATGTTCCGTGCAACGCACGGGCATCTTGCTAGTCCTCCTACAATATACTATATTATTGTGAAAGTTCATATACACCGGCCGAGATTAATGCAAACACGACAAATTTTCATTACATTTCGGACTTCTATAGGACAGAAAAATAAAAGAAACCCGACCCTAAACCTATTCTACAATGGTGATCGACATCCTCCATCTGCGATCTCCATGTACGGGGGCGGGGTTCAAGACCCGTGAAGTGAAGGTGCGGTCTCCGGCGAGGAAGAGTAGAACACGGGAGACGGACCGGCAGTTGGCACACCATGCCCTGCCGCCTCCCATGCCCTACTCATCCTCGGAAGAGTCCTCGACCTCGGTGGTGCCGAACGTTGGACGGCGGCAAGTAGGACGCGTGGCTGACGGTGCTTCCGTCATCGGCAACCAGCGTGGCCACCGCTTGTGCGGCGACTTGAGAGAGGGCGGCAACCTCGAGCTTCATCCCCGAAGACAAGCTCTACCATAGAGCGTTCGCGCTCGCGGTCATGGCGGATGTGGTGCCACGTAGCACGACAATACGCTATGGTGTGGAGGTTAGCTAGGCATTGCCGCTTTAAGTAGCGCATTCCGGTGAGGCCAAGCGTCCGGGTGCGTCGTTAAGTCGCCGAAGTTGGTTCCTCGGGCATCGAGCCTCTTAACGACGCCATACTGAAGGATGTCATGAATGCGGGCAGCTGGCGCCGGCTGGGAACGCACCGCGCGACGGCACGAGGGACGAGGGTTTTTGGTGTGCCTGGGTAGTCAGCTGCGGTCGTGGCAACGTTGAAGATGCCTTTTTCTCACATGCGACCCCACATGTCATCGAAAAAGCAAGACGGCCCGGCATGGTCTCAGGTCCTTGGGATGCAGTTGGCCGTGCTACACCACTCTGCGGACGCATCATGGCGCGCGCGCACTTCGGCGCCCCGTGCATCCTCGATGAGCCGGGTGTTGATCTGCTGGTCGTGCCACGGCGCTAACGCCACCCTTGGCACACTGAAACCCACCGTGTAAAGCGACAATGAGCATGTCGCTCCCGCATGCCTCATTTGAACATTCTGCTAAGTACCATTCGCATGTGGGCCTAGACCATGCTTGTATTTCCAATGTTGTAATTTGTCTGACATGCATACAAACAAACGGTTCGTTTAAAGTTTCACTTTGCCTCCACTACATGTCGCTTCCCATCTTAGTTTTGATATCCCATTCGGTTCATGCCCCGGCACATCTTAACGAGATCAATTGGTGTTGAGAGATCAATTTGCGTGTCGTGCAAGGAGATAAAGGTTTTGTCTATTTCTATGATAGAAATGACTAGCGGGGAGGGGGGGGGTCTATGCGGATCAGAGGGAGTACATTGTACATTCATAAGCGAAATGAACGTATTGTACCCACCGCAGTCCTCTTTCAATCGATCTCCGGACCCCGAGATGAAATTGAGAGACAACGAGTGGGTGCATGTGTGATACTTAAGGTGGATTCAAAATTTTGAACCGGTGATCATAGCATCCACAAATCATATATAAAGGGTATTCAATGTTCGTTTCACTCTTGAATGTACAATATACTCCCTCCGATCCTTTCTAGTAGTTTACATATAAGTTTTATGTGTAGTCAAAGTATCTCTACTTTGATCAAACTTACAGAAAAAGTATCAACATTCAACAATGTGAAGGAAATATGCCCTAGAGGAAATAATAAAGTTATTATTTATTTCCTCATATCATGATAAATGTTTATTATTCATGCTAGAATTGTATTAACCGAAACATAATACATGTGTGAATACATAGACAAACATAACGTCACTAGTATGCCTCTACTTGACTAGCTCATTAATCAAAGATGGTTATGTATCCTAACCATAGGCATGTGTTGTCATTTGATTAATGGGATCACATCATTAGGAGAATGATGTGATTGACATGACCCATTCCGTTAGCCTAGCAATTGATCGTTTAGTATATTGCTATTGCTTTCTTCATGACTTATACATGTTCCTGTAACTATGAGATTATGCAACTCCCGTTTACCGGAGGAACACTTTGGGTGCTACCAAACGTCACAACGTAACTGGGTGATTATAAAGGAGTACTACAGGTGTCTCCAAAGGTACATGTTGGGTTGGCATATTTCGAGATTAGGTTTTGTCACTCCGATTGTCGGAGAGGTATCTCTGGGCCCTCTCGGTAATGCACATCACTATAAGCCTTGCAAGCAATGTAGCTAATGAGTTAGTTACGGAATGATGCATTACGTAACGAGTAAAGATACTTGCCGGTAACGAGATTGAACTAGGTATTGGATACCGACGATCGAATCTCGGGCAAGTAACATACCGATGACAAAGGGAACAACGTATGTTGTTATGCGGTTTGACCGATAAAGATCTTCGTAGAATATGTAGGAGCCAATATGGGCATCCAGGTTCCGCTATTGGTTATTGACCAAGAATAGTTCTAGGTCATGCCTACATAGTTCTCGAACCCGTAGGGTCCGCACGCTTAACGTTACGATGACGGTTTCATTATGAGTTTATAAGTTTTGATGTACCGAAGTTTGTTCGAAGTCCCGGATGTGATCACGGACATGACGAGGAGTCTCGAAATGGTCGAGACATAAAGATTGATATATGGGAAGCCTATGTTTGGACATCGGAAGTGTTCCGGGTGAAATCGGCATTTTATCGGAGTACCGGGAGGTTACCGGAACCCCCCGGTGACCTAATGGGCCTTAGTGGGCCTAGTGGAGGAAGAGGAGAAGGGGCCAAGGGGCAGCCGCGCGCCCCTCCCCCCAAGTCCGAATAGGACAAGGAGGGGGGGCGCCCCCCTTTCCTTTCCCCCCTCTCCTCCTTCCCCCCAAGTCCTAGTCCAACTAGGGAAGGATGGGAGTCCTACTCCCGGTGGGAGTAGGACTCCTCCGGCGCGCTTCCTCCTAGGGCCGGCCACACCCCCCTTGCTCCTTTATATACGGGGGCAGGAGGGCACCCTAGACACACAAGTTGATCTACGGATCGTTCCTTAGCCGTGTGCGGTGCCCCCTCCACCATATTCCACCTCGGTCATATCGTCGTGGAGTTTAGGCGAAGCCCTGCGCCGGTAGAGCATCATCATCATCACCACGCCGTCGTGCTGATGGAACTCATCCCCGACACTTTGCTGGATCGGAGTCCGGGGATCGTCATCGAGCTGAACGTGTGCTGAACTCGGAGGTGTCGTACGTTCGGTACTTGGATCGGTCGGATCGTGAAGACGTACGACTACATCAACCGCGTTGTCATAACGCTTCCGCTTACGGTCTACGAGGGTACATGGACAACACTCTCCCCTCTCGTTGCTATGCCATCACCATGATCTTGCGTGTACGTAGGAATTTTTTTGAAATTACTGCGTTCCCCAACAGTGGTATTAGAGCCAGGTTTTATGCGTAGATGTCATATGCATGAGTAGAACACAAGTGAGTTGTGGGCGATACAAGTCATACTGCTTACCAGCATGTCATACTTTGGTTCGGCGGTATTGTGAGATGAAGCGGCCCGGACCGACATTACGCGTACGCTTACGCGAGACTGGTTTCACCGTTACGAGCACTCGTGCTTAAAGGTGGCTGGCGGGTGTCTGTCTCTGTCACTTTAGCTGAATCGAGTGTGGCTACGCCCGTTCCTTGCGAAGGTTAAAACAACACTAACTTGACGAACTATCGTTGTGGTTTTGATGCGTAGGTAAGAACGGTTCTTGCTAAGCCTGTAGCAGCCACGTAAAAATTTGCAACAACAAAGTAGAGGACGTCTAACTTGTTTTTGCAGGGCATGTTGTGATGTGATATGGTCAAGACGTGATGCTATATTTTATTGTATGAGATGATCATGTTTTGTAACCGAAGTTATCGACAACTGGCAGAAGCCATATGGTTGTCGCTTTATTGTATGAAATGCAAACGCCCTGTAATTGCTTTACTTTATCACTAAGCGGTAGCGATAGTCGTAGTAGCAATAGATGGCGTAACGACAACGATGCTACGATGGAGATCAAGGTGTCGCGCCGGTGACGATGGTAATCACGACGGTGCTTCGAAGATGGAGATCACAAGCACAAGATGATGATGGCCATATCATATCACTTATATTGATTGCATGTGATGTTTATCCTTTATGCGTCTTATCTTGCTTTGATTGACGGTAGGATTTTAAGATGATCTCTCACTAAAATTATCAAGAAGTGTTCTCCCTGAGTATGCACTGTTGCGAAAGTTCTTCGTGCTGAGACACCACGTGATGATCGGGTGTGATAGGCTCTACGCTCAAATACAACGGGTGTAAAACAGTTGCACACGCGGAATACTCAGGTTAAACTTGACGAGCCTAGCATATAACAGATATGGCCTCGGAACACGGAGACCGAAAGGTCGAGCGTGAATCATATAGTAGATATGATCAACATATTGATGTTCACCGTTGAAACTACTCCATCTCACGTGACGATCGGACATGGTGTAGTTGATATGGATCACGTAATCACTTAGAGGATTAGAGGGATGTCTATCTAAGTGGGAGTTCTTAAGTAATATGATTAATTGAACTTAAATTTATCATGAACTTAGTACCTGATAGTATTTTGCTTGTCTATGTTTGTTGTAGATAGATGGCTCGTGCTGTTGTTTCGTTGAATTTTAATGCGTTCCTTGAGAAAGCAAAGTTGAAAGATGATGGCAGCAATTACACAGACTGGGTCCGTAACCTGAGGATTATCCTCATTGCTGCACAGAAGAATTACGTCCTGGAAGCACCGCTGGGTGCCAAGCCTGCTGCTGATGCAACTGACGATGTTAAGAACGTCTGGCAGAGCAAAGCTGATGACTACTCGATAGTTTAGTGTGCCATGCTTTACGGCTTAGAACCGGGTCTTCAACGACGTTTTGAACGTCATGGAGCATATGAGATGTTCTAGGAGTTCAAGTTAATATTTCAAGCACATGCCCGGATTGAGAGATATGAAGTCTCCAATAAGTTCTATAGCTGCAAGATGGAGAAGAATAGTTCTGTCAGTGAACACATACTCAAAATGTCTGGATATAATAATCACTTGATTCAACTGGGAGTTAATCTTCCTGATGATAGTGTCATTGACAGAATTCTTCAATCACTGCCACCAAGCTACAAGAGCTTCGTGATGAACTATAATATGCAAGGGATGGACAAGACTATTCCCGAGCTCTTCGCAATGCTAAAAGCCGCGAAGGTAGAAATCAAGAAGGAGCATCAAGTGTTGATGGTTAACAAGACCACCAGTTTCAAGAAAAAGGGCAAAGGGAAGAAGAAGGGGAACTTCAAGAAGAACACCAAACAAGTTGCTTCTCAAGAGAAGAAACCCAAGTCTGGACCTAGGCCTCAGACTGAGTGCTTCTACTGCAAGCAGACTGGACGCTGGAAGCGGAACTGCCTCAAGTATTTGGCAGATAAGAAGGATGGCAAAGTGAACAAAGGTATATGTGATATACATGTTATTGATGTGTACCTTCCTAATACTCGGAGTAGCACGTGGGTATTTGATACTGGTTCTGTTGCTAATATTTGCAACTCGAAACAGGGACTACGGATTAAGCGAAGATTGGCTAAGGACGAGGTGATGATGCACGTGGGAAATGGTTCCAAAGTCGATGTGATCGTGGTCGGCACGCTACCTCTACATCTACTATCAGGATTAGTTTTAGACCTTGTTGACGCTCGAAAATGGCATGATGACAAAGAGTGACTTGAGGCTATAATGAGATGATGTTAGAATTATGAGTTTATGTCTCCATTTGATGGCCTTCGTCAAGATGATCGAAATAAATATGAAGATGGACCAAAAGAAGCTCAAGTGCAGAAGATATGACAATTTCGGAGATACCCGTGTTGACACCTGATTAAAGAATGGCATGAAACCTAATTAAGAATACCTCGGATGGGAAAAGTTACAAATGCAAAGTTCTTCGTCTCGTCGAGACGGACGATTTTGATATAAAGATCATCCCCATCCGAGTTCGTATGCAAAAGTTACAGTCAAAACTGTATGCTGCAACACTGTATGGCCGGATCATCCGGACCGAGGTCCAGATCATCCGGCCAAGGGCCGAAAAATTGACCAAAACAATAGAAGCTAAAAGTTGAAGCCGGATGATCTGAATCAACTTCCGGATGATCCGGGTATAGGCCGGACAATCCGGGCAATCGTCCGGGTGTCCGGACACGTTTTTCTGCTGCAGACTTTAGAAAACGGCCCGAAACACCCCCAAGATGGCCTCAGATGAAAAAGTGTTCAACATGAAAGTTGTGCGTCTCGTCGAGAAGGTTGATTTGGATATAAAAAACATCCAAATCCAAGGTCGTATGAGGATTCTAGAGCCAAAACAGTGAGCTGCTGTCAAAAAACTGGGCTAGGCCGGATCATCCAGGTCTTGAGCCGGACATCCGGGCCGGGGGTCGTGAATAGTCCGTGTTTTATTAGGTTTTGATGATTTGGATGGCTAGGCAAGTCCTTTTCTTGTACGGGAAGTCCACCCGCCTCTTATATAGACAAGAGGTGACGGCCGATTGAACAACAACACACAATCGAACAATCATCTACCACTTTTATCTTTACTTTTATCTCTCTCCCTTGTTCTTCTTCTTCCTCGTTCTTCGTTCGTTCTTGTTCATTGCAGGGCAGCGAACCTCGAGGCCCTAGGGGCGGTCAGGCCGACCTAGGGCAGCCCATAGCCGCCGCACGCCCTGACGGGGTCCCTCCCGGACGTGTGGGGTTTCGGGTCTTCAAAAGCGCCCACCGGATTGTCTTGCGTACCGCGCTTCCGGCGGGCCTCCTTCGACGCGAGCTGCGGTGCATCATCCCCGGCGTCGAGGCTACATGGTGACGTGTTCGTGTGCGAACACACTTTTTGGCGACTCCGCTGGGGACGAAGCTTTGAACGGTCTCCAGCCCGTTCTTGCTACGAAGAGATCGTCATCAAGTTGCTGCAATCTACCAAGGTAATATGAATACCCAATTCCCCTTTGTAGATGCAAATAATCCATATGTTGTTGCTGGATCACCTATTGAGCATAATGTATCGGCTAGCCCTAGTTTTATCAATCATGCATCTAATTATGTGCAAGGGCCGATGCAAAACAATCTTCATGTTTCAAATTCTTATAAATTTAGCAACATGTAACATATGTATCCCAACTCCCATGCATCGGCAACCCCACAAATTCATATGCCGATGAGCAACATGATGAGTTCGATTAATCAATTTGAAACACGCCAAGTTAGAATTTCCAATGCCATACAAGAAAGTGTTTCACCCTTTTATTCATCGGCAGCTAATGTGCAATATAGTAATCCAACCATGCCGATGAATGAGAGAATTGGCCATGCTACTAATGGCTATTTGGCCAGTTACTCTCAACCGTCATATGCTACACCTCATGTTAGTTATTCTTCGGCACCATACACAACTGTAGATGCTCATAATTCGGCTTCACACCTTCCTGGTTATAGCCGAATGAATGTAAATTTTACAGGAGCGGTTGTGCCCAACATTGTAGAAGATGAGGTAGTGGTGGCTGCATTGAAGAGTTTAGCCAAAAATAAGAGAATTAGTGCTCTTTGCCTTGAACAACATGAAAAGGGGCTATTTCCTGATTATGCCGCAATAAAAGCTAGAGTTTTGCAAGAAGATGAATCGTTGCCAATTGATAAAATTGGCGAGCAAAAGTATGGTCTTACAACACTGCATATGCCTTCACCTAGTACTACATCATATTATACACCCCCTACACAATTGCAAAATTTCGGCAACACCTGTGTGTCATTGCCGAAAGAATCTAAAAACATTGGGGGGCAATCATATCCGGAGTGGGCTGAAATTGAGAAAAAGCTTAAAGCTAATTTTGCCGCTCGCCATCAGAAACAAATAGAAAAAGAATTGGCTCAGATAAAAGAAGCATTGCCAATTGGTAGTATCAATGAAAAGAAGGATGATTCGGAACATGAAAGTGCTTCGGTTGAAAAATCCGAATCAAGTAGTATATATTCTGAATCCATCAGATCCAACGAGGCAAGCATTATGGAGAAAGGGCATGGCAAGCATAAGAAAAAGATGTTGACAAGGTGTTGGGGAGCCATCCAACGACGGAGCAAGATGTTCTTCAAATGGCACCACCATCATGTTCTCCCAACATATTTGAAGAGGTATGTCTAGCAAGTAATTTACCTATTTTCAGATTTGGTCACAACTTTATTGTTGATGCATCTATTAGAAAAATTCTAATAAGTAATTTTCAAAGACCAATGAAGAATGGCAATATACTTGTTAGCAATAAAATTGTTACTAAGCATATCGGTCAATATGTTGTACCATTCAAAGAGACCGATAGTGACTTATTACTGCAACCAAAGCTTTTCCCATTGCTTTATTTAAAGTTCATATCTAATTGGGTAGCTTTGTTTGCTTCATACTTGGCTTACGCATGGTCTCAATTGAGACGTGTATGTTCTAACTACTTTGATTTCAGAAATTCAAGCCAAGGTTAAAATCTTTTGGGAAAACCGATGCTAGTATAGTTTCTTATTTAAGGACATCGGGAAAAGAATGCGAAAGAGAATTCATAGCCGAATGGGAAGATGCCAAATCTGAACCATTCGTTTTCTTAACTCCAAAGCCGTTCTCACAACAAGATCGGCTAGAAAACAAAAGGTATACCTTTGATTCAAACATGTGTGATCAAATCTTTGATTTGTTGTTGAAAAATAATTACATTAGAATTCTTGATCACCATGTTAAGCCATCAATTCAAGGACGAATGTATTGTAGGTTGCATCATTCGTTAAAACATAATTTTGAGGATTGCAATATGTTTCGTCAAATAGTTAAATCGGCCATTGATAAAGGACGATTGAAATTTGTTGAGACAACAAGAGATGACCAGTCTATTGCGATTGGTCCCGATGGCAGAAAGTTTTTGCATCGGCTGCTTCAAGGCGATCCATTTAAAGAGAAGGTAAAAATAGCAGGTGATGGGATCGACCTTTCAAGTAAAGAATTTGTTGAAGAGCATAATGAACATAACCTTGAGGGCAAAAATTCCATCGAAGCTACAATGGAGACGCCAAGGACTGGGGTGCAGCAAGCAAATCCTATGATCGATGGAAGCAAACCAAAAGAAAACAAAGGCCGAAATAAGCGCAAGTGTAAGAGATCAAAAATCACCTTCACTGAACTGTTGGAGAAATATCAAAAGAAAAGTGAAGAGAAGAATGCTTATCGGCCAAATCATGCAAAGAAACCAAGATCACCCCCAAGGCGCAGATATGAGGATCGGTATTGGCAAAGTGCGAATTTTAATGCAACATATTCATATCCTTATTTTGGGGCGCCAATGCCAATGCCGTGGATGCCTCCCTATGTTCATATAGATACATATTCATCATGGGACAGGTATGGTACAAGGGCATATTCTCCATCTTATTCTAGACCATCTCACCAATACTATGCAGCTCCAAGAAGATCAACATTTGAACAATCAGGTATCAAAGACTGTTTCAATCATAAGGAATCGGTCCAGAGCTCAAGGAAGAAGAAAGAGATGGTAAAGCAAGTTTACCGCGTGAAAAGAGATGGTCATAAGTGTGCTACTTCAGATTTGATCTCAAAAAACAAAGAGCCAATTAAAGTGTTGACATTGGCTACAAAAGGCAAAGAAGTGAAGCAATCAATTGATAAAAATCAGAGTGCCAAATCTGAAGAAAATAAGTTGAGGGTGCACAAGGCCCAGAAAGAGTTGCCATTGGTTGAAACAAAATCACAGGCGAGGTGTTCAATCGGCTTATCGTATTGGCAAAAGAAGGAATTACAAAATCTTAGTGCACAAGAGCTTAGAAAGAGGAACATGGCATGGGTTCCCAAGAGGATCAATCAAAACAAAAACGATGTGCATGCTTCAATTGCAACAAGTACAATAAAAATGAAGAAGGAGAATGATGGAAGCAACAAACAATTAAGCCGAAGGTGTGCATCACAGCATCAAAATCTTCGGTTAGCACATCATCCATTTTCTTCAACAATGCCATTGATGCCTTTGCCATGGAATTCATCCACAGGTATGATCAGTTACCCTCCATGGACTTATTTTGATCCATGGATGCAACATAATTTTCTATATGATGACAAAGTATTACCAAATCACTATACATTTGGTTAGTTACATTTTTGTTGCTAAAACAAAGGGGCCGAAATATTTTATTGCTATTTCATTTGTTTATTTCGGCTATACATGTTTTAATGGATGAATTCTACATGAACCTCATGGTAATGGCCGATACTTAACTATCGTCCTAAGAAACTATCTGATCATGGCCGGTGTGGAATTCTAACACCGTCCTTAGTTCAATTGGAACCAAGACAAGGTACATGTTAAGTGATATTAGCTTTGTCTCATTAGTACCATGGAGATTATATTTTGATGGTTCAGTGTGTAGCAATGGCCAAGGTGTTGGTATTGTTTATATATCTCCTCATGGTGCTGTTTTTGAAGCCTCATGCCGCTTAGAATACTTTTGCACAAATAATCAAGCCGAATATGAAGCATTGTTATTCGGCTTAGAGATGTTGCTTGCCATAGGTGCTACACATATTGAGGCTTTTGTTGATTCGTTATTAGTAGTGCAACAAATATCTAAAGTCTTTCAATGTTTTGACGAATCACTTAATGTTTATCTTGATAAATGTCTAGATATAATTTCAGATTTGGATTATTTTAGCATTGCTCATATATCTAGACATGACAATTGGAGAGCAAATGAGTTGGCACAACAAGCATCCGGCTATCATGTTAATCGTGGCATGTTTCATATTTCTCAAAGGCCGATGTCTAGTTTTGCCAACATAGGGGAGGCCGAACCCGAGCCCACTGTTTCGGCCACTAATGAAAATTGAATGCAGGAGAAAATCAAGACTGGAGAAATCCCATTATTGATTATTTGTGTGATCCTAGTAAAAGGGTGGACAGGACTGTTCGGCGTATGGCTTTCAAATACACAATGAGAGATGATGGTCTCTATCGCCGAATGGTTGATGATGTTCTTTTAAAGTGCTTGGATGAGGACCAAGCGAGAGTTGCTATGGGAGAGGTCCATGAAGGTATTTGTGGCACTCATCAGTCGGCTCCCAAGATGAAATGGCTATTACGACGTGCCGGGTTTTATTGGCCGACGATGGTTAATGATTGCTTCCGGTATTATAAAGGATGTGAAGCTTGTCAAAAGTTTGGTGATATTCAGTTGGCTCCCGCTGCTATGTTACATCCTATTATCAAACCGTGGCCTTTTAGAGGTTGGGGATTAGACTTTATTGGAGAGATTCATCCTTCTTCTTCAAAGGGGCATCGGTTCGTGTTGGTGGCGACTGATTATTTCACTAAATGGTCTGAAGCAATACCACTCAAAAATATGACGCACACAGAGGTAATTCAATTCATAACTGAACATATTATTCATAGATTCGATATTCCTCAAACATTAACTACGGACCAAGCTTCATCCTTTATGTCACATCAAGTCAGAGAATTTGCTGAATCATATAAGATAAAGTTGCTCAATTCCTCTCCATATTATGCCCAAGCCAATGGACAAGCTAAGTCTAGTAATAAAATATTAATCAAGCTCATCAAGAAGAAGATTGAGGATAATCCAAGGAGATGGCATGAGCTATTGTCCGAAGCTTTGTGGGCACATAGGGTCTCTAGGCATGGTGCTACAAAGGTGACTCCATATGAGCTCGTATATGGTCAGGAGGCCGTTTTACCAGTGGAAGTGAATTTGAATTCTTTGAGAATAGCCAAACAAAATGATTTATCGGCTGTGGACTTCTATAACTTGATGATGGACAATATTGATGAAGTTGCCGATAAACGTTTGGTTGCTTTAAAGGCCATAGAGAGGGATAAGTTGAGGGTAGCAAGAGCTTACAATAAGAAGGTCAAGTTGAAGAATTTTTAAGTTGGCGATCTCGTGTGGAAGGTGATTCTACCAATTGGTTCGAAAGATAGAAAATTTGGGAAGTGGTCTCCAAGTTGGGAAGGTCCTTTTAGGATTACAAGAATAGTTCCCGGAAACTCGTATTTGGTGGAATCCATACAAGGCACATTGTTACCTCGAGCTCTCAATGGCAAATATTTAAAGAAGTACCATCCAAGTGTGTGGCAAGAAGCCTAGACAGGCAACGGCCGATATATAACTATCGCCCTGAGAAAATATATGGTCGATATATAACTATCGCCCTAAGAAAAGGTGTAGCCGATATAAAACTATCGCCCTAAGAACATATAAATGGTCGATGGGGTGTTGACATCGTCCTTAGAACAAACTATGGATAAATTATTTTTCGGCATCCTAGCTTTGCCGAAAAACAGGGGGGCATGTGTTGACGCTCGAAAATGGCATGATGACAAAGAGTGACTTGAGGCTATAATGAGATGATGTTAGAATTATGAGTTTATGTCACCATTTGATGGCCTTCGTCAAGATGATCGAAATAAATATGAAGATGGGCCAAAAGAAGCTCAAGTGCAGAAGATATGACAATTTCGGAGATACCCGTGTTGACACGTGATTAAAGAATGGCATGAAAACTAATTAAAAATACCTCGGATGGGAAAATTTAAAACTGCAAAGTTCTTCGTCTCGTCGAGACAGACGATTTTGATATAGAGATCATCCCCATCCGAGTTCGTATGCAAAAGTTACAGTCAAAACTCTATGCTGCAGCACTGTATGGCCGGATCATCCGGACCGGGGTCCAGATCATCCGGCCGAGGACCGAAAAATTGACCAAAACAACAAAAGCTAAAAGTTGAAGCCGGATGATCTGGATCAACTTCTGGATGATCCGGGTAAAGGCCGGACAATCCGGGCAATCGTCCGGGTGTTCGGACACGTTTTTCTGCTGCAGACTTTAGAAAACGGCCCGAAACACCCCGAAGATGGCCTCAGATGAAAAAGTGCTCAACATGAAAGTTGTGCGTCTCGTCGAGACGGTTGATTTGGATATAAAAAACGTCCAAATCCGAGGACATATGAGGATTCTAGAGCTAAAACAGTGAGCTGCTGTCAAAAAACTGAGCTAGGCCGGATCATCCGGGTCTTGAGCCGGACATCCGGGCCGGGGGTCGTGAATAGTCCATGTTTTATTAGGTTTTGATGATTTGGACGGTTACGCAAGTCCTTTTCTTGTACGGGAAGTCCACCCGCCTCTTATATAGACAAGAGGTGACGGCCGATTGAACAACAACACACAATCGAACAATCATCTACCACTTTTATCTTTACTTTTATCTCTCTCCCTTGTTCTTCTTCTTCCTCGTTCTTCGTTCGTTCTTGTTCATTGCAGGGCGGCGAACCTCGAGGCCCTAGGGGCAGTCAGGCCGACCTAGGGCAGCCCATAGCCGCCTCGCGCCCTGACGGGGTCCCTCCCGGACGTGTGGGGTTTCGGTCTTCAAAAGCGCCCGCCAGATTGTCTTGCGTACCGCGCTTCCGGCGGGCCTCCTTCGACGCGAGCTGCGGTGCATCGCCCCCGGCGTTGGAGGTACACGGTGACGTGTTCGTGTGCGAACAGACCTGAATAATTGTTATTTGGTGCCAGCGTTGAGCATGAACATTATATCTGGATCTTGTTTGATGCGAGACGGTTATTCATTTAAGTCAGAGAATAATGGCTGTTCTATTTATATGAGTAATATATTTTATGGTCATGCACCCTTGAATTGTGGTCTATTTTTATTGAATCTCGATAGTTGTGATAGACATATTCATAGTGTTGAAACCAAAAGATGCAGAGTTGATAATGATAGTGCAACTTATTTATGGCACTGTCGTTTAGGTCATATTGGTGTAAAGCGCATGAAGAAACTCCATACAGATGGGCTTTTGGAATCACTTGATTATGAATCACTTGGTACTTGCGAACCGTGCCTCATGGGCAAGATGACTAAAACGCCGTTCTCCGGAACTATGGAGCGAGCAACTGATTTGTTGGAAATCATACATACTGATGTTTGTGGTCCAATGAATGTTGAGGCTCGCGGCGGGTATCGTTATTTTCTCACCTTCACAGATGATTTGAGTAGATATGGGTATATCTACTTAATGAAACATAAGTCTGAAACATTTGAAAAGTTCAAAGAATTTCAGAGTGAAGTGGAAAATCATCGTAACAAGAAAATAAAATTTCTACGATCTGATCGTGGAGGAGAATATTTGAGTTACGAGTATGGTCTACATTTGAAACAATGCGGAATAGTTTCGCAACTCACGCCACCCGGAACACCACAACGAAATGGTGTGTCCGAACATCGTAATCGTACTTTACTAGATATGGTGCGATCTATGATGTCTATTACTGATTTACCGCTATCGTTTTGGGGTTATGCTTTAGAGACGGCCGCATTCACGTTAAATAGGGCACCATCAAAATCCGTTAAGACAACCCCTCATGAACTGTGGTTTGGCAAGAAACCAAAGTTGTCGTTTCTTAAAGTTTGGGGCTGCGATGCTTATGTGAAGAAACTTCAACCAGATAAGCTCGAACCCAAATCGGAGAAATATGTGTTCATAGGATACCCAAAAGAGACTGTTGGGTACACCTTCTATCACAGATCTGATGGCAAGATTTTCGTTGCAAAATTCGGATCCTTTCTAGAGAAGGAATTTCTCTCAAAAGAAGTGAGTGGGAGGAAAGTAGAACTTGATGAGGTAACTGTACCTGCTCCCTTATTGGAAAGTAGTTCATCACAAGAACCGGTTCCTGTGACAACTACACCAATTAGTGAGGAAGCTAATGATATTGATCATGAAACTTCAGATCAAGTTTCTACTGAACCTCGTAGGTCTACCAGAGTAAGATCCGCACCAGAGTGGTACGGTAATCCTATTCTGGAAATCATGTTACTTGACCATGACGAACCTACGAACTATGAGGAAGCGATGATGAGCCCAGATTCCGCAAAATGGTTGGAGGCCATGAAATCTGAGATGGGATCCATGTATGAGAACAAAGTATGGACTTTGGTTGACTTGCCCGATGATCGGCAAGCCATTCAAAATAAATGGATCTTTAAGAAGAAGACTGGCGTTGATAGTAATGTAACTGTCTATAAAGCTTGACTTGTTGCAAAAGGTTTTCGACAAGTTCAAGGAGTTGACTACGATGAGACTTTCTCACCCATAGCGATGCTTAAGTCTGTCCGAATCATGTTAGCAATTGCCGCATTTTATGATTATGAAATTTGGCAAATGGATGTCAAAATTGCATTCTTGAATGGATTTCTGGAAGAAGAGTTGTATATGATGCAACCAGAAGGTTTTGTTGATCCAAAAGGTGTTAACAAAGTGTGCAAGCTCCAGAGATCCATCTATGGACTGGTGCAAGCATCTCGGAGTTGGAATAAACGCTTTGATAGTGTGATCAAAGCATATGGTTTTATACAGACTTTTGGAGAAGCCTGTATTTACAAGAAAGTGAGTGGGAGCTCTGTAGCAATTCTGATATTATATGTAGATGACATATTATTAATTGGAAATGATATAGAATTTCTGGATAGCATAAAGGGATACTTGAATAAAAGTTTTTCAATGAAAGACCTCGGTGAAGCTGCTTACATATTGGGCATCAAGATTTATAGAGATAGATCAAGACGCTTAATTGGACTTTCACAAAGCACATACCTTGACAAAGTTTTGAAAAAGTTCAAAATGGATCAGGCAAAGAAAGGGTTCTTGCCTGTGCTACAAGGTGTGAAGTTGAGTCAGACTCAATGCCCGACCACAGCAGAAGATAGAGAGAAAATGAAAGATGTTCCCTATGCTTCAGCCATAGGCTCTATCATGTATGCAATGCTGTGTACCAGACCTGACGTGTGCTTAGCAATAAGCTTGGCAGGAAGGTACCAAAGTAATCCAGGAGTGGATCATTGGACAGCGGTCAAGAACATCCTGAAATACCTAAAAAGGACTAAGGATATGTTTCTCGTATATGGAGGTGACAAAGAGCTAGTCATAAATGGTTACGTCGATGCAATCTTTGACACTGATCCGGACGATTCTAAATCTCAAACCGGATACGTGTTTTTATTAACGGTGGAGCTGTAAGTTGGTGCAGTTCTAAACAAAGCGTCATGGCAGGGTCTACATGTGAAGCAGAGTACATAGCTGCTTCGGAAGCAGCAAATGAAGGAGTCTGGATGAAGGAGTTCATTTCCGATCTAGGTGTCATACCTAGTGCATCGGGACCAATGAAGATCTTCTGTGACAATACTGGTGCAATTGCCTTGGCAAAGGAATCCAGATTTCACAAGAGGACCAAGCACATCAAGAGACGCTTCAATTCCATCCGGGACCAAGTCCAAGTGAGAGACACAGAAATTTGCAAGATACATACGGATCTGAATGTTGCAGACCCATTGACTAAGCCTCTCTCACGAGCAAAACATGATCAGCACCAAGACTCCATGGGTGTTAGAATCATTACTGTGTAATCTAGATTATTGACTCTAGTGCAAGTGGGAGACTGAAGGAAATATGCCCTAGAGGCAATAATAAAGTTATTATTTATTTCCTCATATCATGATAAATGTTTATTATTTATGCTAGAATTGTATTAACCGGAAACATAATACATGTGTGAATACATAGACAAACATAACGTCACTAGTATGCCTCTACTTGACTAGCTCATTAATCAAAGATGGTTATGTTTCCTAACCATAGGCATGTGTTGTCATTTAATTAATGGGATCACATCATTAGGAGAATGATGTGATTGACATGACCCATTCCGTTAGCCTAGCACTTGATCGTTTAGTATATTGCTATTGCTTTCTTCATGACTTATACATGTTCCTGTAACTATGAGATTATGCAACTCCCGTTTACCGGAGGAACACTTTGGGTGCTACCAAACGTCACAACGTAACTGGGTGATTATAAAGGAGTACTACAGGTGTCTCCAAAGGTACATGTTGGGTTGGCATATTTCGAGATTAGGTTTTCTCACTCAGATTGTCGGAGAGGTATCTCTGGGCCCTCTCGGTAATGCACATCACTATAAGCCTTGCAAGCAATGTAACTAATGAGTTAGTTACGGAATGATGCATTACGTAACGAGTAAAGAGACTTGCCGGTAATGAGATTGAACTAGGTATTGGATACCGACGATCGAATCTCGGGCAAGAAACATACCGATGACAAAGGGAACAACGTATGTTGTTATGCGGTTTGACGGATAAAGATCTTCGTAGAATATGTAGGAGCCAATATGGGCATCCAGGTTCCGCTATTGGTTATTGACCAAGAATAGTTCTAGGTCATGTCTACATGGTTCTCGAACCCGTAGGGTCCGCACACTTAACGTTATGATGACAGTTTCATTATGAGTTTATAAGTTTTGATGTACCAAAGTTTGTTCGGAGTCCCGAATGTGATCACGGACATGACGAGGAGTCTCGAAATGGTCGAGACATAAAGATTGATATATTGGAAGCCTATGTTTGGACATCGGAAGTGTTCCGGGTGAAATCGGCATTTTATCGGAGTACCGGGAGGTTACCGGAACCCCCCGGTGACCTAATGGGCCTTAGTGGGCCTAGTCGAGGAAGCGGAGAAGGCGCCAAGGGGCAGCCGCGCGCCCCTCCCCCCCAAGTCCGAATAGGACAAGGAGGGGGGGCGCCCCCCCCTTTCCTTTCCCCCCTCTCCTCCTTCCCCCCAAGTCCTAGTCCAACTAGGCAAGGGGGGGAGTCCTACTCCCGGTGGGAGTAGGACTCCTCCGGCGCGCCTCCTCCTAGGGCCGGCTGCACCCCCCCTTGCTCCTTTATATACGGGGGCAGGGGGGCACCCTAGACACACAAGTTGATCTACAGATCGTTCCTTAGCCGTGTGCGGTGCCCCCCTCCACCATATTCCACCTTGGTCATATCGTCGCGGAGTTTAGGCGAAGCCCTGCGCCGGTAGAGCATCATCATCGTCACCACGCCGTCGTGCTGACGGAATTCATCCCCGACACTTTGCTGGATCGGAGTCCGGGGATCGTCATCGAGCTGAACATGTGCTGAACTCGGAGGTGCCGTACGTTCGGTACTTGGATCGGTCGGATCGTGAAGACGTACGACTACATCAACCGCGTTGTCATAACGCTTCCGCTTACGGTCTACGAGGGTACGTGGACAACACTCTCCCCTCTCTTTGCTATGCCATCACCATGATCTTGCGTGTACGTAGGAATTTTTTTGAAATTACTGCGTTCCCCAACACAACGCCCAATTAATATTGTTAGATTCGTACGTACTCCTAGATTTGTATTCAAACAGACATGGTTTCCAGTTTGTTTTCAACCACGTGAATGTGCTTGTTCTCGCGCATGCTCTTCCTACTAGGATTTCGCCACGTATAGCCAGTCGAATAGTAACTTTTTTTAAGCTCCCTGTCTGGCGAGTATCTTTGGACCCCAAAGAGTTGTATAACTTGGAAAATGGAGATTTGCCTGTGGCATTGGCCGTTGGGCAGCTAGCTATTGCATTTGAAGGCTCCACAGAAAGAACCCGCAGGTACTATTACGACAGGTGGCTTCGAATCCAGTTTGTTAGTCGTTTGCATATCGGCTAACAAAATTAAGCTTGAATCCCTCCATTTGTTGATCAATCTGCTAAAGTTGTTAAAACAATAGTATTAGTGGAGTACTGACAACATCTGTAGTAGAGTATGCAGTTCTCATAGTACTCCCTCCTTCCATTTATATAGGGCCTATGTGGAGGTGAGAGATGTGAAAAAGTAAAGGGAGTGAGCTCTCATGCAAGAGCCTAGCTATATACGCA
This sequence comes from Triticum dicoccoides, assembly GCF_002162155.2. Lineage (NCBI taxonomy): Eukaryota > Viridiplantae > Streptophyta > Magnoliopsida > Poales > Poaceae > Triticum > Triticum dicoccoides. The sequence goes on from NC_041391.1 coordinate 274,681,393, forward strand.
TTCCTAGTTAAATACAATAAATATGAAGAAAGAGATAGAGAGGAGATGGAAAAAAGTACTAATACAATAGCCAACCTTATATATATTTTTGCAGGAAATAGCCCACACTACTGTATGAGTGCATATAGATGATGGCTATAGATGACAGCAGTTCCTTATAGCCATCGGCTGCCTATATTATTAACCATGCTCAAATGAGTTTTTCAAAACCAGCTTTCACTATTGACAAGATTAATAGTACACGAGATGTATAATGTGAAAATTATATCATTGGAAGCTCTTTTCACATACGAATTTGACTGTATGCTTTGTGTAAGTTGCATGTCATATATTATTACTCTAACATTTGGTCAAAGTTAGCCTCGAAAAATGCATTAGGCCCTGTAGATGGAAGGAGGGAGTAGTAGTGGAAGTGGGTCCTCCGACGTAGGTATCCCTGCCTTACCCTCCCTTTTGTTCACTTACTGGTGGACCCCATGCTTGCTAGGCCCCGCATGTCAGTTACCCAACGGGTTCGGCCACGTCAGGGAATACTCATCCGTAGTATACTCCCTCTGTTTTTATTTACTTCGCATAAAATGGAGGGAGTGGTAGTATAAATGACGCGGGCGGGGGAGGGGGAGGGACGTCGGTTTGCTCTCAACTATGGTCCCACAAGCGAGTGAAAACACAAGAAGAAGCGTGTTCCATTCGATGAGCGACGTGGTGGGTCCAGCGTGCTGGGGTGCAACGCGAACGCGACAAGAGCGATGTACAGTCAAAACCGATTGACCGGTCGTCACCGGAACCACTATTCACACCAGAACCTTCGCTTCTCGGCATATGCCAGCCAGTGCCCCAAAACCAAACCTCCTCTCCAGCCCACCCACCCACGTTTCGATCCCTTAGCCCGCATCAAGCATCCCCTTGTTCGCCAGAAAGCCATGGTGCGCCGCAAGATCACGTACTACAAGATCCTGACACCGGAGCGCCGCGCAGAAATCATGGCGGCGGTCGGTGCCACAGACCTCCATTCCCAAGCTCGCTTTGCGCGGGCCAATCCCCGAGTTCTCCGGAGCCTATCTACAAGGAGGAGGAAGCCGATCCAATGTTCATGGCGGAGGTCGCGGAGCAGAAGGCCCCCGATGGGTATGAGACGATGGACGTCGACTTCGTGCCGGCCTCCGGGTCCCCCATGGTGCAGGCGGACCAACGGTTCAACCTGGCGATACTAAAGGAGGACCGGGAGGCAGAGGCTCAACTCGATGCGAAGCGCGCGCATGCCGCTGCCATCGAGGCTCTCCTGCAGGCGGAACCGGATGTTGTGGATGTGAACCAGGCGGCGGAGGCTCAACTTGAGGCAGAGCATGCGGATGCCGCTGCCATCGAGGCCCTCCTGTAGGCAGAACCGGACATCCTCGACTTGAACCGGGCGGCGGGGGCTCAACTCAACGCGGAGCACGTGGATGCCACTGCCATCGAGGCCCTCCTGCAGGCGGAACCGGACGTCCTCTACTTGAACTGGGCGGCGGAGTCTCAACTCGACACGGAGCACGCAGATGCTGCTGCCATCGAGGCCCTCCTGCAGGTGGAACCAGACGTCCTTGACTTGAACCGGGCGGTGCTCTCGGCCATGCAGAGCGCCCGCACGCTCCGCGTGAACGAGTAGCTGGAGGCCGAGGACAACCACGGTGCCGAGACACACGTCGGCAGCTACGATTGGTTCATGCCGCCAGCCAAAGATGATGAGGTCATCTCGTTCCGCGAGCAGTGATAGTTTTTCTTTATGTTGTTGATTTTAGGGATCTTTTGTTGTATAAAAACATATATTGTTATGCAAGTCGCCTGACTTTCATTATTTGGGTCAGTCTACCATTTCAGGCTGTTGGATGAATATCCTACGTCTCCTAACCCTTCTTCCTCACCTCTTCTTCTTCCCCAACAGACCACCACACGGGCCGTACGGATCATCCCCAACATGCGGTTGGATAAACATACTATATGAACGAAAATTATGTGTCAGCGGTAGGATGGCTGAGTTTGGTTTGTTCACATGTGGTAGCACGTGTCAGTGAGGGTGCGTTCCCTTGGTTGGGTTTGCGGCGTGTAGGAGCGACTATGTGAGGGTGCAGAGCGACCGTGTGAGGGTGCGGTGCGACCGCGACAGCCATGCACAAGTGTACCTCCTTTTCATTTTGAAAACTTCAGGCAAGCTTGGCAAAAATATGTGGCGAAGTATGGCAATGCAAGGCCTAGACCCAAACAGGATAAGTACGTACGTACTAGGAGTACTTGTGTTAATAAAGAAAGGCGTGGTTTTCCTTCGCGGGATTAATCGATATAAATCCTCGTTTGACGTGTCAATTAATGCATATTTTTTTCTCCAAAGGCCAAAGAGCTAACCATCTCACTCCTCATTGCTTGATTAATGCAGCTCCATGCAAACCAACCTTCTCACTTCCGCATGCATGCAAGGGTATATTAATGTCTTTGGTTGCTAGTACGAGGCAAACCCCATCAATTTTGCCTCGATTAGTGTTAGTGGCCTTTTGCAAATTGTAATTTTGATATACTGGCCTTGTGTACAAAAAATGGAGGTAGTAACTATTTTACTTCCTACCCCATTGCGGTGACGTCGACGATATCTCGAACATTGTGGTTTGACAAAGTGCATTCGAGAGAGAACACCGTTGAGGGAGACCACCGGACGCAAGTGCCACCTGCAAGCTGAGACAACCACCTTATTTGCATCCAGGAAGTCCGTTGAACCAAAGGACGCGTAAATGTACTAGTACTACTTGTACACAATAGCATCGTCCGTCCATCTTAGAGTGGTGAGGTGGTTTCTCGAAGAATACGATGGAGAAGCGGAGTCAGCGAAGAGTGAAATGATGGTTTCTTCGTCCGTGCTTTGTGATTTGATGCCTCAATGCTTTGTGATTTGTGATAGAAGGGACGGGGTGTTGGGCCCACATGTCATAGTCACAAAGGTAGGTGCCTTAAGGCACCGAAGCATCGTCCGGACAGGGGAGTAGACTCTGTGCTCTATACTATACATGCGTCCAAGCACGGGAGCAAGTGGAGAGATGTTGCATTTTTCTATTCCTTCAATCAATCAACCAGGGAGCTTCGGTTACATCTTTTTGGCTTTGGCAGCACCGTCCACAATGGTTCCCATCGATGCCAAAAGCTATTTTCGCATTTGGCTACACATTGTGGATGCCGTTAACTGTACCACTTGGTTTTGCTCCTATGTGCTATCTATACAAATCTCAATTAGATTGATCTAAAAAATATAGAATCAAGATTAGTAAAAAGGAGGTGATTTTGCCACGTGGATGGTGGGGGAGGTTTCTTATTTTTAGAGGACGTTGGCCTGGTGGTTTGCTAACATGCGGTCCCACGTGTCAGTGCTTTACCAAGCCGATCTGCGTCCCACATGAGGCAGAACAACGGCAGAAGCAACACGTGGTTAACTTGAAGAAGATCTTATAAAAAAATCTTGAAGAAGATGAGGGAGAAGAGGATTCAGCAATGAGTGAAATGATGGTTGCTTCGTCCCTCCAACTTCTTTTTTTAGCGTTATTACTTCGTCCCTCCAACTTAACTGCGGGAAAGGGGCAGCTTTGTGATTTGACGCCTCATTGCTCATTACTACGCCGACGCCATGACTGGGGTGCTTCACCCCTGTTGCTCTGCACTGTATTTCAGTATGGTACGTGGACCCGGTAGCATGATGTTCCACATGTCGGCAAATGGGACTAGAACATTTATGAAAGCGAGCACTCCACTCTTACGACGGAGGAGTACACGACATGGCGGCCCCGTGAACTGTCACTTGTATTGTATAGTACTATAGTTTTGCTCTTTCGCACGATCCATCGATACAAACCCGATTAAACAGGAAAGGGCGGGATTTTTCCTACGCAGTAGATGATACTGGCCATACATTTCAAAGGCAATTTTAATGTATGCAAACTGAATAATTAAGTAACAATATGATATCTAGTAAAACTAAAAACACATATGATTTATTGTGTTAGAGTGTAGTAGTAGTGCTATATTGCATAGTTGTTAGATGTAACATGCGAGAATGTGTAGAGACGTAGTTTCGAGGGCCTACAGAGAGAAAAGCGTAATACGGTCACCGAACTTCAGAATACGCTCATTACGGTCACTATATACGTTGTGCAGTGATTATACGGTCACTTGCTCACCGTTCATCATCAGATTGCACTCTGTTGACCAGCCAAATAGTCTGCGTGGCACTATGTTGACTAGTTAAACTGACCACATTCCTTGTGGGTCCCACATGTCAGTTCACATAGGAAAAAGGTCAGATAAACACAAATTTACCCATGCGCGACAAGACTCCAACCCGTGTGTGGGAATCACCTGGTTGTGTATGTGTCTGTCAGGGCCTGGTGTGTGCGCGTGCACGTGTAGGTTGAGCACTTGAGCGTGAGAGTGCGTGTTGGTTGTGTGGAGTGTGCATGCATGTGTGTGTGTGTGCGTGTGAGTGTTGCGTGTGTGCGTGGCTGCGTGTGTACGTGTGAGTGTTGCATGCGCGCGTGCCTGCATGTGTTCGTGTGAGTGTTGCGTGCATGCAATTCGTGTGCATGCGTGGGTGTGTGTATAATCACCACACCAGCTCCTGTGTATCAAAACAAACAGCTCAACATACCAATACAAGGCCACCTTGTCCGCTGTGCCCGCGGTCATGACTTCGAACCACCGTCCAATATTTTTTTGTCGTTTGTTTTCATTCTTACTAGCAAGATGCCTATGCGTTGCACGTAACATCAAGATGCATTTGTATGACTAGTTTATCTTGTGAGAGAAAAGGATGAACAAGGGAAGGCCTTATTTGCAAATGTGGAGAGGTGTGTGGGTACCTTTTTGCAAAATTGCCATAGTTTCCTTCCTATCCGCCAGATATAAATCGGACAGCCTATGTTGCAGGATGGCAGGCACACCATCATCACCAACTCTGTTTTTTATAAGAGTGTAGAAGAGTAGATACAAGCCGATAGGTGGGCCCAATGGTAGTGAGATAATGTGATGCAACACTAGAGGTGCAACGTGGAGCCTTTAACTGGTCAACTAGTCATGTCTTGAGCAAATACAGAGTTGTACGGTGAGCCCGTGACTGTATAATAACCACAAAACGTAAATGGTGACCGTAATGAGTGGATTCTGAAGTCCAATGTACGTACCGTGCTTTCGCTCCAAATACAATGATCGTCATTGTATATATCACGAGAGAAAGATGAAACATGTGTGAATGTGTTGGGGGCTTAGTTTTAGAGGACCTGGAGATAGTTTGTGTGCATACGTGAAAGGGGCATAGAGGGGGTGTATGCGATGGGGAGAGAGATGCTCTTCGTTTCTCTTTATTGTGGCGAACTTTATATATAGTATAAAAATATGAAAAATCACAGTGCGGAATAAATATCATTGTGGGCACCATGCAATGCAAATTAACGTTCATACTCCTCCATATAACTTTGTAATGTTGTATATATGTAGAGATTCTAAAATAATTTTTGGCCACACTTTATTCAAAAGGAATGTTGTATGCGAAATAAACGTGAAGAGAGGGCTTTTTAGATCAATGGGGTACGTGATGTAACATGTGTGAATGTGTAGTTGATGTATTTGGCAGGGTCTAGAGAGGTATGTGTGTGTGTTACGTATTCGAGAGAGGCATGGATAGAGGGGCCGGCGGGGGGAGGGGGCATGGGAGAGATAGCACGAGAAATGAGAGAGGTCTAGAGAGAGAGAGAGACTAATATATGATGTCACAACGAGAGATTCCCTTGAGTGTGTATATGCAAGGGGGAGGGTATAGAGGCACGAGGAGATTTTTTTGTGTGGTGTTTGTGTTGGTATGTGTGGGTGTGAGAAGATAACGAGACCTTGGGGCAGAGGTGAGGCCATTGGTTCAGTTTCTTCCTGCACCACATTGGTCGGCCCGTGATGCATTTAGGGACACCCATGGATGACTTTCGTACAAGACAACGATAGCAGAATTGCCAAGGACTCTGTGTCCACTGAAAAAACCGGCTAGGATTTGTAACCCTGGGTTATCGGACTAAGGTAACCCCTTATCTCTGATATTACTATTCATCCAACCTAACTTTAAGGGGCATCCTACAGAATGCTCTGCTAGAATCATACTCGTCGATTAGGAAGAGAGGTGTGAGACAATGCGTGAGAGACAGGCCTAAAGATAATGTGCGTACAGGAGACATGTAGGTAGTTCTATGTATATAGAAAGGGTCGATGGGGATTACGAGTGTGTATGCTGATACGTCTCCAACGTATCTATAATTTATGAAGCATTCATGCTATATTACTATGTGTTTTGAATGATTATGGGCTTTATTATACACTTTTATATCATTTTTGGGACTAACCTACTAACCGGAGGCCCAGCCCATCTTGCTGTTTTATTGCCTGTTTCAGTATTTTGAAGAAAAGGAATATCAAACGGAGTCCAAACGGAATGAAACCTTCGTCATCGCGATTTTTTGGAAGAAAATCATCCAGGAGGCTTGGAGACCAAGTCAGAAGATCCTCGAGGTGCCCAGGAGATAGGGGGGGCCTACAGGGCGCGGCCCCCTGTCTCGTGGGCCCCTTGAGCACCTCCCGACCGACTACTTTCGCCTATATATGCCTACTTACCCTAAAACCATCAGAAATCAAGATAGATCGGGAGTTCCGCCGCCGCAAGCCTCTGTAGCCACCAAAAATCTCTCGGGAGCCCGTTCCGGCGCCCTGCCGAAGGGGGAACCCATCACCGGTGGCCATCTTCATCAACCCGGCGCTATCCATGACGAGGAGGGAGTAGTTCACCCTCGGGGCTGAGGGTATGTACCAGTAGCTATGTGTTTGATCTCTCTCTCTATCTCATGTTCTCTCTCGTGTTCCATCTATGGCACGATCTTGATGTATCGCGATCTTTGGTATTGTAGTTGGATCTTATGATGTTTCTCCCCCTCTACTCTCTTGTGATGAATTGAGTTTCCCCTTTGAAGTTATCTTATCGGATTGAGTCTTTTATGAGAACACTTGATGTATGTCTTGCCGTGCTTATCTGTGGTGACAATGGGATATCATGTGGCTCTTGATGTATGTTTTGGTGACCAACTTGCGTGTTCCGCCCATGAACCTATGCATAGGGGTTAGCACACGTTCTTGACTCTCGGGTAGAAACTTTGGGGCACTCTTTGAAGTACTTTGTGTTGGTTGGATGAATCTGAGATTGTGTGATGCATATCGTATAATCATGCCCACGGATACTTGAGGTGACAACGGAGTATCTAGGTGACATTAGGGTTTTCATTGATTTGTGTCTTAAGGTGTTATTCTAGTATGAACTCTTTAATAGATCGATCCGAAAGAATAACTTTGAGGTGGTTTCGTACCCTACCATAATCTCTACGTTTGTTCTCCGCTATTAGTGGCTTTGGAGTGACTCTTTGTTGCATGTTGAGGGCTTGTTATATGGTCTATCTATGTTATTATTGTTGAGAGACTTGCACTAGTGAAAGTATGAACCCTAGGCCTTGTTTCCTATCATTGCAATACCGTTTACGCTCACTTTTATCATTCGTTACCTTGCTGTTTTTATATTTTCTGATTACAAATACCTTTATCTACTATCTATTTTGCACTTGTATCAACATCTCTTCGCCGAACTAGTGCACCTATACAATTTACCATTGTATTGGGTGTGTTGGGGACACAAGAGACTCTTTGTTATTTGGTTACAGGGTTGTTTGAGAGAGACCATCTTCATCCTACGCCTCCTACGGATTGATAAATCTTAGGTCATCCACTTGAGGGAAATCTGCTACTGTCCTACAAACCTGTGCACTTGCAGGCCCAACAACGTCTACAAGAAGAAGGTTGTGTAGTAGACATCAAGCTCTTTTCTAGCGCCATTGCCAGGGAGGCTAGGTAAAAGGGCACTCACTCACACCCCGTCCACTATGCTCTTTTCTGGCGCCGTTGCCGGGGACGTGAGTGCTTGATTTTTGATGACTTCTAAATTTTTGCAATAAGTATATGAGTTCTTTTGACTAATGTTGAGTCCATGGATTATACACACTTTTACCTTTCCGCCATTTCTAGCCTCTTCGGTACCGTGCATTGCCCTTTCTCACCTTGAGAGTTGGTGCAAACTTCGCCGATGCATCCAAACCCCATGATACGATACACTCTATCACACATAAACCTCCTTATATCTTCCTCAAAACATCCACCATACCTACCTATTATGGCATTTCCATAGCCATTCCGAGATATATTGCCATGCAACTTTCCACCATTCCGATGATCATCATGACATACTTTACTTTTGTCATATTGCCACTACGTGATCATAAAGTTGACATCGTATTTGTGGCAAAGCCACCATGCATTATTTTTCATACATGTCACTCTTGATTCATTGCACCATCCCGGTACACCGCCCGAGGCATTCATATAGAGTCATATCTTGTTCTAGTTTCGAGTTGTAATCCTTATGTTGTAAACAATAGAAGTGTGATGATCATCATTATTAGAGCATCGCCCAATCAAAAAAAAAAGAGAAAGGCCAAAAAAAGGCCCAAAAAAGGGCAATGTTACTATCTCTTTTTCCACACTTGTGCTTCAAAGTAGCACCTTGTTCTTCATGTAGTGAGTCTCATATATTGTGCTTCAAAGTAGCACCATGTTTTTCATATAGTGAGTCTCATAAGTTGTCTTTTTCATACTAGTGGGAATTTTTCATTATAGAACTTGGCTTGTATATTCCTACGATGGGCTTCCTCAAATTCCCTCGGTCTTCGTGAGCAAGCAAGTTGGATGCACACCCACTAGTTTTCTTTTGTTGAGCATTCATTTATAGCTCTAGTGCATCCGTTGCATGGCAATCCCTACTCCTCATGTTGACATCAATTGATGGGCATCTCCATAGCCCGTTGATTATCCTCGTCAATGTGAGACTTTCTCCTTTTTTGTCTTCTCCACACAATCCCCATCATCATATTCTATTCCACCCATAGTGCTATATCCATGGCTCACGCTCATGTATTGCGTGAAGGTTGAAAAAGTTTGAGATTATTTAAGTATGAAACAATTGCTTGGCTTGTCATCGGGGGTATAGAAGTTGGGAACATCTTTGTGTGATAAAAATGAAGCATAGCCTAACTATATGATTTTTGTAGGGATGAACTTTCTTTTGCCATGTTATTTTGAGAAGACATGATTGCTTTGATTAGTATGCTTGAAGTGTTACTATTTCTTTTATCAATATGAACTTCTATTTTGAATCATTTGGATATGAACATTCATGCCACAATAAAGAAAATTACATTGAGAATCATGCTAGGTAGCATTCCACATCAAAAATTCTGTTTTTATCATTTACCTACTCGAGGACGAGCAGGAATTAAGCTTGGGGATGCTTGATACGTCTCCAACGTATCTATAATTTTTGATTGCTCCATGCTATATTATCTACTGTTTTGGGCAATATTGGGCTTTATTTTCCACTTTTATATTACTTTTGGGACTAACCTATTAATTGGAGGCCTAGGCCAGATTTGCTGTTTTATGCCTATTTCAGTGTTTCGAGGAAAAGGAATATCAGACGGAGTCAAAACGGAACGAAATCAACTGGAGAAGTTATTTTTGGAAGGAAAGCCACCGGATAGACTTGGACTCTACGTCAGAAGATACGGGAGCTGTCCACGAGGGTGGGGGGCGTGCCCCCCTGCCTCGTGGGGCCCCCGAAGCTCCACCGACGTACCCCTTGCACCCATATATACCTACGTATCGTAAAACTTCCAGAACAGAAGATAGATCGGGAGTTCCGCCGCCGCAAGCCTCTGTAGACACCAAAAACCTCTCGGGAGCCCGTTCCGGCGCCCTGCCGGAGGGGGAACCCATCACCGGTGGCCATCTTCATCATCGCGGTGCTACCCATGACGAGGAGGGAGTAGTTCACCCTCGGGGCTGAGGGTATGTACCAGTAGCTATGTGTTTGATCTCTCTCTCTCTCGTGTTCCCTCTATGGCATGATCTTGATGTATCCCGAGCTTTGCTATTATAGTTGGATCTTATGATGTTTCTCCCCCTCTACTCTCTTGTGATGAATTGAGTTTCCCCTTTGAAGTTATCGGATTAAGTCTTTTATGAGAACACTTGATGTATGTATTGCCGTGTTTATCTGTGGTGACAATGGGATATCAGGTGCCACTTGATGTATGTTTTCGTGACCAACTTGCGGGTTCCGCCCATGAACCTATGCATAGGGGTTGGCACACATTCTTGACTCTCCGGTAGAAACTTTGGGGCACTCTTTGAAGTACTTTGTGTTGGTTGGATGAATCTGAGATTGTGTGATGCATATCGTATAATCATGCCCACAGATACTTGAGGTGACAATGGAGTATCTAGGTGACATTAGGGTTTTGGTTGATTTGTGTCTTAGGGTGTTATTCTAGTACGAACTCTTTTATAGATTGATCCGAAAGAATAACTTGGAGGTGGTTTTGTACCCTACCATAATCTCTATGTTTGTTCTCCGCTATTAGTGGCTTCGGAGTGACTCTTTGTTGCATGTTGAGGGCTTATTATATGATCTATCTATGTTATTATTGTTGAGAGACTTGCACTAGTGAAAGTATGAACCCTAGGCCTTGTTTCCTTTCATTGCAATACCGTTTACGCTCACTTTTATCATTCGTTACCTTGCTGTTTTTATATTTTCTGATTACAAATACCTTTATCTACTATCTATTTTGCACTTGTATCAACATCTCTTCGCCGAACTAGTGCACCTATACAATTTACCATTGTATTGGGTGTGTTGGGGACACAAGAGACTCTTTGTTATTTGGTTACAGGGTTGTTTGAGAGAGACCATCTTCATCCTACGCCTCCTACGGATTGATAAATCTTAGGTCATCCACTTGAGGGAAATCTGCTACTGTCCTACAAACCTGTGCACTTGCAGGCCCAACAACGTCTACAAGAAGAAGGTTGTGTAGTAGACATCAAGCTCTTTTCTGGCGCCGTTGCCAGGGAGGCTAGGTAAAAGGGCACTCACTCACACCCCATCCACTATGCTCTTTTCTGGCGCCGTTGCCGGGGACGTGAGTGCTTGATTTTTGATGACTTCTAAATTTTTGCAATAAGTATATGAGTTCTTTTGACTAATGTTGAGTCCATGGATTATACACACTTTTACCTTTCCGCCATTTCTAGCCTCTTCGGTACCGTGCATTGCCCTTTCTCACCTTGAGAGTTGGTGCAAACTTCGCCGATGCATCCAAACCCCGTGATACGATACACTCTATCACACATAAACCTCCTTATATCTTCCTCAAAACATCCACCATACCTACCTATTATGGCATTTCCATAGCCATTCCGAGATATATTGCCATGCAACTTTCCACCATTCCGATGATCATCATGACATACTTTACTTTTGTCATATTGCCACTACATGATCATAAAGTTGACATCGTATTTGTGGCAAAGCCACCATGCATTATTTTTCATACATGTCACTCTTGATTCATTACACCATCCCGGTACACCGCCGGAGGCATTCATATAGAGCCATATCTTGTTCTAGTTTCGAGTTGTAATCCTTATGTTGTAAACAATAGAAGTGTGATGATCATCATTACTAGAGCATCGCCCAATCAAAAAAAAGAGAAAGGCCAAAAAAAGGCCCAAAAAAGGGCAATGTTACTATCTCTTTTTCCACACTTGTGCTTCAAAGTAGCACCTTGTTCTTCATGTAGTGAGTCTCATATATTGTGCTTCAAAGTAGCACCATGTTTTTCATATAGTGAGTCTCATAAGTTGTCTTTTTCATACTAGTGGGAATTTTTCATTATAGAACTTGGCTTGTATATTCCTACGATGGGCTTCCTCAAATTCCCTAGGTCTTCGTGAGCAAGCAAGTTGGATGCACACCCACTAGTTTTCTTTTGTTGAGCATTCATTTATAGCTCTAGTGCACCCGTTGCATGGCAATCCCTACTCCTCATGTTGACATCAATTGATGGGCATCTCCATAGCCCGTTGATTATCCTCGTCAATGTGAGACTTTCTCCTTTTTTGTCTTCTCCACACAATCCCCATCATCATATTCTATTCCACCCATAGTGCTATATCCATGGCTCACGCTCATGTATTGCGTGAAGGTTGAAAAAGTTTGAGATTATTTAAGTATGAAACAATTGCTTGGCTTGTCATCGGGGGTATAGAAGTTGGGAACATCTTTGTGTGATAAAAATGAAGCATAGCCTAACTATATGATTTTTGTAGGGATGAACTTTCTTTTGCCATGTTATTTTGAGAAGACATGATTGCTTTGATTAGTATGCTTGAAGTGTTACTATTTCTTTTATCAATATGAACTTTTATTTTGAATCATTTGGATATGAACATTCATGCCACTATAAATAAAATTACATTGAGAATCATGCTAGGTAGCATTTGCACATCAAAAATTCTGTTTTTATCATTTACCTACTCGAGGACGAGCAGGAATTAAGCTTGGGGATGCTTGATACGTCTCCAACGTATCTATAATTTTTGATTGCTCCATGCTATATTATCTACTGTTTTGGGCAATATTGGGCTTTATTTTCCACTTTTATATTACTTTTGGGACTAACCTATTAATCGGAGGCCTAGGCCAGATTTGCTATTTTATGCCTATTTCAGTGTTTCGAGGAAAAGGAATATCAGACGGAGTCAAAACGGAACGAAATCAACTGGAGAAGTTATTTTTGGAAGGAAAGCCACCGGATAGACTTGGACTCTATGTCAGAAGATACGGGAGCTGGCCACGAGGGTGGGGGGCGTGCCCCCTGCCTCGTGGGCCCCCCGAAGCTCCACCGACGTACCCCTTGCACCCATATATACCTACGTATCGTAAAACTTCCAGAACAGAAGATAGATCGGGAGTTCCGCCGCCGCAAGCCTCTGTAGACACCAAAAACCTCTCGGGAGCCCGTTCCGGCGCCCTGCCGGAGGGGGAACCCATCACCGGTGGCCATCTTCATCATCCCGGTGCTACCCATGACGAGGAGGGAGTAGTTCACCCTCGGGGCTGAGGGTATGTACCAGTAGCTATGTGTTTGATCTCTCTCTCTCGTGTTCCCTCTATGGCATGATCTTGATGTATCCCGAGCTTTGCTATTATAGTTGGATCTTATGATGTTTCCCCCCCTCTACTCTCTTGTGATGAATTGAGTTTCCCCTTTGAAGTTATCGGATTAAGTCTTTTATGAGAACACTTGATGTATGTCTTGCCGTGTTTATCTGTGGTGACAATGGGATATCATGTGCCACTTGATGTATGTTTTGGTGACCAACTTGCGGGTTCCGCCCATGAACCTATGCATAGGGGTTGGCACACATTCTTGACTCTCCGGTAGAAACTTTGGGGCACTCTTTGAAGTACTTTGTGTTGGTTGGATGAATCTGAGATTGTGTGATGCATATCGTATAATCATGCCCACAGATACTTGAGGTGACAATGGAGTATCTAGGTGACATTAGGGTTTTGGTTGATTTATGTCTTAGGGTGTTATTCTAGTACGAACTCTTTTATAGATTGATCCGAAAGAATAACTTGGAGGTGGTTTCGTACCCTACCATAATCTCTACGTTTGTTCTCCGCTATTAGTGGCTTCGGAGTGACTCTTTGGTGCATGTTGAGGGCTTATTATATGATCTATCTATGTTATTATTGTTGAGAGAACTTGCACTAGTGAAAGTATGAACCCTAGGCCTTGTTTCCTATCATTGCAATACCGTTTACGCTCACTTTTATCATTACTTACCTTGCTGTTTTTATTATTTTGGATTACAAAAACCTATATCTACTATCCATTTTGCACTTGTTTCACCATCTCTTCGCCGAACTAGTGCACCTATACAATTTACCATTGTATTGGGTGTGTTGGGGACACAAGATACTCTTTGTTATTTGGTTGCAGGGTTGTTTGAGAGAGACCATCTTCATCCTGTGCCTCCTACGTATTGATAAACCTTAGGTCATCCACTTGAGGGAAATTTGCTACTGTCCTACAAACCTATGCACTTGCAGGCCCAACAACGTCTACAAGAAGAAGGTTGTGTAGTAGACATCAAGCTCTTTTCTGGCGCCGTTGCCGGGGAGGCTAGGTAAAGGGCACTCACTCACACCTCGTCAACTAAGCTCTTTTTTGGCGCCGTTGCCGGGGAGGTGAGTGCTTGAAGGTATATCTTTAGATCTTGCAATCGAGTCTTTTTGTTTCTTGTTTTATCACTAGTTTAGTTTATAAAAGAAAACTACAAAAAATGGAGTTAAGCTTGTCTCATACGCTTCATCTTTTTAATATCTTTCGTGAGAATGATGGAAAGGAAAATTGTGCTCAAGTGCTAGAAGAAGAATTACATAGAATGCTTGGCATGAGATATGTGAATGATGAGCATGATTGCAATGTTGTTAGTATGAATTCCTTGAACATCCATGATGCTAATGATATGCAAAGCCACAAGCTTGGGGAAGCTATGTTTGATGAAGATGATATTTTTTGTCCCCCAAGTTTTGATGAGCAAATTTATTTTGATTATAGCATGCCTCCTACTTATGATGATTATATTGATGAAAGTGGATTTGGAAGAGTGTCAACTTTAGGAAGTAGTGATCCCACTATTGTGGAGGATGTTGAATCTTATTGTGATGAACATGAAAGTGGATTTGGAAGAGTGTCAACTTTATTTAGTGATGATTCCACTATTTCGGAAGAGGTTCCAATTGATGATGAGAACAAAGTTGCTATCTATGATGATTATTGTGATGACTTGTATGCTATTAAGAATAATGATATCCATGAAACTTGTCATCATGATTTTAGTTTTCAATTAGATTATGCTTGACATGATTATTATTTTGTTGAGTTTGCTCCCACTACTATTCATGAGAAGGAATTTGCTTATGTGGAGAGTAGTAAATTTTCTATGCTTGTAGACCATGAAAAGAATGCTTTAGGTGTTGGTTATATTGTTGAATTCATTCATGATGCTACTGAAAATTATTATGAGGGAGGAATATATGCTTGTAGGAATTGCAATAATGTCAAGTTTCCTCCCTATGTGCTTCAAGTTTTGAAGCTATGCTTGTTTTGCCTTCCTATGCTTGTTGATTATTGTTCCCATAAGTTGTCTGCTCACAAAATCCCTATGCATAGGAAGTGGGTTAGCCTTAAAAGTGCTAGTCATATGCTTCATGATGCTCCGGTTATGTTTCAATTCTTATCTTTTATGTGAGCATCATTGTCATCATCATGCCTAGCTAGAAAGGCATTAAAGAAAAGCGCTTGTTGGGAGACAACCATACTTATCCTTACTGTTTTTGTGTGTTCACATGATTATGATACTGTAGTAATCATGTTTTATAGCTTTTGTTTCAATAAAGTGCCAAGTAAGACCTTTAGGATGGCTTATGGTGATAGTTGTGTTGATCCTGCTAAAAATCAGAAACTTTTGCACCCAGTAAATTAGTTTTGTTAATTCACAAAAACGTGATTATGATATTATTCGTTTTGCTCTGTATTGGTACACGAATTTCTTAGGACTTCCTAATTTTGTAGGATTTTTGGAGTTCCAGAAGTATACGTTTGATACAGATTACTACAGACTGTTTTTTTTTGACAGATTCTGTTTTCTATGCGTTGTTTGCTTATTTTGATGAATCTATGAGTAGTATCGGAGGGTATGAACCATAGATAAGTTGGAGTACAGTAGATATTACACTAATATGAATTTATAATGAGTTCATTACAGTACCTTGAAGTGGTGTTTTGTTTTCTTTCACTAACGGAGCTTACGAGTTTTCTGTTAAGTTTTGTGTTGTGAAGTTTTCAAGTTTTGGGTAAAGATTCGATGGACTATGGAACAAGGAGTGGCAAGAGCCTAAGCTTGGGGATTCCCAAGGCACCCCAAGGTAATATTCAAGGACAACCAAGAGCCTAAGCTTGGGGATGCCCCGGAAGGCATCCCCTCTTTCGTCTTCGTACCATCGGTAACTTTACTTGGAGCTATATTTTTATTCACCACATGATATGTGTTTTGCTTGGAGCGTCATTTTATTTTGTTAGTATTTGCTTGCTGTTATTTAGAATAATGTTTTCCATCTTTGGTTTCAATAAAGAAGTCAAGGATAGCCTTTGCCATGCTTATTTTGCTAGTATACATGTTGCTGTTTGAAAACAGAAAGTTTACTGCTGTTGCAAAAATTCCCTAGAAAAGTCAGAGAACGATATAATGATGAAACCTTTTGCATGATGAGCTCTGATAAATTTATTACAGTGGTAATTTTATTTCGTAATTTTTGGAGTTAGGGAAGTATGATGAGTCTTGCATTCTTTACAGACTGTACTGTTTTGACAGATTGCTGTTATGGTTGCATTGTTTGCATATGTTTGCTTGTTTAATGATTCTATTTGAGGATAGGAGTGTTGAATATGAAGAGGCATTTAGTATTAAATGTTGAATAATAATTTTAGTGATTTGTTACAGTAGAAAATGGTAAGGTTTTGCATTGGTTTATACTAACCTATCTCACGAGTTCTTGTTGAGTTTGTTGTGGATGAAGCTTTTGATAAAAAGAGAAACCATGATATGAGATGAATTAAGGAGACACAAAAGCTCAAGCTTGGGGATTCCCAAGGCACCCAAGATAATATTTCAAGAAGTCTCAAGCATCTAAGCTTGGGGATGCCCCGGTAGGCATCCCACCTTTCTTCTTCAACAACTATCGGTTAGTATCGGTTGAGCCTAAGTTTTTGCTTCTTCACATGAGTTGTGCTATCCTTGCATTGTCATTTTTTTTTGCTTTGCTTGCTGTTTGAATACGATACCAAGATCTGAAATTCTTTAATGTTAGAGAGTCTTCACATAGTTACATAATTATTTAGCTACTCATTGATCTTCACTTATATCTTTCGGAGTAGTTTGTCATTTGCTCTAGTGCATCACTTATATCTTTTAGAGCACGGCGGTGGTTATATTTTGTAGAAATTGCTAGTCTCTCATGGTTCACTTATATTATTTTGAGAGTCTTTTGGAACAGCATGGTATTTGCTATGGTTACAAATTTGGTCCTAGAATGATGAGCATCCAAGTTGGGTATAATAAAAACTATCATAGAAAGTGAATTGGATGCTATGATCAATTTGATACTTGATAATTGTTTTGAGACATGGAGGTAGTGATATTAAAGTCATGCTAGTTGGGTGATTATGAATTTAAAGAATGCTTGTATTGAAGTTAGCAAGTCCTGTAGCATGCACGTATGGTTAAAGTTGTGTAACAAATTTGAAACATGAAGTGTACCTGGCTTGTGCATCCTTATGAGTGGCGGTAGGGGACGAGCAATGGTCTTTTCCTACCAATCTATCCCCCTAGGAGCATGCACATAGTACTTGATTTTTGATGACTTGTAACTTTTTGCAATAAGTATATGAGTTCTTTTGACTAATGTTGGGTTCATGGATTATACGCACTTTTACCTTTCCGCCATTGCTAGCCTCTTCGGTACCGTGCATTGCCCTTTCTCACCTTGAGAGTTGGTCCAAACTTCGCCGGTGCATCCAAACCCCGTGATACAATACGCTCTATCACACATAAACCTCCTTATATCTTCCTCAAAACAGCCACCATACCTACCTATTATGGCATTTCCATAGCCATTCCGAGATATATTGCCATGCAACTTTCCACCGTTCCGATCATCATCATGACATACTTTACTTTTGTCATATTGCCATTGCATGATCATGAAGTTGACATCGTATTTGTGGCAAAGCCACCATGCATTATTTTTCATACATGTCACTCTTGATTCGTTGCACCATTCCGGTACACCGCCGGAGGCATTCATATAGAGTTATATCTTGTTCTAGTTTTGAGTTGTAATCCTTATGTTGTAAACAATAGAAGTGTGATGATCATCATTATTAGAGCATTGCCCAATCAAAAAAAAGAGAAAGGCCAAAAAAAAGGCCCAAAAAAAGGGCAATGTTACTATCTCTTTTTCCACACTTGTGCTTTAAAGTAGCACCTTGTTCTTCATGTAGTGAGTCTCATATATTGTGCTTCAAAGTGGCACCATGTTTTTCATCTAGTGAGTCTCATAAGTTGTCTTTTTCATACTAGTGGGAATTTTTCATTATAGAACTTGGCTTGTATATTCCTACGATTGACTTCCTCAAATTCCCTAGGTCTTCGTGAGCAAGCAAGTTGGATGCACACCCACTAGTTTTCTTTTGTTGAGCATTCATTTATAGCTCTAGTGCATCCGTTGCATGGCAATCCCTACTCCTCATGTTGACATCAATTGATGGGCATCTCCATAGCCCGTTGATTATCCTTGTCAATGTGAGACTTTCTCCTTTTTTGTCTTCTCCACACAATCCCCATCATCATATTCTATTCCACCCATAGTGCTATATCCATGGCTCACGCTCATGTATTGCGTGAAGGTTGAAAAAGTTTGAGATTATTTAAGTATGAAACAATTGCTTGGCTTGTCATCAGGGGTATAGAAGTTGGGAACATCTTTGTGTGATGAAAATGAAGCATAGCCTAACTATATGATTTTTGTAGGGATGAACTTTCTTTTGCCATGTTATTTTGAGAAGACATGATTACTTTGATTAGTATGCTTGAAGTGTTACTATTTATTTTATCAATATGAACTTTTATTTTGAATCATTTGGATCTGAACATTCATGCCACAATAAAGAAAATTACATTGAGAATCATGCTAGGTAGCATTCCACATAAAAAATTCTGTTTTTATCATTTACCTACTCGAGGACGAGCAGGAACTAAGCTTGGGGATGCTTGATACGTCTCCAACGTCTATAATTTTTGATTGCTCCATGCTATATTATCTACTGTTTTGGGCAATATTGGGCTTTATTTTCCACTTTTATATTACCTTTGGGACTAACCTATTAACTGGAGGCCCAGGCCAGATTTGCTGTTTTATGCCTATTTGAGTGTTTCGAGGAAAAGGAATATCAGACGGAGTCAAAACGGAACGAAATCAACTGGAGAAGTTATTTTTGGAAGGAAAGCCACCGGATAGACTTGGACTCTACGTCAGAAGATACGGGAGCTGGCCACGAGGGTGGGGGACACGCCCACCCCCCTAGGGCGCGCCCCCTGCCTCGTGGGGCCCCCAAAGCTCCACCGACGTACCCCTTGCACCCATATATACCTACATATCATAAAACTTCCAGAACAGAAGATAGATCGGGAGTTACACCGCCGCAAGCCTCTATAGCCACCAAAAACCTCTCGAGAGCCTGTTCCGGCGCCCTGCTGGAGGGGGAACCCATCACCGGTGGCCAGCTTCATCATCCCGGCGCTATCCATGACGAGGAGGGAGTAGTTCACCCTCGGGGCTGAGGGTATGTACCAGTAGTTATGTGTTTGATATCTCTCTCTCTCTCATGTTCCCTCTATGGCACGATCTTAATGTATCCCGAGCTTTGCTATTATAGTTGGATCTTATGATGTTTCTCCCCCTCTACTCTCTTGTGATGAATTGAGTTTCCCCTTTGAAGTTATCTTATCGGATTGAGTCTTTTATGAGAACACTTGATGTATGTATTGCCGTGTTTATCTGTGGTGACAATGGGGTATCATGTGCCACTTGATGTATTTTTTGGTGACCAACTTGCGGGTTCAACCCATGAACCTATGCATAGGGGTTGGCACACGTTCTTGATTCTCCGTGTAGAAACTTTGGGGCACTCTTTGAAGTACTTTGTGTTGGTAGGATGAATCTGAGATTGTGTGATGCATATCATATAATCATGCCCACGGATACTTGAGGTGACAATGGAGTATCTAGGTGACATTAGGGTTTTGGTTGATTTGTGTCTTAAGGTGTTATTCCAGTACGAACTCTTTTATAGATTGATCCGAAAGAATAACTTTGAGGTGGTTTAGTACCCTACCATAATCTCTATGTTTGTTCTCCGCTATTAGTGGCTTCGGAGTGACTCTTTGTTGCATGTTGAGGTCTTGT
Organism: Triticum dicoccoides; assembly: GCF_002162155.2. Lineage (NCBI taxonomy): Eukaryota > Viridiplantae > Streptophyta > Magnoliopsida > Poales > Poaceae > Triticum > Triticum dicoccoides. The sequence continues at coordinate 274,701,482 of NC_041391.1, forward strand.
TATATGATCTATCTGTGTTATTATTGTTGAGGGAACTTGCACTAGTGAAAGTATGAACCCTAGGCCTTGTTTCCTATCATTGCAATACCGTTTACGCTCACTTTTATCATTAGTTACCTTGCTGTTTTTATTATTTCAGATTACAAAAACCTATATCTACTATCCATTTTGCACTTGTTTCACCATCTCTTCGCCGAACAAGTGCACCTATACAATTTACCATTGTATTGGGTGTGTTGGGGACACAAGAGACTCTTTGTTATTTGGTTGCAGGGTTGTTTGAGAAAGACCATCTTCATCCTGCGCCTCCTACGGATTGATAAACCTTAGTTCATCCACTTGAGGGAAATTTGCTACTGTCCTACAAACATGTGCACTTGCAGGCCCAATAACGTCTACAAGAAGAAGGTTGTGTAGTAGACATCATGCACCTATACAATTTACCATTGTATTGGGTGTGTTGGGGACACAAGAGACTCTTTGTTATTTGGTTGCAGGGTTGTTTGAGAGAGACCATCTTCATCCGACGCCTCCTACGGATTGATAAACCTTAGGTCATCCACTTGAGGGAAATTTGCTACTGTCCTACAAACCTGTGCACTTGCAGGCCCAACAACGTCTACAAGAAGAAGGTTGTGTAGTAGACATCATATGCTTGTGAGAGGAAGAGTGCTTGTGATATAGGTTAGTGAAAACAGTCGTAAATGGTTATGAGAGGGAGGGAGGGTTATATCGAGAGCATGTCTATGAGAAAGACACCTCGGGAGAGAGTGTGTGAGCATGTGTGAGAGACCACCGATGGAGAGTGAAACTACACGTAAAAGACTGATGTACACATTGATTAAAGATATAAATTGTATCCAAATATTAGGATGGGATCATGATATTTGCAATTCGCGTAAGGAACGGTCATTGATCCATTAGACATCTAGATTTTATCAAACTTGAGCATGTCTATGTTATTATTCGACATAATTGATCTGCATAGTTAGTATTTTGAACTCTAGACAATGCATCGCTTTAGCAATCGAATATAAACATGAATATAGTTCATGTTGTGTGTTTAAAGCACATTATACATACGAAAGTTACACAATGAACATTATAAATAGCTAGCTATGAACTAGCATACATTTGAATTCAACTTAAGGTGGTTTAACAAAATTGAATTCAACATGAAGTCCATTCAATTATTTGAATTTGATATCATGGCATTTGTAAATCATACCTAAGTTATGGGGGCACCAATCTTTGCTCTGATTTTGTACATAATAGCATATGTACAAATGCCATGATATCAAATTCAAATAATTGAATGGACTTCATGTTGAATTCAATTTAGGGGGCACCAATCTTTGCTCTGATTTTAGCATATGTACTCGTGTACAAAATAGATTCAAATTAGGTCCTCCATTCCAAAATAATCGTAGTTATAGGATTTTCAAGTGTCAAAATTTCAAAAAGAAGCAAATAATTTAATGTGGTTTTCAAACATACAAGGTCAAATTTAACGTTGTCTATTTAGGTCAATCCTCAAAGTTGAAGAGTACTCTAAACGTGAATGCTTCTGTTTCAAAATTTCGAACGAAGTGCCAAAAGAGCATCTACTCGCCCGAAACCGCGTGAGACCAATGTTTGGTAGTAGAAGGAAATTACTTTTCTAACTCCGACCCGTGAAACCTACCGGCCCGATGTCCAAAGGTCTAAAACGGGGTAGGTTTGTAGCTTCATCTAGACGCCACGCAATCGCCTCCGAAAAACATTCATACACAATGGCTGCCTAAGCACACAAGCGCGCGGTTGAAATCGCTCCTGCCCACTATTTGGGACACCTAGGATTACCATCCTACCCCGACCCGCAGTAGGTCCGAAATTTAAGAGGGGGTAAAGTTTGTACTTTCCCCAAAATTTCAAACAAGTGCGTCCCATCTGCTCAAAAAAGCCAAAAACAAGCGCGTCCCGGACCGAAACATGGTTCTCCCTTAGCTCCCCCCTGCCCCCCGTCTGATTCCCCATTCGTACTCCGTGGGCGCCAAAACTACCTCTCCACCAGTTGTGAAACCCCGCATCCTCCATCCGCCACCCCATCCCACCCATCAACCGCCGCCCTCGTCTATCACGTCGGAGCCGATACCCCGTTGTCGTCATCCACCGCAACCTCAACCGCAACTCCCTCCACGGCTAGTAGTTAAAGCCGAGGCCGAGCCGTCCGTACCCGAGACAGTTCAACCACGCCATCCTGCGCCTCACCGCTGCCGCTCCAACTTCGCCACCGTCCACCGCACCGGAGTTGTTCCTGCTACGCCGTCCTTCGCCGCCTTGGATCTTCTTCCCCTCCACCGACATACGGCCATGGAAACATAGTCAACAATTTGGACATGGGTTCGTCCAAGCCTGCACCCTCCTCCAGAACATCGGTTTCCCCGGCAAAAAGAAGAATATAGGCGCGACATGTGGAGGCGACCACATCGACAACCGAAAATGGTACTCCTCTTCCCTTATTCGTGCAAATCTTACATGTCTGCTTGCACGGTATTCATCCCACAGAAGACACTAGTTGACCGCTTCTTCTTGATACTAGATGTTCCTAGTTACTCGTGATGCACAAGGTTTCTCCTCATATACTATTTCACCTTAGCTAGAGGTCCGTCGCCCCCTAGATTTAAATTCTTGGTTAGTTGATTCCCAATTAACGAAAGCATTCCCCGGCGTAACAGGCGCTAGTCCGCCAATTACACCGGGGAAGCAGTGCCTCAGTGTTTATCTTAGGGGCGTGTGGGGCCTAGAGCTGCTGGCGCCTGATCTGGAGGTCGGCCGGGATTAAAGGGATGGCCTGGGGGCGCTGCCAAGCACGAAGGTGGTGTGAGGTCGAGGGGAGGGCGGGGCGGCGGAGGCAGGGGTCTGGGCCGGTGGTCACTGGCGGTTCGAGAAAGATCGTCAACAGTGACTGACGGGAGGTAGATGAAGTCCATCTGCCCGTTCCTTATAGATCGGACGGTTCATAAAAAAATTGACTGACCTATTTATTTTCAGTCGACTGTTATCTTGATAGGACCACATGTGGTGGTGTGCTTGAGGAGTACCTGCATTTCCTGTGCTCATATATTACAAAATCATATGGAGTAGAATCTAATTTTGTTTGCCATGCAATGTTGTAGAGCTATCATATGTCTCCCGCCATTTATTTTTCAGCCACCTGCTATCTGCTACTTTTACAGTGCACTAGTTCTGCACACACTTCGCCCGTACTCTCACTATTGTGTTTTTATGCAAGGGTATTTCAGATCCTGCCTTGACAGAAGCAGAAAAAAGTAGAGAGAAGTCGCTCTAGCATGGTACGCGTCTAGGCTAGACACGTTTCAAGGCTTTAAAGGGTGTAGTGTCAGCAGATGGAGACGGGGAACGTAGCTCTGGAGTTGATGATCTCGCTTGCCGTGAACCACCATCCCAGGTGCTTGCTTTAACTTCACGGTGTCATATGTGGTTGCATGTTGCATATGGTGTCTAGCTTGTATTCGAAAGGCCGAAGTCGGCCTTTATCAAGATAAGGAAAGATATTTTTTACATGAACCACCATCCCGGGAGCACCAGAAGACAAACAACTAGTCAGGGCACTGGTCGAGCCAGTGACAAGCCCAGCGCAGACATGCATCACCTGGAAGCCAACTAAAAAGCCACGATGGTGGCGAAGCAGCCCGCCTCCCACCATGCTCTCAGGTCCTAGATGATCATGCTCACCACTCCATCTAGATGTCTAGCTTGTATTGCTTCCAATTTGGTTAAATTGCATCTGCTTAGCTTACACACTATACCTTTGAATATGACACGCCTTCCTATTTTTGGTACATACTAGTACATCTGTCTATTAACCATGTTCTTACATCAAACTAATGTTCTTGTGTATCCCTCATCAATCACTTATGATGAGGCAGTCAGGCCGGTGGACTACTGTGATAAAAGATCCTCATTTAAAGAATGCAGCGTCAGCCTCCCCACATGATTCTCTAGAAACAGCAAGGCTAGATGAAGATAGTGAATGTAGCTCTATAGTTGATTACCGCATTTCCCCTACACTAGCATCCTCAGGTGCTTGCTCTAACTTGGCAACGTGATATGTGGTTGCATGTTGCATATGGTGTCTAGATTGTAATTCTTCTAATCTGGTTAAATTGCATGTGCTATTCTGCTTAGTTCATACATTATACCTGTTAATGTGACATGCCTTCCTGTTTTTAGTACATAGTACATTTGTCTATTAAGCATGTCCTCACATAAAACTATTGTTTTTTTGTATCCCGCATAAATCAATATGACGAGACACCTTCAGTATATGCAGTGTGATATTAGTTGCATCTTCATATGATTTATAGCATGGGCTGCTTCTAATTTGTTGAATTCCATTTATAATGGGACGCTTTTAACTTGGCAGAGTCATATTGGTGTCATATTTCATGTGGTGTCTAGCTTGCATTGCTTCTTATTCGTTGAAATGTTTTCTGCTTAGTTTACACAAACAGTTGTGAATATGCCATGCCATCTTGTTTTTCGTATTATTCCATCCTGGAATCATGTGTTTGCCTTACATCAAAGTAGTGATTGTCAGTATCATGCACGAATGAGTTCTGAAGAGTGAATTTTATTGCTTTTTCTTGTCGTTTTTACTTGAAAATTCAAAATCAATAAAGCGGAAGGAAGTTAGCAAGGCAGCGGATGAAGGTGCTCCTTCCAAACGGAGGGCCTCTACAGATTCTACTCCTCCATCCCCCAAGATAATTTCCAAGACAACACATGCATAGACACTCAACGTAGCTGTGTTGGTGATGAGCATGTCTCCTCTAAATTGGCACTATTATATGTGGTTGCATGTTATGTATGATGTCTAGCTTGTATTGCTTCTAATTTTGTTGAATTTCATCTGCTTACTTTACACATTATACTCGTGACTAAGACACATGTTCCTGTTTCTAGAACACACAATATCTGTCTATCACACCATGTTCTTACATCAAAGTACATTTGTTCTGAAGAACTAAATTGTTATTCATTTTTCTTGTTGGCTTGACTTAACATGGCACAGAGAAAGAGGAAGCAAAACAGAACGACGGGGAAAGGGAAGTGGAACAATCCTGCAGATTCTTCTGGTATCGATGGTGCAATAGAAGGTCAAAGTCTAGCGGAAAATTGTACTGACAGGGTATCCCGTGCTGCACGAGCTGCAGAACAATCCAAACGGAAACAAATAGTTGCCACCAAACAAGCAGAGACAACCCTAGTCGTTGCAACACCTTCCATAGTACCACCAGCTGCACGATTTACTCGTTGGTCAACTCAGCTAGCAGCATGTTCCCAAGCTCCCTTGCCACCTGACACCACTTCTGAAGCACTCTTGACACAAGATGAGTTGGCAAGATCAGATGAACTTTGTGAGCTTCGACAGCAAGAAGGTAGTTGCTGGAGTCAAGTTACAGTTGCATGCTTCTTTATATGTAGTCTCACAGTTTGATGTACACTAACACTTCCTATTTTCGTTGTTGGACTAGCACCTAGGCGCAAGAGGAAACAAACATCAGGGATAATGCTCAATAGGTTAACTAAATCTAGAGGAGGAAGAATGGAGATCCATTTTGAGGCAGGTTTAAAAAGGCCACGTGATGCTACAGAGTCAGCCAAGTTAGTATCAGTGGCAGTAGTTGCCGTTAGATGTCATGTACGTATCCTCCCAACATGGATTCAGTACAAGAATGACAAAGACGAAACCCAGTTCAACACCTTCCTCGACCATTTATCTATAAGTATGGTTATGTATGGAAACTAGTAATATCGTCTTGCTTTGTCCAATACTTTCTAGGTTGCTGATAATGAGACTCCCATAATTTTCAACAGACGAGGTTCAAGTTGGATAGCCAAGATGATGCAACCATAAAAGCTTGCACCCATGTTTTCAAGTCTGCTCTGCGACAGTATCGGTATAACTTGAGGAAAACTCACTTTGAAGGCAAGGCTAACAGTGAACTTGCCCAAACATCTCCAGTGGAAAATATATCGGATGAAGACTGGAGAGGCCTCGTTAAACACTGGTCTGATCCGAAGTATCAGGTGCATTATATATATGTGATCAGATCACATGTTGAAGTCCTATTTATGCATGTGCCACACAAATCTATCTTCTTGTAGGTGAACCGTTCAAAGAACAAGGACAACTGTACGAAAGTGAAATTCCAACAGACGACAGGATCTCGTAGCTATATTGCACACTGCGAGGCTCTTGTAATTAGCTGTTGTTTCACTCTTTTCGTTGTACCATATTATCAGATCTATACTGACTTGTTCCAAATGCAGAGGAAAGCCCGCAAGGACCAAAAAGTACCTAAACCAAATGATGTGGAAATCTTCAAGGACTGTCACACCAGCAAGACGAAGGGCATGACTACACCAGTCAAAGCCGCTGTTGTAAGTCCTTAATCCTCATGCCATTTAACTACTACTTACTCTGACGTGTGCCTTGAACTGCATGGTTTGCAACCAATGTCTATTTCTTTTCAATTTTATACACAATTGTCTTAGCGTATCATTGCACCTTACAAGGTTTAAAAGAGAGGAGTGATGTTCCTTTGATCTTGACCTGTAATCTAGTTCTGTGCTGGACTTGCCCACACAATGTTACAATTGCCTCTTTGTCTGTTCTCAGTTGTTTTGTGATATGCATGATGTCACACTATGCTTACCGTATTATAAACTTTGTCTCTTTATCCTTAGTAGTCAATACAATGTGAAGAAATAGACAATACATTAGCCATGGTACATGGTCATATGTTTGGAACCTGGTTTTATTATGTACTTTGCAGTAAAATACAACTAATATTTGACATGGGTTCACCAGAATAAGTTCTCTATATAGACCAAAGCTATTTTGTTTGGTTTTGCTGCCTCCTTAATATCTTCTGTTCTGGTACTACTAATGTAAAAACTCAACTTTTCAGGAAGCTATGGAAAAAATGGTGGAATTGCCACCTTCTGAAGGTGGCGAGGCAACTATAACCGCAATGTCAGCTCTTGCTGCAGTGGGTCAGTACCTGTCCACTAACAGTGCCAAAAGCACGTTCCTGCATAATACTGGGTTGGTTGTTAAGGCAATCTCGTCCAAATTGCCTCATGATCAAGATATGCAAGCTCAAAACAATGTTATATCTGCGCTCCAGACACAAGTCCGTTCCTTAACAGAAACCCTTTGTGAAACAAGGACAGACATTGTTCGATGTCATCAAGATATGCATGGTTTTGAAACCAGACTATCAGACATTTGCTATGTTGTTCAGGAGCCTAGGAGAAATGAAGGCAAAGGTTATGGTGCTCCATCGGACAATACAACATGAAAACATAACAGTCAGGTCAAATGGACTGAGCTTCTGAACTTCTCATGGTGCATTTATCTGCCAGACTGTTAACTTTTATGCCAACCTTTATTTTGTTTTATAGTTGCAATTTGTTATGTTGCGATATAAAATTTGTTCTTAACGTCCAGCCACTGGCTGAAGAAAACAGCAAGCCATTTTTGTATAGTGTAGGGTGTTCCCTATATTTGCACTGGTGGCGATCTTTGATGCCCAATGGATGTAATCTGTGCAATCACCTTAATAGCCTAGCGTTAATTTCAGGCTTTTTATTTCCTAGTCTTCTTTTTCCCTGGTTTGCTAGTGGCCGCAACAACCATGGGCCATATACAGACCGTGGTAGCCTTGACCCTCCTACAGGCCGTAGGATCCATGGGCCTCCTACGGGGTGTCTTTAAATGGGCTTCCAACACGGTCGTAGAATTAGTGGGCCTCGGGCCGTCGGATAAATGGGTCTACATGGGCCGTAAATGGGCGTAATTGGTATCAGCCCAGAACGGTAACGGGCCGTTAACAGGCTGGAGGACATCAAGTGCTTAATTCTATCACAGGCATAATGGGTCATTAATGGGCCAGAATATAGGATGGGCTGGAAACAGTGCAACGAGTTAACAGGCTAGAAACGGGCTGACTCTTGCCACAGGCTGAATTTAGCCCATTAGGGGAATAGGCCAGTAACTGACCTGTAAGTGCATCTAGTACCCCTTAGTGATTTTGGTGGATTGAAGACTTATACTTTAAGGGACTGATGCTTTTGTGAGAGTACACAGGTCTGTAAGTCTATGAGGAGTTTGATATTTACAGAGAAAGTCGAACCCTAAAAATGAATGTCTTCGACTGAAGCCTTTGGATTTCGGAAGACTTTCTGAAGACTTTTGAAAGTGAAGAAATTGGTGTGACTTGAAGACTGGTATTCATTCGAGGAACATGAAGCGTGAAGACTTTTGTTTTCGTAGTTTCATTTTCTCTTTCTTGAGTCATAGGAAACACCGTACTGTTAAAGGGGGTCGAGGAAATACTAAGGAAAAATTTCCATGTGATGCTCAACTCAAAATCCTACACCTACCAATCCCTTTGAGTGAAGCCATTGGAAATCTCATACAGTTCAGTCAATTTCTTCAGTGACAGAGACGAAGTTCTTCAGGTCTTTGAGGAATTTGTTCTGACTGAGGAGTTAGGATTCGCCAGTGCGGATTGCCTACAAGTGAGGAACATGATAGCCCTAAGGAATTTAAGCCTCAAATATCTGACCGTTGCTGTGCTACGCGCCAGCTGTCCCAAAATATCTACCCACCTAACGGTCATATCATTGAAGGGTATTTATGTCTTATCATGTCGGGATGCTCCCTAGGCTATAAATAGCCGCCCCCTACAACCACTAGCTGGTTGGCTGCTCCGAGAGAAACTGACACTTGTCATTTGAGAGCATCCCATCCTCCGAGGACTTTGAGCGAAAATCATCAAGTGAGGAAAACCCAAACCGAAACAACTACAAACCCAAAGTGATTGAGCATCACTGAACAGATTGATCATGCGTGGATCCGACGCTTGTTACCTTTGAAGACTGTGCATCTTCCAGACGGTTAGGCGTCATGGTCTAGAGCGTCCAAGAGGAAATTGTGGATCACCGAGTGACCGAGTTTGTGAAGGTTTGGAAGTCACCTGAAGACTTACCACGAGTGATTGGGCGAGGTCTGTGTGACCTTAGCTCAAGGAGAATATGGTGAGGACTGTGTGTCTGGTACTGTGTGTCCTCAGGTTTAAATACCTAGCCGCTCCAACCAGACGTACAACTGTCACAGCGGTTGGAACTGGTCTACCAAATCATTATCTTCACCAAGCCTACTAGTTCTATTTCCTCAACTCTTTCATTTCCTCATTACTGTGTTGTGTGCCTGTTCATATCTGTTTGAAGACTTTGACTGAAGACTTTCTCAATTTCCTCAGTACAATTTCTTCAGTCTGTTTGTCTTCATCATGTTTTATCCTGTGCTTACGCTTCCCGTACTCTGTGCGTGTTTACATTTCATCATGATGACCATGCTTATGTTTTTTTATGTTTGCATCTGAGTACTTATTCCGCTGCAAGTAGTTCTTCACTTAGGAATTTCCTCACCCTGAAATTCTCAGTGAAGAATTCATAAAAATCGCCTATTCACCCCTTCTAGTCGATATAACGCACTTTCAATTGGTATCAGAGCAAGGTACTCCCTTGTTCTGTGTGATTTTAGTTTAACCGCCTGGAGTTTTAGTTATTTCGACCGTAGGTATGATCAAGGTCTCTGCTGAGTGTTCTACCTTTGATGGGACGGACCACCCCTACTGGAAGAATAAGATGCGAATGCATCTTGAGGCAATTGATAACGACCTCTGGTATGTTGTGGAAAATGGTGTTCCCTCAGTCACACCTTCTCTGAATGCTGCTGTTGTGAAGAGATTCAAGCAACTCGATTCTCAAGCGAAGAACATCGTATGTGGCCATCTGAGCAAAGGGCAGTTTGGAAGAGTGAGTGCTTTGGAAACTGCTAAGCTTATCTAGGATAGACTATCCAAAGTCAATGAATGAGTCTCAACACTACCTGATTCTTGAGTTGACATTCTTTGCAATCTCTTCAACCGCTTCAAAAGACTCGACAATGAAAATGTTCAACAAACCTTCGATCGCGTCACTGACATCTAAAATGAGCTTCAAGCACTTGGTGCCACTGACATCACCGACCATGAGGTGGTGAAGAAATTGCTGAGATCGCTTGATTCCTCATTTCATACTCTGGCACTGATGATACAAGAACATGGAGATTATAAGTCTCTTGATCCTGTTGATATCCTTGAGAGGCTAAACACTCATGAGTTCTAGCTTGCTGAGAAGAGAGATCTCTATGGTTCGAGCTATGGCAGATCAGTGCCCTGAAGGCCAAGGCAGTTTCTGAATCTGAAGGTGAAGATTCTAGTAGTATCCTTGGTGATCCTGAAGAACTGAGCCAGGAGCTAGCACTACTCATGAAGAAATTTCAGAAGTTCTCAAGACATGGACGCTTTGGAAAATCCTCAAGGAGTAATGACTCCTCATCCAATGATTGTAAGAAGAGACTATGCCACAAATGCAAGAAACATGGTCACTACATTCAAGACTGTCCTCGTGGGAAAAGGAATCAAAGAAGAAGAAAGACAAGGATTACAGTTCTGATGACTCAAAGAAGAAGAAGAAATCTTCAAAGTCCTCATCATCAAAATCCTCGAAGTCTTCATCTCACAAGAAGAGCATCTCCAAGAAGGCTCGGACATTCATTGGCAAGGAAATGGACTCTGAAGCTGAATGTGAGGAACGTGAGGAAGAGGAGGCATTTGAGGAGTCAGAATCTGGTGTGGCGAGTCTAGCTCTTGCTACTGCGTTCGTCGGCAAGTCCATCTTCAACTCTGAAGAAAATGGCTTCACCAACAAGGCTAATGGAGGCGATGATGACTACGCTCCCACCTATTGCTTCATGGCAAAAGGTGCCAAGGTACTCAAATACCCCTCCTCTGAATCAAGTGAGGATGAATCTGATGAAAACCTCAAGCGTAGCTACTCTAAACTTGCTAAGATTGCTGTGAAACAACAAAAGGCTTTTGAAAAGGTTCAAAACATGCTAGACAAAAGTGATGACATGTTGGGTGAAGAAATGGATCGCACTAAAACCTTGACCGAAAATCTTCAGAGTCTTCAGTCTAAGTTTGACAACCTTTAAAATCATCATAACACTCTCTTATCTGATCATGAGAAGCTTTCTTATGAATTTCTTCAAAGAAAGCAAGATCTTGGAAAGCTAAGGGTGAGTTATGAAGATCTTCAAAAGGAGCGTGATTCATTACTTGCTCAACAAATCAGCGCTGCTCACGAAGAATTTGTTCCTCCTTGTTTGAAGTGCATTGAACGTGAATCTGCTAATTCTTCACCTGAATGTTCAAATGCTTCTAATGTTACAAATTCTTCACATGTCTCTGCTATCACTAATTCCTCATCTGAGGACATTGCTAGTATCACTGATGATGCAGGGCTGAAGGAATTGCACATGACAGGCATGTATAAAAGCCTCAAAGGGCATCAGGCTCTTTGTGATGTGCTTAAAAAGCATATCCTCAACAAGAACCCTAGGAAATAGGTATTGCCTTTGAGAGGAAACTCAATGCTGATGGGACATACTAGAAGCCTGAGCAGTATCCCAAAACCTCATGGGTTGCTGCGAAGGGACCTCCAGTAGATCCGTCTACTTTATTTGGCTTTACATGTGAATCTCCTCATTCTGCTAATGAGTCATTTGACTCCAACTATAAACTGTTCAAAAATCAGAATGGTGAAGTTTTTGCTAGATATGTTAGCACTAACTATAGGAACGGTTCCCCTATGAAGAAAATCTGGGTTCCCAAAAGGTGCCTTGAAAGTCTTCAGGTGAATGTCCTCATGACACCACCTGTGAAGAATAGGAACCCCAGATCAAATTCTTCATATGGACCAAATTCTTCATATGGATCCAAGTCCTCATACGGACCAAATTCCTCACGTGGATCAAATTCCTCAAGAGGATCAAAGTCCTCATATGAACATCATCATGCTAACTCTTCTGTCTCGCAGGGAGGAGTTAAGGGCTATGAATATGAGCATTATTCTTCTAACCATTATGTTCATAAGTCCTCGAAGAATTTCTCTGCTTATTCATATGCTTATCCTAACTCCTCTTATATGAAACAAAGTGGACTGGCTTCTATGCCACCTTTCTCGTATGGAGCTTGCAGAGTGATGAACTCTTTGCCACCCATTCAGATGTGGGTGGTCAAGAAAAAGAACTAATCTCTTATGCAGGGTCGGGTCTCCAGACGAACTTAAACGTCTGAATAATTTACTGGAGACCTGAAATTGCCTGAAAGGACGCAGGCTAATCATGAAGAAATGAATCCTCATTTCTCATGTCCTCATTCTATTCTATATGTTTTATTGCTTGATGAAATTGATCTGATGAAATTGATGTCATATTCTTCACTGATGAAGTATATGAGTTCGTAAGCTGCACTAATTCATCTGCAGGATGATCAACCCAAAGCCAATGAGTGGGTCCTCGATAGTGGATGTACAAATCACATGACTGGTGACAAGAATTTATTGATGGATGTTCCCTTATCTCCATCGCATCTGAAGCATATCATCTTCGCGGACAAAGGCAAAAGTCGGGTATTGGGTCTAGGTAAGGTTACGATCTCAAAGGATCGACACATGGAAAAACTCATGCTTGTCGAGTCCTTAGGATACAACCTCATGTCAGTCTCAATGCTTTGTGATCCTGATATGGTTGTTATCTTTGGCAAGTATCCTTGTGTTGTGATCATGGAAGCCGACAATTCCAAAGTCTTCGAAGGCTTTAGGAGAGGAGATCTATATATTGTTGATTTCTCTACAGGACCACAACCAGCTATGTGTCTACTAGCAAAAGCTTCAGAAGGTTGGCTATGGCATCGACGACTTGGTCATGCCGGCATGAGGAATTTGCACACGCTCGCGAAGAAGAAGCATGTTGTTGGCATTGAGAATGTCAAATTCCTCAAGGATCACTCGTGCGGAGCCTGCAAAGCTGGAAAGATGACCAAGGCCAAACATCCAGCGAAGACTATCATAACTACCACTCGACCATTTGAATTGCTTCACTTGGATCTCTTTGGTCCTAATCACTATTCTACAGTTACAAATGATGCATCTCTATATGGCTTTGTTATTTTGATGATTACTCTCGTTACACATGGGTGCATATTGTCACTTACAGACATGAGGTGTAGGAAGTCTTCAAACGATTTTCCTCAAGGGCTTCAACCAACTTTGGTGTGAAGATCAAGCACATTAGAAGTGACAATGGAACTGAGTTCAAGAATTCTGGTCTTGATGACTATCTTGATGAACTTGGTATTACTCATGAGTTATCTGCTCCTTATACTCCTCAGCAGAATGGCGTCGTGGAGCGCAAGAACATGACTCCTGTTGAGATGGCTCGCACTATGCTAGATGAATACAAGACGCCTCGTCGTTTCTGGATTGAGGCAATTGATACTGCGTGCCACATCATCAACAAGGTATATCTTCACAAATTCTTCAAAAAGACTGCATACGAACTCCTCACTGACAAGAAACCCAATGTGAGTTATTTCAAAGTCTTCGGTGCTAAATGTTGGATTAGAGATCCTCATTACAATTCTAAATTTGCACCGAAAGCACATGAAGGTTTTATGCTTGGTTATGAAAAGGACTCGCACACCTACAGAGTCTTCAACAACGTTCTCCACAAGGTTGTTGAAACTGTAGATGTGCGGTTCGATGAAACTAATTGCTCGCAAAGAGAGCACCAACCTTCTGTGTTAGATGAACAGTCACCTGAGGAAACTATCAAGTTCAAGGCTACTGAGGATGTCATTCCTACCAAAGAATCTGTTGAAGAAATCATTCCAAAACATGAAGAACTTCATGCTGATGCACCTGAAGAAAATGGTGCTGAAGAAAATGCTGATCAAATTCCTCGACGACAACCCGCTCATCCTTGCGTTGCAAACGAAGTGCAGATTGAGAAAATCATCAGCGACATCAACATTCCAGGTCTTGTCACACGCTCAAAAGCTTCACATTTGTCTAACTTTTGTGGGCACTTTGCTTTCGTCTCTATCACAGAGACCACTAAGGTAGATGAAGCATTTCTGGAGCCTGAATGGATTCAAGCTATGCAAGAGGAATTACATCAATTCAAGCTCAACAACGTCTGGGAACTGGTCAAACGTCCAGATCCTCGCAAAGACAATATTATCGGCACAAAGTGGATCTACCGCAACAAGCAAGATGAAAATGTCCTTGTGGTGAGGAATAAGGCACGGCTTGTAGCTCAAGGTTACACACAGGTTGAAGGAATTGATTTTAATGAAACTTTTGCACCTGTTGCTAGACTTGAGGCTATTCGCATACTTGCTTATGCTAACCATCATGATATCACTTTATATCAAATGGATGTGAAAAGTGCATTCCTCAATAGTGAGCTTGAGGAAGAAGTATATGTTGCTCAACCCCCAGGTTTTGAAGATCCAAAGCATCCCAACAAAGTCTTCAAACTCAATAAGGCCCTCTATGGCCTCAAGCAGGCCCCTCGGGCGTGGTATGATACTTTGAAGGAATTCCTCATGAAGAAAGGCTTCAAACCCGGTTCACTTGACCCTACTCTTTTCACTAAATCTTATGATGGTGAATTGTTTGTGTGCCATATATATGTTGATGATGTCATATTTTGCTGTACTGACCAACGTTACAGTGATGAATTTGCCTATATGATGAGTTAAGAATATCAAATGTCTACGATGGGAGAATTGAAATTCTTCTTAGGTCTTCAAATTCGTCAACAGTGCAACGGCATATTCATATCTCAGGAGAAATACCTCAAGGATGTACTGAGGAAATTTGGCATGCAAGATTGCAATGGAGTCAAAATCCCTATGCCCACCAATGGCCATCTATGCACTGATGAAAATGGTATTGACTTTGATCAAAAGGTATATTGTTCCATGATTGGTTCTTTATTGTATCTATGTGCATCTAGGCCAGATATATGCTTAGTGTTTGCATGTGTGCCCGATTTCAAGCTACACCAAAGGAATCACACCATAAGGTTGTGAAGCATATTCTTCGATATCTAGCTCACCCACCAACACTTGGATTATGGTACCCCAAGGGCTCGGCTTTTGATCTCATTGGATATTCGGACTCTGACTATGCTGGTGATCATGTGGACCGCAAGTCAACATCAGGCACATGCCATTTCCTCGGACGATCTTTGGTCCGTTGGTCCTCGAAGAAACAGAACTGCGTATCACTGTCTACTGCTGAAGCTGAGTACATTGCTGTTGGTTCTTGTTGTGCTCAATTGCTGTGGATGAAGCAAACTCTCAAGGACTACGGCGTCGACATGAAGAATGTGCCTCTCTACTGTGACAATGAGAGTGCAATGAAGATTGCTCATAACCCAGTTCAGCACTCGAAGACAAAGCACATTCAGATTCGTCATCATTTTCTTCATGATCATGTGTGGAAGGGCGACATCTCTATTGAGCATGTAAGGACTGAAGAACAGCTAGCCGATATCTTCACAAAGCCCTTGGATGAGCTAAATATCCTAGAATCTTCGAATGTTCTTTGAAAAGGACACTCATCCTAACACTTGTGCAAAATTGATGACTTAGATCTGCAACACATGAAGAAACGTTTTTCTTCAATCAATGAAGACTAACACTCTAAGTGTGAAGAAATTAACGAAGAATTTGATTCTCAAAACCCTACGACAATTGTACGCGGTGTCTGAAATCATCATTCTTACACGGTGGGTCTACGCCACCACCAAAAGTTGAAAATCTTCAATTTGAGTTTTTTTAAATTCCTCAGTTGTTCATATTCTTCAACTTTGCTATATCTTGACCGTTTCCGTCGTTGTTCTTCATTGACTATATATATATATATGAGTTTATGTCCTCTACAACATTCACTTATTGCTATTTCTTCAAGTTTCCTTTTCTGCTAAGTGAATGTGATCGGACCCTTCCCCCTCTATGCTAAACTCAACCCAATCTATTCACAAATTCTTCGTGAGCGTTCTATTTGGAACTCATTCAAAGTCTTCACTATGTCCTTGTCAGCTAAAGAATTTGCAAACAAAACTTTAAAACTTATCTTATCTAAATTTTCGGACTTTGCGGCTCAAACTGTTCCACATTCCACGATAATACTTATCTATTCTCCCACGATCTCACACGATCGCCACCTCTCAGTACGTGGGTGACACATGTCTAGCGAATGAGAAGGGTCAGGGGCACGTTCGTCCAATTTCTTCGGACGAGTGGTTTTTCACCTCGACTATAAATACCCCTCCCCTTCCTCACTTCGTTTTTACTCCTCTCGACCTCACTCCCGCTCGCGCTTCTCAAACCCTAGCGCCGCTACTACTTCCACCGTCGCCGGTGAGGAAGAGCTTCACTGCCTTGACCTCGTCGCTGTCGTACTCACGCCGGCCGTGGATTTCTTCAGTCTGCCGCCGCCGTAGCTGTCTTCCTCAGCCAAGTTAGGGCGTGGAAGATCTGAACTGATGAGCTTCACATGTACACTTCCTACTTCATCGTGTTCTTCGTCAAGGGTAATTAAAAGTTACTTTTACTGCCCTTGTTGATTCTGATGTTTTCCACAAAATCTTCAAAAGGTGTTTATTCTTCAAATCTTCACACACTAAACACCTTACACATCATCTGTTCTTGATCTGTTTCCCTAAGCATCATTTTTCTTCAAGATTCCTCAATTGTGTGGATTTCTAATCTGTACAACTCTGGAACCTAAGACAAAAAGCACTTAGTGAAATTCCTCAAGACTCATCTGGTCAAATTCCTCAAACTTGTTCTTTTTGCAAAAACCTTCTGAGAAAGCATATGACCTCTCCAAATTCCTCGCAACTATACTCTGTTCATAGGTACTCATGTCCATTGCTGAATCAGTAGGTTCTCATCAACTTAATTCATTTGCAGTGTTCCTTGAAGAAAAGTTGCACACCTCTTCAGAAAATTCTGTTGTTCATATTCCTCAGCTGAAGAAAATGGCTGACGGCAAGAAGCCACAGAAGGGATGAAGTCCCTGATGATATCTATGTGGGGTACTGCACACCCCCTGAGGAAACAAAGAATGAGCGCAAAGTGCACATTCAGAGAACAGAGAGGAGATGGGCCAGAGAATGGAGGGAATATCGTTATGTAACACCCAAGTACATGAAGAAATTCGCTGTACACCCTCCATGCCCAAGACCTCCTTTCGCACCTGGCCAAGTTGCTGATCCCTCTAGCATCAGAAGAGGTGAGGAATTTCCCAAGGAATGGGCCAAGCGTCAAGCCAAGCTAGCCAAAATGGCTAAGGATGCAGTGAGGAAATTCAATGAAGACTGCGCTGCTGCCACTGCTGAGGCCTCTGCAAGCAAGCCAAAGAAGGCCATGGCAAAGAAGCCCGCTCACAAGCCCAGTGCTTCACCATCTATGCCCTCACGGCCAAGCTCCTCAGCAATGCCCTCGCGGACAACTTCTTCAAAGCCCTCATGGCCAATTCCTCAAGCTGCACAAGCCCCTCCAAAGTCCTCAGCTCCTCCGTCCAAATCCTCAGCACATGTGCATCTTGCCTCGTGCCAAAGGACGACAGGCATCTCTATTACCTCAGGAGCCTCTGGAAGTTCTTCAGCTCCACCTAGTATCATCAGGCCCCTCATTGCTGAAGACAAAGGCCACTGCTGGACGAGGTTCTCGACCATGTCCTCACAAGAACCAGGCCGCCTTTCAAGTACCGTCCGAAGACAATGAAGCTGATGATGAAGAACTTGCTGAAATCATCAGAGTCAGGCAGCACAGGGCCGCTAGAGCCAAAAGCAGCAATGTGCCATTGATGCTGGATCCAAAGCTGATCCTAGACTTCATCGACCTATGGCACAAGGACCCCAACACTCCTCTTCCTGAGATGAACCTCACTCCTGGCCAAAGTCACGTGTTGATGGCCTTCATTGATGAGGAAAAATGGAAATATGAATAGGGGAGGAGGGTGAAGAAAGCGCAGTACAAGAAGGAGCGCTTTTTGAAGCAAAATGTCTTGAAGCTTTCACCCAAAGAACTTGTAGCTCTGCAACCAGAGATCAAGCAACTGAGTGATGAATTTGATTGCTACTATGCTGACTGGCTTCGAGCCAAAGTCAGATTTGTGAAGATTATTGAGAAGTTCACTACAAATGTTGCAGCCCCAACGCAACAAGAAATTCCTCAGGCTGAGGCATTTGCTCAGCCGAGTGAAGAACATGCCAGCACCGCTGATGAAAATCAGAGTACCAGGGCTGATGATTGCATTCCAGCCGCTGAAGAAAATGCCAGGGAAACCACTAGTGTTGTGCCTAAACAAACTATCAGGACAGCTGAAGCTTCACGGACTGTGCCTGAAGAAACTGCAAATGCGAGGGCAACTACATTAGTTGTGCCTGAAGTAACTGAACCAATTTCCTCTGCTCCTCCTGCACCTACACCAACTCCAATTCTTCCTTCTGCATCAGATGTGAAGAAGACCAAGGCTGCGGAGCGTGCATCTGTGAAGAAGAGGAAAGCATCAACTTCATCAGATTCTTCAGCTCCGAAGAAGATGAAGCCATTGACTAGCTCTTTTGAAAATCCAATTGATGCTCTTCCTGTCTCATCCATGCCATCAAAGGACCTTGTTCCTTTTGATGAAGAATTGTGATCCCAAGCGGATTAGATGAAGAGATTCCTTCTGTTGCTTCGTCAAAGCAGTTGGATGAAGAAATTGAAGCGGATGCAATCCCTTCAACACCAATCGTCTCATCACCCATGCCTCAGTTCACTGCTAAAGAGGCTGGTGTCCAAGAAAAGAGTGATGAAGAAGAGGACGTGGACACTGGAAGCACTACTCCAATAATGAACGATGACTTTTGGGAAAGTCAGCACCCCAATTCTCCTCTGTTCACACCTCTGCAACAAATTCCTCGGTCGCTAGTGACTACTATTCAAATGGGATCTGAAGAACCACACCCCACACCGTCTGTCCATGAAGAAATTCCAGCCACTAGTGCTGATGAAAATGTAAATGAAGAATTGAAGACCCAGGCTGCCACTGAAGAAGAACCTGAAATTCCTCAGCCTGTGGATCCTGAGATTGCGATTCCTGAGGTTGTGATGCAATTGACTGATACTCCTCAGCCCAAACCAAATGATCCCTTCTCAACGAAGCAGAAATTCAAGGCTGATGACTTCTTTGGCGAGCATGTGTTCTTCACCAACTATAATCCATATGACTCTGCTCGTCTTAGAAGGAAGCGTTTCTGGACTGCCAGCCAGGCCAATTTCGATCCTTCACTGCTTTTCAACAAAGACAAAGTCTTCGACCACGAGCATATTCCTCATGTGGACATGGAATCACTGTCGTGCTTCACCCCAGTCCTCAATGTGCTTCATGAGGCAAGACTGCTCAACTTTTGCACTGACATTGTTGATTAGAATGAAGAGCTTATTCTTCAGTTCTATGCAATGCTGCACGTCACCAGAGATGCTGACGATATCAACTCTTGGGTATTGGACTGGATGATCAAAAATACTCACTACAAAGCACCGGCCTCTGAATTACTTCATGCCCTGCCAATCATTCCTCCCCTTGATGGTGCTCGTTGTCTCTACCATGAACCTGAACTCACTGCTCATTACATGCAAGTTCTGAGGAAACCGTTGAAGCCCGATCAAGCCCCAAAGACCAAATTTCTCGTGAAGGAATTGCTCTATGTGCCAAGAACCGTCTATCGCATTCTGTCGAAGACATTGAGTCCCATCAAAGGCCACGACTCGAATGATGAAGAAGTCGTTGGCATCATGAAGAATCTGCTTTTCAACATCATGCATGGCATTCCTGTCAACTATCATGATTTCTTCATGAGGACAATGGCAAATGTTGCCCTCTCTCCGTTTGAGTTGAAGCCCTATGTTCGTTGGATTATGAGATTCCTCAGAACAAGGTCTTCACTCAACTACAAGGCTGATTTTCAGAATCACCTTAGCTACTTGCCCTCCCCAATTGAAGTCCTCAAGCGGACATATTCCTCATCTGACGAAAAGGGCAAGGCCAATGCAGTTATACATGAAGGCATTCATCCATTGGATGGTCAGTTTCGCAAAGCTGCATCTTACTCAACAAATGATGACTCTGCCACTCATGACTCTGCCGCACATGCTTCAAAGCCAAATCCTCAACCCACGTCTCTAAGAGTGATGACTGATCGTGAGCTTCTCCTCATTCTTCACCAGAAGGTGGATCGAAACCACAAATGGGTTAAGCGTCAGTTTGGTTCTATTCTTCACAACATGACTGCTACTCACAATGCAGTGAAGAAAAACCATTACTACCTCCATGAAGTCTTCCGTCGCACCTGGGCTGTTCTGTCACATCTATATGGTGAAGAAGATCTGAAGAAAATGGGTCTCAAGGAGGACTTTGACTGGTCTGAACCACCAGCTAAGAAATTCAAGAAGGTCAAGGTTCCTTCCTTGGTGGCCAGCTCTTATTCTTCATCACACGAAATAGATGAGCATGAAGACTTGGATGGCACTGCGGCAGGCCCTACAACAACAAACGACCCCAACAACGTTGGCGCTCCTCCATCAACATGATAATCTTTAGGGGCGTTAGTCCTCATTTTTGATCCTTTTGGTCATTCGATGACAAAGGGGGAGAAATTTGAGTTAGTCTTCAAGCGGGCCTACATATATGGGCATCTCTCGTTCTTTTGATGACTTTGCTGGATCGAGTTGTAAACTTAAAACTCTATGGTGGTCTGATACTTTTGTTGTGTTCTTCTGCATGCTTATTCCTCGTTAATGTTAATGCACGTATGCTGAATTACATCAGTCACCATATTCCATCGCGCATTTCAAATTCTTCATATTATATGTCAAATGTGTGTATGATTTACAAGATATAGGGGGAGATGTCCATGATTCTACTCTTCAAGTGTGCATTGCTTCAAAAGCAAATTCCTCACTATGCACATCTTCAGGGGGAGTTCTTCTATATCTTGCAATAAAATTCCTCAATATTAGTATTTACACTTCGTATGTTTATCCCCGTTGAAAACTTAACCTATATTGTCATCAATCACCAAAAAGGGGGAGATTGTAAGTGCATCTAGTGCCCCCTAGTGATTTTGGTGCATTGAATACTTATAGGTTAAGGGACTGATGCGTTTGTGAGTGTACATAGGTCTATAAGTCTATGAGGAGTTTGATATTTACAGAGAAAGTCGACCCCTAAAAATGAATGTCTTTGACTGAAGACTTTGGATTTTTGAAGACTTTTGAAAGTGAAGAAATTGGTGTGACTTTGAAGACTTGGTATTCATTCGAGGAACTAGAAGTGTGAAGACTTTTGTTTTCATAGTTTCATTTTCTCTTTCTTGAGTCATTGGAAATACTGTACTGTTAAAGGGGGTCGAGGAAATACTAAGGAAAAATTTCCATGTGATGCTCAACTCAAAATCCTACACCTACCAATCCCTTCGAGTGAAGCCATTAGAAATCTCATATAGTTCAGTCAATTTCTTCAGTGACAAAGACGAAGTTCTTCTGGTCTCTGAGGAATTTGTTTTGACTGAGGAGTTAGGAATTCGCCAGTGCGGATTGCCTACAAGTGAGGGACATGATAGCCCTGAGGAATTTAAGCCTCAAATATCCGACCGTTGTTGTGCTACGCGTCAACTGTCCCAAAATATCTACCCACCTAACGGCAATATCATTGAAGGGCATTTATGTATTATCATGTCAGGTTGCTCCCTAGGCTATAAATAGCCGCCCCCTACAACCACTAGCTGGTTGGCTGCTCCGAGAGAAACTAACACTTGTCATTTGAGAGCATCCCATCCTCCGAGGACTTTGAGCGAAAATCATCAAGTGAGGAAAACCCAAACCCAAACAAGTACAAATCCGAAGTGATTGAGCATCACTGAAGAGATTGATCCTGCGTGGATCTAACGCTTGTTACATTTGAAGACTGTGCATCTACCAGATGGTTAGGCGTCATGGTCTAGAGCATCCAAGAGGAAATTTTTGATCGCCGAGTGACCAAGTTTGTGAAGGTTTGGAAGTCACCTGAAGACTTACCACGAGTGATTGGCAAGGTCTATGTGACCTTAGCTCAAGGAGAATATGGTGAGGACTGTGTGTCCAGGACTGTGTGCCCTTAGGTTTAAATACCTAGCCGCTCCAACCAGATGTACAACTGTCACAACGGTTGGAACTAGTTTACCAAATCATTGTCTTCACCAAGCCTACTGGTTCTATTTCCTTAACTCTTTCATTTCCTCATTATTGTGTTGTGTGCTTGTTCATATCTGTTTGAAGACTTTAACTGAAGACTTTCTCAATTTCCTCAGTTCAATTTCTTCAGTCTCTTTGTCTTCATCCCGTTTTATCCTGTGCTTACGCTTCCTGTATTCTGTGCATGTTTACATTTAATCATGATGACCATGCTTATGTTTTGTTATGTTTGCATATGAGTACTTATTCCGCCGCAACTAGTTCTTCGCTTAGGAATTTCCTCACCCTGAAATTCCTCGGTGAGGAATTTATAAAAATCGCCTATTCACCCCCCTCTAGTCGACATAAGGCAGTTTCAGTGCCGGAAGTAATTGAGGGCCGAAAAGGAGCCCAAGAACGTATGGGCCGTTAGTAGGCCGAAATGTAACACGGGCTGGAAATGGCCCATATGAATCATGGTCCGTTAACGGGTACAAAGAAACTTACTGTTCATTACGGGCTAGAGTCACCGTGGGCCTCTAAACGGCCTAAAGATACGAAGGCCTCATATGGGCCGAAAGATGTTGTGGGCCATACATGGGCCGAAAGTGAAACGGGCTGGTGTTATATTCGACAGCCCACGTGACGTTGCTGGGTTGATTTCGTGCAGGCCCTCACGGGCCGTGAGTTACCGGGCCATGAAATGGGCTATTTTTGAAGAGACCGTTAACAGGCTTTTCATGGGCCAGCCCGCTATCTTTTGACCAAGTCAAATGGGCCCTCCTTCGTAAACTAAATGGGCCAGTGGTGGGCCTTCACATGTGTCGACATATCATAGGCACCTATCTGACCCACTGACGAGCTGACACATGTTTCCTTCGGCCAATCAGAACTTTACACGTGGAAATTTCCCATTGGTCCGGGCTGTTAACGGGTTATCAGATCCAAAACCGGACCTGATAGCTTAATGGCATCCCGTTACGGTGGATGCCAAGTGTCGGTCACCCTTGACGAAAGCACTTCTATGACAAGTGATTTATCATCATGGAAGTGGACACTTCCGTGATGATAATTTTGGTAATGTCATGGAACACTTCTACGACACCACAGGTATGACTATCTTGATTCTGTCATAAATTTGTCATGGATGTACATGCATGACAGAAAACGTGACCTACTATGACAAACACGTACCATCACGGAAGTGTATTTTTTGTAGTGATATTCCTCTGACTATGAGATCATGCAACTCCCGAATACCGGAGGAACACTTTATGTGCTATCGAACGTCACAACATAACTGGGTGATCATAAAGATGCTCTAGAGGTGTCTCCGAAGGTGATTATTGAGTTGGCATAGATCAAGATTAGAATTTGTCACTCCGTGTATCGGAGAGGTTTCTCTGGGCCCTCTCGGTAATGCACATCACTATAAGCCTTGCAAGCAATGTGACTAATGAGTTAGTTACAGGATGATGCATTACGAAACGAGTAAAGAGACTTGCCGATAACGAGATTGAACTAGGTATGATGATACCGACGATCGAATCTTGGGAAAGTAACATACCGATGACAAAGAGAATGACGTATGTTGTTATGTGGTTTGACCGATAAAGATCTTCGTAGAATATGTAGGAGCCAATATGAGCATCCAGGTTCTGCTATTGGTTATTGACCGGAGATGTGTCTCGGTCATGTCTACATAGTTCTCAAAACCGTAGGGTCCGCACGCTTAATGTTCGATGACGATTTGTATTATGAGTTATGTGTGTTGGTGACTGAAGTTTGTTCAAAGTACCGGATGAGATCACGGACATGACGAGGAGTCTCGAAATGGTTGAGAGGTAAAGATTGATATATTGGACGAAGGTATTTGGACACCGGAAAGGTTTCGGGACGTTCTAGATATTTATCAGGGAACCGAGGAGTTATCGGAACCCCCCGGGGAAATTATGGGCCTTAATGGGCCATAAGGTAGTAGGAGAGGGCAGCCTGCAGGGTGGCCCCCCCCCAAGGGAGTCCGAATAGGACAAGAGGGAGGGGGCGCGGCCCCCTCTTTCCTCTCCCTCTCCCTCTCCTTTCCTCCTTCCCCCTCTTGGAATAGGAAAGGGATTCTAACTAGGATTGGGAATCCTAGTTGGACTCCCCCTTGGCGCGCCCCCTCATGGACGCCGGCCTACTCCCTCTCCTCCTTTATATACGGGGGCGGGGGGCACCTTAAAGGAACAACAGTTGTTTCTTAGCCATGTGCGGTGCCCCCTCCACAGTTTACTCCTCTGGTCATAGCGTCGTAGTGCTTAGGAATCCCTGAGCGGATCACATCACCAACACCATCGCCACGCCGTCGTGCTGATGGAACTCTCCCTCGACCCTCTACTAGATAAAGAGCTCGAGGGACGTCATCGAGCTGAATGTGTGCTGAACATGGAGGTGTCGTACGTTCGGTACTTGGATCGGTTGGATCGTGAAGATGTTCGACTACATCAACCGCGTTGAACTAATGCTTCCGCTTTCGGTCTACAAGGGTACGTGGACACACTCTCCCCTCTTGTTGCTATGCTTCTCCTAGATACGTCTTACGTGATCGTAGGAAATTTGTTGAATTACTATGTTCCCCAACAGTGGCATCTGAGCCAGGTCTATGCGTAGATGATATGCATGAGTAGAACACAAAGAGTTGTGGGCGATAATATTCATACTGCTTACCACCAACGTCTTACTTTGATTCAGCAGTATTGTTGGATGAAGCAGCTCGGACCGACATTACATGATCGCGTTCATGAGACTGGTTCTACCGATGTGCTTTGCACACAGGTGGCTGGCAGGTGCCTGTTTCTCCAACTTTAGTTTAATCGAGTTTGACTACGACCGGTCCTTGTTGAAGGTTAAAATAGCACACTTGACGAAAAATCATTGTGGTTTTGATCCATAGGTAAGAAGGGTTCTTGCTAGAAGCCCGTAGCAGCCACATAAAACTTGCAACAACAAAGTATAGGACGTCTAACTTGTTTTTGCAGGGCATGTTGTGATGTGAAATGGTCAAGACATGATGCGATATTATTTATTGTATGAGATGATCATGTTTTGTAGAAGTTATCGGCAAGTGGCAGGAGTCTTATGGTTGTCGCTTTATTGTATGAAATGCAATCGCCATGTAATTGCTTTACTTTATCTCTAAGCGGTAGTGATAGTCGTAGAAGCAATAGTTGGCGAGACGACAATGACACTACGATGGAGATCAAGGTGTCAAGCCAGTGATGATGGAGATCATGACGATGCTTTGGAGATGGAGATCAAAGGCAAAAGATGATGATGGCCATCCTCGCATATCCTGCCTTAGCTCAGTTCATTGCAACAACCCATCCGGCCTACAACCTCATGAAGATGCCCAGGAGCAGCGGTGTCCTCACCGTAGCTAGAGATACTAAGGATGCTCTGCTGGCGCTCAAGCTCGCCCTCAAGACAGCCGCGGCAGCACAGTCTGCCGGCACGGACACCTCCAAGGCCAAGGGGGCTGCGCCGACCAAGAAGAAGCAGCTCTTCACCCAGGACAAGGCGGAGACCAAGCAGGTGTTGGTTGAGGAGGACGGGTCCTCAGGAGCCACCTTCACCATAGGTGCCAACCTCGGCCCCGACCAAAAGGAAGCGCTAGTGCGGTTCCTGAGCGCAAACAAAGATGTGTTCGCATGGGAGCCCAAGTAGCTAGCGGGGGTCCCGAGGCAGGTGATTGAGCATCACCTAAATGTGTGCCCCGATGTATGCCCCGTGAAGCAGAAAGCAAGGCGGCAGTCCACCGAGAAGCAAGCCTTCATCATCCAAGTAACCCGCAAGCTAGAGGCGGAAGGTATTATTTGTGAGGTTCGCTACCCCGAATGGCTGGCGAACCCTGTTGTTGTGCCAAAAAAAGGGAGGAAAGGAGCGCATGTGCGTCGACTTCACCAACCTCAACAAGGCCTGCCCTCAAGACCTGTTCCCACTCCCTCGCATCGACCAAATTGTCGACTCCACCGCCGAGTGTGACCTGTTGTGCTTCCTGGATGCATTTTCGCGCTACCACCAAATCAAGATGGCGGTAGAAGACGTGGAGAAGATGGCCTTCCTAACCCCCTTTGGGGTATGCTGCTACACCTGCATGCCATTCGGGTTGCGCAACGCGGGTGCAACCTTCCTGTGGCTGATGCACATCACCTTAGGCCGGCAACTCGGGGAAAACACCGAGGCTTACATCAAAGACATTATGGTGAAGTCTCGGGAGGCGAAGACCTTGATCCAGGATCTGGAAGAGACCTTCGTGAGCCTCTGCGAAGTGGACCTGCGACTCAACCCGGAGAAGTGCGTGTTTGGCGTTCCTTCTGGCAAGCTTCTGGGCTTCCTCGTGTCCCATAGAGGGATCGAGGCCAACCCAGAGAAGGTCAAGGCAATCGAAGACATGAGTCCACCGCAAACCCTCAAAGAAATGCAAAAGCTCACCAGATGTGTGACAGCGCTAGGGCGCTTCATCTCCAAGCTGGGGGAGCGCGCCTTGCTTTCTTCAAACTGATGAAGAAGAAAGGCCCGTTTGAATGGACACACGAGGCCGACCAAGAGTTTCAAGACCTCAAGAAGTACCTGACCAGCCCTCCTGTGATGGTGGTGCCGCGCCCTCTCGAGCCCCTGGTGCTCTACCTCGCCGCCACGCCCTACTACGCCAGTGCATCTCTAGTGGCGGTTCAGGAAGAGCGCCGGGTCAAGGCTGCATCACGACTGGCCACGACCCCGGCCACGGCAGTGCAAGACCAGGAAGACCTCGCGAAGACCACGGCCTCGGCAGATGGAGACCAGCCTCAACAGGGGGATGCCCCCAGGGCTGAAGAGGCCGCACCAGGCAGCCAGGCGCTGGGGGCTCTGTCGTATCAAGAGGCGCCTAACCCTCCGGAGGGCACGGACCTCGTCGAGCATCCGGTGTATTTCATCAGCACGGTGCTGCGACATGCAAGGGCACGATACCCCATGCCTCAGAAGCTCTTGCTCACGCTATTGGTGGCCTCGCGGAAGCTACGACACGACTTTCAAGGCCACCCCATCAAGGTCGTCTTGGCCTACCCATTGGAAAGGGTACTTAGGAGCCCCAACTCCGCTGGAAGGGTCGCCGAATGGAACATTGAGCTACAAGCATTTCAGTTGGAATTCAGCACAACCAGGGTCGTCAAAGGAGCAGCACTTGCAGATTTTGTGGCAGAATGGATAGAGGCACCAGGGCTTGAGGTAGGTGAGGATCGGTCACTTTCCCCAGGAAGTGAGGCACCAGATGGCTGGGTCATGTACTTTGATGGGGCATTCTCGCGACATGGCGCGGGGGCTGGTGAAGTGCTTATATCCCCCCCCCCTCAGGACAAGCTCTATTACGCTGTGCAGCTCTGCTTCCAGCATGGCGAGAAGGTCTCCAACAACATAGCAGAATATGAGGGCCTCATAGCAGGCTTGAAAGCTGCAGCAGCACTGGGGGCGAAGCGCCTCATCATCAAGGGAGATTCACAGCTCCTCATCAACTTACCCAACAAAGTGTACGAGCCGAAGGACGAGCACATGGAGGCATACCTTGCGGAGGTGCGCAGGATGGAAATCAGTTTTGGGGGCTGGAGTTGCAGCACGTGCCCCGCGGCACCAACCAACAGGCCGATGACATCGCCAGGAGGGCATCCAGGCGGCTACCTCAGGAGCTTGGCGTTTTCGAGGAGCGGCTCTTCAAGCCCTCGGCGGCTCCGTCACTGTCAAGCACAGCACACCCTCGGGAGGAACTCCCTCAGCCACCTGCCTCAGGAGCCCCGGCCTATGGCCCGACCTCCGGAGCACGCTTGCTCCTGGCACTGGAGCCTCAGGAGGGGTACTGGACCACGTAATTCAAGTACTACCTGATGCAAGGGACGCTGCCAGAGAAAGAGGAAGACGCGGAACGCGTGGCTCAGCAGGCCATGTCCTACTGCATCCAAGACAGAGAGCTCTACTGGAAGCGGCCAAATGATGTTTCCCTGCATTGCATCTCCAGGGAACAGGGGAAGGAGTTGCTGGCTGACATACACGGAGGAGATTGCGGGCACCACTCGTCATCACGGACCCTCGTCGGCAAGGCATTTTGCAGCGGGTGTCGGTGTCAAAAACGGCGGATCTCAGGTAGGGGGTCCCGATCTGTGCGTCTAAGGCTGACGGTAACAGGAGGTAAGGGACACAATGTTTACCCAGGTTCGGGCCCTCTCGATGGAGGTAAAACCCTACTTCCTGCTTGATTGATATTGATGATATGAGTAGTACAAGAGTTGATCTACCATGAGATCGTAGAGGCTAAACCCTAGAAGCTAGCCTATGATGATTATGATTCTGTCTCTAAGGACTAAACTCTCCGGTTTATATAGACACCGGAGAGGGCTAGGGTTTACATGGAGTCGGTTACAAAGAAGGAAATATAATATCCGGATCGCCAAGCTTGTCTTCCATGCAAAGGAGAGTCCCATCCGGACACGGGACGGAGTCTTGAGTCTTGTATCTTCACATTCCAATAGTCCGGCCAAAGTATATAGTCCGGCTGGCCGGATACCCCCTAATCCAGGACTCCCTCAGTAGCCCCTGAACCAGGCTTCAATGACGATGAGTCCGGCGCGCAGTTTTGTCTTCGGCATTGCAAGGCGGGTTCCATCTCCGAATACTCCAAAATAATTATTGAACACCTAAACCGTGTCCAGATCTACAAGATGATCTTCACATACCGCCGTAGAGAGCATAGCATAAATCTGATCTGCTGGCAATTTTTGTATGTCATGCCCCTGCATCGTGGCCCGGCCCAATACGAACCGGTTTTTCTTAGCCCACTTTGATACATATTGCGAGGCAGTTTTATTGGCACGCCCTACCAAAGCAGAGATCGTGTTCCCCTTATCGCGGGATCTTCCATCGATATGGGCGTGCGCAATCCCACGACGACTGTTGGTATGACTCCGTGTTTTTAGATAAGTCCCAAGCGGTCACGCTCAGGACGCTTGATATTCATCCCCTATATAAAGGGGCTGAGGCCTATACCTCTTTTCCACCACCCTTGTGCCTTTTCGCATCTCGAGTTCTAACACCCAAGACCCAAGCTCAAACACCCCAGATCCTCCACTATGTCCGGATCCAACACTCAAGGCCGGTGGGTGGCCTCCTCAGTCACAGAGGAGGACATTGTGAAGCTTAGGGAGGTCGGGTATCTGACTGCCGACATCCAGCACAGGCTTCCTGCTCCAGGGCAGGTCATCCCTACTCCCGAGCCCAACGAGAGCGTCGTATTTTTTTCTCACTTTCTCCGCGGCTTGGGCTTCACCCTTGATCCCTTTGTGAGAGGGCTCATGTTCTATTACGGGTTAGATTTTCATGATCTAGCTCCAGACGCTATCCTCCATATCTCGTCGTTCATCATTGTGTGCGAAGCTTTTCTCCACGTCACTCCACACTTTGGCTTATGGCTCAAGACCTTCAATGTGAAGCCGAAGATGATTGAGGGGCGACATGCGGAGTGCGGAGGTGCCGTAATAAGCAGGAACGCTGATGCCCCATGGCTAGAGGGTTCCTTCCCAGAGGTATCCGATTTATGGCAGCGTAGGTGGTTTTACGTCACGGCTCCCAGAGGCACAAAGTGGGTGGCTGCCCCCGACTTCCGTTCGGGCCCTCCATCACAACTGGCGTCATGGACCAATGTAGGATGGGATTGGGGGTCTGCTAGTGATGTACCAACACTGCAGAGCCGTATCCGGGAGCTTCTTGAGAGGGACATTAGCCTTGTCAGCATAACTTAGGTAATGCTAATCCGACGGATGTTGTCGTGCAAACGCCGGCCTCTCCGGATGTGGGAGTTCAATCCAGAGGGTCCGCGGACTATTCTTTACTTCTTCGGCCAGACGCTCGAAGGGATGTGTAAATGATTCTTCGGACCACAAGTAAAGTGTCCGGACACCACCGAGGATGCGGGCCTAAGCTGCAATCGCCCAGATACCCAAGTAAGTAACCCTGAAACCGAACACTTCATTTACATTTTTCATAATCATTATTCTGAAAATCCTCCGTGGCCAGGAATGGCTCAGTAAGGTGGAGAGAATCAGGTCTCTAGCGCCACTTCCCGAAGGCTCTCCTAGTCCTACCATAGCCAAGATGCTTGGCCGGGTGCTTAGCAAAATGCCCTCAGGGAAAGACGAATGGAAGAACAGAGAAGCCAAACTTCACACACTGCGCATCCAAACCGGGGGAATTGCTACCTCCCCAAAGGAGGATAGTTGGGGAGGGGAATCTAAGGCCTCCTCCCCGCGCGGGAAGAAGAGGGCCGCCTCCGAAGACTTGGAGACGGAGGTATCCAAACAGGGGAAGAAAGCGTCACCAGAGGGCCCTGCCTCGACGGGCGTGCTCACTGCGTCATGCCCGCCAACGGACTAGCCCTCAACCGAGTTGTAAGTTAATCGTAAATTTGAAGGTACTATTTTTCTTCGAGAACAATAACCTGGATCCATTCTTTGCAGTCCCGGCTAGCAGCTCTTCTCGACAGAGTTCATCTTCGGGGGATCTCCTTCTGGAGATGATGGAGAGTGAAACCCCACCAACCTCTCCACCTCATGAGGCGGGTGACCCCGAGGTGTCGTCACAGAGGAGTCCGGATCTGCCGAAGTAAGAAGCTAATCCTTCGGCCGCCCTGAGCCCGGAGCGTTCGGCTCCCACGGGGGGCGATGAGAAGGGTCCGGCACAGTTCGGTGTCCGGCCGGACACACTGACGGGCCTTCTGGAGGAGCACCGTTCATTAATGAGCATGGTGCTCGGGAAGATTTCCTCCACCACAAGTGGGTTGAATGAAGCCTTTACGAGCCTACTCAGAGGCTTTGAGGTATGTAATGAAAAATACGTAATTTTTGGCTGTGACGCACGCGCTAGGTGTGCTCCATATGGATAGTAGCCCCTGAGACTCTAGTTTCCCGCCCTAGGCGGCAAATGGAGGATCACATTTTTGAGTAATGACCGCGCTGTACTTGTGCGCATGTGTCTAAGGATCCGTCAGCTGACCAGTCCGGTGAAGTTTCCGAACTGAGGAGGCATATTGGAGTTATTGATGCCGATATCACGCTTGTGAATGAGCGGCTTAACGAGTCACAAGGTATGTGCTCTACTTTCCTTATTATTTATAGCAAGAATTAAAAGGAGTGTAATATTGATGTGATATGCTTGGACTGCAGATGGTGCTGCTGCCGT
This sequence comes from Triticum dicoccoides, assembly GCF_002162155.2. Classification (NCBI taxonomy): domain Eukaryota; kingdom Viridiplantae; phylum Streptophyta; class Magnoliopsida; order Poales; family Poaceae; genus Triticum; species Triticum dicoccoides. Next base: position 274,732,963 of record NC_041391.1, read on the forward strand.
AGAAGCCCTGAGGGCGGAACTTGCCCAGGCCAAGGAATAAGCTCAGGCTAGCAATGCGGCTGCCCTAAAGGCGACCGAAGAGTTGAGAGCCGAACAAGCTGCTCATCGCCGAAGCAAAGACAAAATAGCCGAGATGGCTGTGGAGCTGAAAAATGCCGCCAACCGGTATGAGCTCCTTAATAAGGAGAATCAGGTGAACTTGGCTGACCTGAAGAAGGCACTTGATGCGGCCAAGGAGACGCGGTCTGAAAGCAGGGATGTGCGGGAGGAGCTTCGATAGGCCGGAGAAATCACGGCTGGAAACCACTACTTATTGTAGATGAAGTTTTTAGATCCAAAGTATGCTCCCCTGGATCGACGCTGGAGCCCTGCCGACGCGTATGCGGACTTGGCAAAGAGTACGGCTGATGCGGCCAAGTTTTTCAAGGATCAAGGTGATAAAGAAGTGGAGAAGTTGTTCTGGTCGCAATTCAATGCTCCCACGCGCCCATTACCGTTGAGTGAGAAGATGGCTGCTGTGGCTGAGCTTCATAGGCTGTCCGGTCTTGCAATGCGGTCTGTAATAGACCATCTTTGGCCGAAGGAGCCTAAGTCGGACAATTATTTTGGTTTAGTGCAACAATTCCTTGGTGTCGTATCACAGATCGATGCCATGAGGAGGTCTGCGTGTATAGAGGGTGCACGGATGGCTCTTGCCCACGTTAAAGCATATTGGACAGATATGGAGGCCACCATTGTTGCGACCTAGAATCCGGCGAGAGGCCAGGCTCCGGCCGAGCACTACTTGGAGCAGGTAACAGAAGGTGCTCGCTTAATAGAGGCTGAGTGCTCGAAGAATATCATGTTCGAGTGACAAATCGTGTTTACTGTAAAAACAATGTTATTTTGATTGTGAGGCTATATTTATACTTTTTGCCCGAAAGTATTACTGTGCCTCCTGTGCGGCCGTTTTTATGTGTATGTGTAATCTGAAAGTTAGCAGTCGTTGGCTTGAACCCCCACGCATACAATGCGGGGGTGTTTGCGAAAAATATGCGTAATCACACTTGATCCAGCGTCTTGGTCCATTAAGAAGGTGATCGCACGTCGAACTAGGCAACCGGACTATATAGCTGTAACACTTTCACTTAGCCATAGGAGTTTGACGGCGGGGCTACTATGTAGCCCCTGGTACCTTCGCGTGCATCCGAATACGGGCGCGTTTGTACATGACCGGGAAATGGTCCTTCGTTAATGTGGAGGAATCCTAGAGATTCCGATAAGTCTTCGAGTGGTTGAACAGTCTCTCGTTGTATCATGCCAGTCAGTTTTCGGCTTTCTCTACTGAGGTGCTCATCCGAAATAACCAGGGCACAATCGCAGTAGTTCTCCTTTGGCCGCCTTAGCCGATAAGAACGGAATGTAAGGCGGCAAACCCAGGAGCCGGGCAAACCCAAGGCTTGACCAAAGACATGATTCGGAGCTGATGCATATAAGGTATTCGGACTTTGTAACATAAAGTGGGCTAAAGAATGCCCTTTCATTATAAACCCTGTATTTCCAAGTACGTACATTAGTCTGTCGTGGCGAAATGCCAATAGCGGCAGTACCCTCTATGGATATAGTACCCATGGGATTTGTAAACAACAAGAGACAATAAAAAGGTTTACACAGGGTCTTAATCTAAAGAGAAACCTTTGAGCGGGCCCTGCTGCACGTCTGCGCCTTTCTCTCCGTCGTGCTGTGTTCTGGAAGGGTATCGCATGAATTGTGTCTGTAAAAAGAAAAACTCATGTAGAAGAGTATAACGTAAGCGTGCGATGGATAGTAAAAGTGTGAGACATTGGCATGTTAATAAGGTCAAGCCAACAGTGGGCCTTTATTAGATATCTATGGCCCCTGGTGTCCTCTATGGGATTACATGCATGTTACCCTAGCTCGGGTTTATCCGGGCTACCGGACTCATCTAGCCGTGTCCGTGGTCTTAACGACCAGTCATGCTTTCTGGTATTGGAGGCCGCTTAGAGTCCGGCTGCTGGAGCCGTCACTTATTCCTCCGCGCGTGAGGAGCGCTCTGTGTTTCCGTTAATGGTGATGACACCATGTGGACCGGGTATCTTGAGTGTAAGGTAGGCGTAATGCGGTACTGCGTTGAAGCGGGTGAAGGCCGTTCTCCCAAGCAATGCGTGATAGCCGCTTTGGAAGGGGGCGATGGTGAAGAGTAGTTCTTCGCTTCTGGAGTTGCCTGGGGAACCAAATGTTACCTCCAGTACAACGGAGCCCCTGCCGGAGGCTTCAATGCCTGGTATCACCCCTTCGAAGGTGGTGTTACTTTGGCTGATTCTGGATGGGTCTATCCCCATCCTGCGGACAGTGTCCTGGTATATTAAATTAAGACTACTGCTATCGTCCATGAGGACGCGAGTGAGATGGTATCCGTCGATTATTGGGTCGAGCACCAAGGCAGCTGATCCTCCATGCCGCATACTAGCCAGGTAGTCCCTGTGATCGAAGGTGATCGGGCAGGCTGACCAGTGGTTAAGTTTGGGGGCGACGGGCTCTACCGCGTATGCGTCTCTGAGCGCGCGTTCGCGTCTCTGATTTCGGATGTACTTGGGTCGCTAGTGCCTTTATGGGCCAACCAGCTATCTTCACCTGCGCAAAAGCGGGTCATAAGGTTTGTTAAGGCTGCCATTGTCCTCCACTTTTCTTGGCTGAGGTGTCTGGCAAGCCACTCGTCCCTGATGCTATGTTCGAAGGCCGCTAGGGCTTCGGCATCCGGACAATCGACGATTTGATTCTTCTTAGTGAGGAATCTGTTCCAAAGCTTGCGGGCGAACTCTCCAGGCTGTTGAATTATGTGACTTAAATCGTCCATGTCCGGAGGCCGGACATAGGTCCCTTAAAAATTTGCCCTGAAAGCATCCTCGAGTTCCTCCCAACTTCCAATTGAATTTTCGGGGAGGCTTTTCAACCAGTATCGAGGTGGTCCCTTCAACTTGAGGGGAAGGTATTTGATGGCGTGGAGGTCGTCCCCATGAGCCATGTGGATATGCAAGATAAAATCCTCGATCCAGACCCCGGGGTCTGTCATTCCGTCATATGCCTCTATGTTTATAGGTTTAAAACCCTGTGGGAATTCGTGGTCCAGCACCTCTTCGGTGAAGCACAGGGGGTGAGCAGCCCCTCTGTATCTGGACGTGTTGTGGTATGCCGTCGCCTGTTGTTGCGTCCGGTATTGATTCCGAACTGGTATGTCGTCGGTCTGATCGTTTTGGTGACCGTAGTCCTGCGCCGGGGCGTGTCCTTTAGATCCGTAGATGGACCTGGCCGTGCCGGCCTTTTTATCCAGGAGCTCACGCAAATCGTGTGCAGCGTCGGTAGCTGCTCTATTGCGGTTGCGAAGTGGTTTGTCCGGCCTCCGGGCCGTACTGTTTTTTGGCGGAACGGCCTCATCGTCGAATTCTGGCAGCAGCTTGCGTTTTGGGTAGCTCTTTATGTGGCGATCGTCGCCGTACTTTTCTTCAGTGTCTAGGACTTTATTCCATCTGCGATTGAGCGTTTCCTGTGCGGCCTTAAGCCTTTCCTTCTGCTTCTTTAGACTTCTCGCAGTGGCCATAAGCCTTCTGTGGAGGTTATCTCGTTCCAAGCGTGTTTCCGGGATGATGAATGCATCGTTATCTCGACTGTGCTCTTGTCCCGGGGCGGTTTGATGAGTTCGTCCCTCGGGATCATTCTGATCGGGCGTCTGCTCCGAACTGTGTTCGGCGTGACCTGGCTCATCCTGCTCCATTGCTGGGTCCATGTGGTCATTGTTGCCTTCGGAGTTGATTGGGGTGTCGATCTTTCTAGCCCTATGATCGCTATTTTTACTGTTGCTGGACTTGGAGCGGCGTCTGCGCCGTCGTTTTTGCTTTTTCCCACGGGTTTTGTCCTCTGGTTTGTCGGCGTCCTCTTCTTTAGGCGTATCCACCATGTATATATCATGTGACGAGGTGGCAGTCCAGTGCCCTTTAAGTTCTGAGTCGTCTCCTGCGCCGACGTCCATACCGTCGGTATCATCGGAGCCGAAGTCAAGCATGTCTGATACATCATCGACAGTGGCTATGAAGTGGGTGGTGGGTGGGCAATGAATTCCTTCGTCGCCTGCTTCCCACTCGAGCCGGGCATAGTTCGGCCAAGAGTCTCCTGACAAAGAGAGAGACTTTAACAAGTTCAACACGTCGCCGAAGGGCGAGTGCTGGAAGATATCCGCAGCAGTGAACTCCTTTACCGGAGCCCGACCAGATTCGGTGGGCTCGGGAGTGCGTGGATCGGAACCTACAGCCAGACACGAGTCCGGGGTTCCAGTGTCACAGGCTTCCTTGGGGGTGAGGCCTGTGTTCGGCTCTACCGCCGATGAGTGTGCGGCCTCTAGGGCGGGGTCCATCCACCCATCCTCGGGCAACGCAGTCTGCTCCGGATTTAGGTCCAGGGCTCCTGCCGGGGCAATATCCCGAGCATTGTCCGACAGCAGGTCTAAGCTGTGCTCATCGTGATTGTCCGGCACTCCTGGCGCAGGCCCAAACCCGTTGAAGATCAAGTCTCCGCGGATATCGGTCGTGTAGTTCAGGTTTCCGAATCTGACCTGATGGCCAGGGACGTAGCTATCGATCTACTCCAGATGGCCAGACAAATTGGCCCGCAGTGCGAAGCCGCCGAACACGAAGATCTGTCCGGAGAGAAAAGTCTCACCCTTGACCGTGTTGTTGTTGATGATTGAAGAAGCCATCAAGCCTTGTAGCGATGACACAGAGGAACTGTCAATGAAAACACTAATGCCGGTGTCAAAACCGGTGGATCTCGGGTAGGGGGTCCTGATATGTGCATCTAACACTAATGGTAACTGGAGGCAAGGGACACAATGTTTACCCAGGTTCGGGCCCTCTCGATGGAGGTAAAACCCTACTTCCTGCTTGATTGATATTGATGATATGAGTAGTACAAGAGTTGATCTACCACAAGATCGTAGAGGCTAAACCCTAGAAGCTAGCCTATGATGATTATGATTCTGTCTCGAAGGACTAAACTCTCCGGTTTATATAGACACCGGAGAGGGCTATGGTTTACATGGAGTCGGTTACAAAGAAGGAAATATAATATCTGGATCGCCAAGCTTGTCTTCCACGCAAAGGAGAGTCCCATCCGGACACGGGACGGAGTCTTGAGTCGTATCTTCACGTTCCAATAGTACGGCCAAAGTATATAGTCCGGCTGTCCGGATACCCCCTAATCCAGGACTCCCTCAGCGGGTTCTACTAGCCTACAACACTCAATGACGCAATCGAGCTGGTGAAGGCCTGCGAAGCCTGTCAATTCCATGCCAAGCAAACCCATCAGCCGGCTCAGGGCCTACAGACCATCCCACTCTCATGGTCGTTCGCGGTCTGGGGGCTGGATATCTTGGGCCTGTTTGCTCGAGCGCCTAGGGGCTACCGCTACCTCTACATCGCCATCGACAAGTTCACCAAGTGGGCAGAGGTAGAAGTCGTCCGCACCATCCCAGTTGGTTCTGCAGTCAAGTTCATCAAGGTCCTCGTGAGCCGATTCGGGGTCCCTAATCGCATCATCACCGACAACGGTTCGCAGTTCACCAGCAATCTCTTCAAAACATATTGTGCTAACCTTGGAATGCAGATATGCTACACTTCGGTGGCACACCCCCGGAGTAACGGCCAGGCCGAGCGCGGCAACGCAGAGGTCCTGAAGGGCCTCAAAACCAGGACCTTCAAAAAGAAGCTGGAAGCCTGCGGCAGGGGGTGGTACGACGAGCTCCAGTCGGTGTTGTGGTCCATCCGCACTATGGCCACCAAGTCAACTGGCGAGACCCCGTTCTTCCTCGTCTACGGAGCAGAGGCGGTCGCTCCACGCAGGTCCTAGCGTTTGATGAAGTGCAAGTGGACGCCATGCAGTGGATGGACCTCGTGCTGGGGGAGGAGCATCGTCGAGAAGCCGCGCTACGAGCAGCAAGATACCAGCAGGCGCTTCGGCGGTATCATTGCTGCAACATCCGCCCCAGGACTCTCGAGGTAGGTGACTTCGTGCTCAGGCGGGTGCTCTCCAGGGAAGGGCTGCATAAGCTCTTGCCCATGTGGGAGGGCCCGTTCAAGGTTGTTCATGTTTCCAGGCCTGGCGACGTGCGCCTGGAGACTCAGGAAGGGGTGCCCATTCCAAACGCTTGGAAACATTCAGCACCTCCTGAAGTTCTACCCTTGAAGAAAGGCCCAGTGCTTGTGAAGAAGGCCCGGTGCCTGTGAAGATCACCACCCAAAGAAACGCCCAATGCCTGTGAAGAAGGCCCGGTGCCTGTGAAGCTCACCGCCCAAAGAAAGGCCCAGTGCCTGTGAAGAAGGCCCGGTGCCTATGAAGCTCCCCGCCCGTGACACTCTCACGTAATAATGAGTTGGGGCTGTACACGCCCCGGAGTCTTCGGAGTGCCACCCTCAGGCCTCGGGGGCTCCCGCCCATGCCCAATGGCAGCACTTAGCTTCGCGCTGGTGAGAAGACGTCGAAGACTAGACTAGGTGCCGGACGCAGCTTTTCACCGCAGTTGGCTTGTTCTCCCTTGTTTGAACCATATTGAAGTTGCTTCTAGTGTTGTTTGCTGTCTTCTGCCCCTGTTCTCTGTTTTCGGCTTTTGTGTGGCTCGCTCTCTCTCTCTCTCTCTCGCAAACCTCGCGAGGGGGCTGCGCAGGCGCCCTCGTGAGCCCTTTCTCTCTTGGTTTTCGCGAGGCTCCCTCGTTGAAGCTCACAGTGGGAGCACCCCTCCCGGTCCATGCCCCTCGGGCATCGCGACACAAAGCACCAGTCCATGGCCGACAACCCTCACAACTAAGGTTCCGAAATGATTCTCCCAACAGATTTGTGCAGCTCTTACAGCGCCCGGTGAGGCCTCAAGCAGGCATCTCGCAAGACGGAAACTACTGCAAACGTCCCGAGCTAAGTTGTTCCTACACACAGGCACATAATCACGACACCATCACATAGCACAGGGACAATAAGTGTAGCATGATAATTAGGGGATCAGTCTGTTGCACACCCCCAAGGGGCTCCATACTTCTCTCTCGATGAAGGAAAGGAGAAAAACAAAATAAAACAGGGCGCAGCTCGCGAGAAGGGATCTGCGTCGTCCTCCTGAGCTTAGTCAGACTCCGCCTCGCGCTTCACCGGGGCGCAGCGACGGGACGATCCGCTACCACCCTCGAAGCGAGCGTGGCAGCTGGTCGCGGCCACCGTTGGAGGAGCTGTCGCTAGAGAAGGAGCCACTGAAGCTCGACGAGCTGCGGTCGCCGCTGGGAGCAGGTTCGCCTTCGCCCTCGTCACGGCCGTCGCCAAGGCCGAGCACTCCATCGCCGTCATCGTCCTCAGGGCAGCACCCAACAAGGCGGCCATCTTCTCCGAACACCCTCATGTAGAGGGTCACGTCGCCGTCGTACTTGAAGTGGAGGGTGCACCACTGGCCCAGGCCACGCGCGCAAGCAAACGTCTGCCAGCCCCGGGCCAGGGCCATGTTCCCGGCGACAGAGGTCTCCACCATGACCCAGGAGGCCTTGCTGCAATAGCCGTCCGCCTGCAGCCAGAGCCCACCCGGGGCAGTGGCCGGCAATTCGCCGGCGAAGAAGCGGGGGGGGGGGGGCTGGAGCCAGTTGCCGGCCGGGTTGTCCGACCACACAACAAACTCCGTCAGCACCTCTGCCGAGTGAAAGCGCGGCCGGGGAGGCCGCACAGCCACGGCACGCCTTCCTCCACCGACTGGGCTGCCTCGATATGGGTGGCCACCACCGCGTGAAGGGCCACCACCGTGCCCACGAGGAGCCATGACGGGAGTCGCGGGATGCTTCCGGGGACGGCCACGACCGCGCTTGGGCGGAGGAGAGCCAGGCCCTTCCTGACGAGCCTTCCCCTTCTCCGCGGCCGAGAACCTCTTCATGGGCGCCATGGGACACTGCAAGCAACTGGAGCGAAGAGGAAGAAGAAACAGGCGGGGCAAGGAGAGATGTGCAACGGGGGCTTTCTCCCATCCCCATTTATGGCCCAAGGGAGGCCAACCGTCGGCCTCCATGATCGCAGGTAATCATGACTCTTTTTGCATGTAGCGGGGACTCGTCAAATCGGGCAGTTGCCGAGGCGGCGTGGGGAAGCGGACACGCCCACGTCTAATCAACCGCCATGCGTTGACCAAGGCCGCATGCTGTGGGGCCCGCGGCGCTCCGCACTTGCTCTTTGGCTTCACTGCTAAGCCAAGTCCGAGCGTGCCTTGGGCCCGGGGGCTACTGTCGGTGTTCTGGGAACAGTGGTCCCCAGACTTGCTTGCCTGTGGCCTGCAGCGTGGCTCAGCAGTGGCCCAGTATGGCCCGTATTCATCAACAAACGATCAAGACCCTCGCGAGGGGCCAAGCCCCGCGGGGTGGACGACACAAGACCTCCTCAGGGGCGGCCTCACCAGGCAGGCTCGCAAGGAGGCGGAGAGATCAAGGCAAGGGGTACCTCGCGAGGTGCTCGTGATGCAAGCCATGACGATCAAGACCAGGCGGGCGCCAGCCTGCGTAGTGTCCTCATTTCCTCTTTAGTGCAAAGGGGGCAAGCGCAGGCGCGGAGTACCGAGGCATCAGGCAAAGGTTTCCATATTGGTGCAACAAGACCAAGACCAGCAGGCGGCAGGACGGAGGTCACCGTGGAGCCCAAGATGGCGACATCGCCAGTGCCTTTGGCAGTCGAAGACCACCTTTAGTTAGGATAGCCTGTACTAGTTGTCCCCTTTCAAAATGGCCGTTGTTAGCTCCCTTCCTGCTCAATATTTGGGAAGAGGACCAGGGCCTCTATAAATAGAGATAGCCACCACAGTAGGAGGGGATCGAATCCTTCCGAAGCAGGACACCCACCACCACAAGAACACCCCTCGTGAGGCTGTTCTTCCCTTGTACTTTTCACCATCAGCCCAAGAGGAAATCCACCACATCACACACAGGAGTAGGGTATTACACCACAACGATGGCCCAAACCTGTATAAACCTCGTGTCTCTTGTGTTGTTCATCGTGCTAGCTTAGAATCGTGGCGAGGTCGTGAGCGTGTTTCGGTAGGGACAAGATCTTCATGCGCACCCCAGAGTTTGAACCTTAAGGGTTCTGCCGAAACCCGATATCCGACAATGTTCACAATTGTTTATGTAAACTAAGCAAAAACCATTCCAACAAATAAGAAGCAATGCAAGCTAGACACCACATGAAAGATGCAACCAATATGACTCTACCAAGTTAAAATAGTCCCATCATAAATGGAATTTCAACAAATTAGAAGCAGCACTTGCTATAAATCATATGAAAGATGCAACTAATATCGCACTGCATATACTAAAGGTGTCTCATCATATTGATTGATGTGGCATACAAAAAAACAATAGTTTTATGTAAGGGCATGCTTAATAGACAGATGTACTATGTACTAAATACAGGAAGGCATGTCACATTAACAGGTATAACGTATAAGCTAAGCAGACTAGCACATGCAGTTTAACCAGATTGGAATAATTACAATCTAGACACCATATGCAACATGCAACCACATATCACGCTGCCAAGTTAGAGCAAGCACATGTGATGCTAGTGTAGGGGAAATGTTGTAATCAACTACAGAGCTACGTTCACTATCTTCATCTAGCATTGTTGTTTCTTGAGAATCATGTCGGGAGGCTGACGCTACATTCTTTAAATGAGGAGTAGTCCACTTGCCTGCCTGCCTCATCATAAGTGATTGATGAAGGATACACAAGAACATTAGTTTGATGTAAGAACATGGTTAATACACAGATATACTAGTACGTACAAAAAACAGAAAGGCATGTCATATTCAAAGGTATAATGTGTAAGCTAAGCAGATGCAATTTAACCAAATTGGAAGCAATACAAGCTAGACATCCGACTCGAGTGGTGAGCATGATCATCTAGGACCTGAGAGCCTGGTGGGAGGCGGGCTGCTTCACCACCATCGTGGCTTTTTAGTTGTCTTCCAGGTGATGCCTGTCTTTGCTGGGCTAATCACTGGCTCGGTCAGTGCCCTGACTAGCTATTTGTCTTCTGGTGCTCACTGGATGGTGGTTCATGTAAAAAATATCTTTCCTTATCTTAATAAAGACTGACTTCAGCCTTTCGAATACAAGCTAGACACCATATGGAACATGCAACCACAATGACACCGCGAAGTTAAAGCAAGCACCTGGGATGTTGGTTCATTGTGAGCGAGGTCATCAACTCTAGAGCTACGTTTACCGTCTCCATCTGCTGACACTGAACCCTTTATAGCGCTGTAACGTGTCGTGCCTAGCCATGTAGAAAGCTGGCATGACTTGTCTCTTTTCTTTTTTGCTTCTCTCGAGGTAGACTCTGAAATACCCTAGCATAAAAACACAATAGTGAGAGTATGGGTGAAGTGTGTGCAGAACTAGTGCACTATAAAGGTAGCAGATAGCAGGTGGCTGAAAAATAAATGACAGGAGACATATGATAGCTCTACAACATTGCATGGCAAACAAAATTAGATTCTACTCCGTATGATTTTGTAGTATATGAGCACAGAAAATGCAAGTACTCCTCCAGCACACCACCACATGTGATCATATCTAAGATAACAGTCGACTGAAAATAAATAGGTCGGTTGATTTTTTTAATGAACCGTCCGATCTATAAGGAACGGGCAGATGGCCTTCGTCTACCTCCCGCCAGTCAATGTTGACGATCTTTCTCGAACCGCCAGCGACCACCGGCCCAGACCCCTGCCTCCGCCGCCCCGCCATCTCCTCGGCCTCACACCACCGCCGTCCTTGGCAGTGCCCGCAGGACATCCCTTTAATCCCGGCCGACCTCTAGATCGGGAGCTAGTAGCTCTAGGCCCCACACGCCCCTAAGATAAACACCAAGGTGCTGCTTCCTCGGCATAATAGGCGTACTAGCGCCTGTTACACCGTGGAATGCTTCCGTTAATTGGGAATCAACTGACCAGAAATTGAAATTCAGGGGGGGCGACGGACCTCTAGCTAAGGTGAAATAGTATATGAGGAGAAACCTTGTGCATCGCGAGTTATTAGGAACATCTAGTATGAAGAAGAAGCAGTCAACTTGTGTCTTCTGTGGGATGAATACCGTGCAAGCAGACACATAAGATTTGCATGAAAAAGGGAAGAGGGGTACCCTTATCGGCTGCCAGTGTGGTGTCGATATGTCGCGGCGATCTTCTCGTTTTTCCTGGGGGAACCGATGTTTTGGAGAGCCGTGGATCCTTGGACAAACCCATGGCCAAATTGCTGACTGTGTTGCCGTCGCCGTATATCAGCGGAGGGGAAGCAAATCCGAGGCGTCGAAGGACGGCGTAGCAGGAACAACTCTGGTGCGGTGGACGGTGGCGAAGTTGGAGCGGCAGCGGTGAGGCGTAGGATGGCGTGGTTGAACTGGCTCAGGTACGGATGGCTCGGCCTCGGCTTCAACTACTAGCCATGGAGGGCGTTGCGGTTGACATTGCGGTGGACGACGATGTCGGGGTATGGTTCTGGCGTGGAAGAGGGCGGCGGTTGATGGGTGGGATGGGGTGGCGGATGGAGGACGCCGGGGTTTCGCGGCTGGTGGAGAGGTAGTTTTGGCACCCACGGAGTACGAATGGGGAATTAGACGGGTGGGGGAACCATGTTTCGGTCTGGGACGCGCTTGTTTTTGGCCTTTTTGAATAGAAGATGGGACACGCTTGTTTGAAATTTGGGGAAATACAAACTTTGCCCCCCTCTTAAATTTTGGACCTACTGCGGGTCGGGGGTAGGATGGTAATCCCAGGTGTCCCAAATAGTGGGCGGGAGCGATTTCGGCCGCGCGCATGTGTGCTTAGGCGGCCATTGTGTATGAATGTTTTTTGGAGGCGGTTGCGTGGCGTCTAGATGAAGCTACAAACCTACCCCGGTTTAGACCTTTGGAAGTCGGGCCGGTAGGTTTCACGGGCCGGAGTTATTAGAAAAGTAATTTCCTTGTACTACCAAACATTGGTCTCACGCGGTTTCGGGCGAGTAGAGGCTCTTTTGGCGCTTCGTTCAAAATTTTGAAACACAAGCATTCACGTTTAGAGTACTCTTGAGCTATGAGGATTGACCTAAATAGACAATGTTATATTTGACCTTGTATGTTTGAAAACCTCATTGAATTATTCGCTTCCTTTTGAAATTTTGACACTTAGAAATCCTATAACTACGATTATTTTGGAATGGAGGAGCTAAATTTGAATCTATTTTGTACACGACTACATATGCTATTATGTACAAAATCAGAGCAAAGATTGGTGCCCCCATAATTTAGGTATGATTTACAAATGCCATGATATCAAATTCAAATAATTGAATGGACTTCATGTTGAATTTGATTTTTTTAAACCACCTTAAGTTGAATTCAAATGTATGCTAGTTCATAGGTAGCTATTTATAATGTTCATTGTGTAACTTTTGTATGTATAATGTGCTTTACACATACAACATGAACTATACTCACATTCATATTCCATTGCTAAAGCGATGCATTGTCTGGAGTTCAAAATACTAACTATGTGGATCAATTGTGTCGAATAATAACATAGACATGCTCAAATTCGATAGAATCTAGATGTCTGATGGATCAATGACCGTTCCTTACGCGAATTGCAAATATCATGATCCCATCCTAATATTTGGGTACAATTTATATCTTTAATCAATGTGTACGGCAGTCTTTTACATGTAGTTTTACTCTCCATCGGTGGTCTCTCACACATGCTCACACACTCTCTCCCGAGGTGTCTTTCTCACACACATGCTCTATATATAACCCTCCCTCCCTCTTGTAACCATTTACAACTGTTTTCACTAACCTTTATCACAAGTACTCTTCCTCTCGCAAGCATACACACGCACAATCCCCATCGACCCTTTCTATATACATGGACCTGCCTACGTGTCTCATGTACGCACATTATCTTTAGGCATGTCTCTCACGCATTGTCTCACACCTCTCTTCCTAATCGACGAGTATGATTCTTGCAGAGCATTCTGTAGGATGCCCCTTAAAGTTAGGTTGGATGAATAGTAATATCAGAGATAAAGGGGTTACCTTAGTCCGAGAACTTAGGGTTAAAAATTCTAGCCGGCTTTGTCAGTGGACACAGAGTCCTTCACAATTCTGCTATCTTTGTCTTGTACGACTAGTCATCCATGGGTCTTCCTAAATGCGTCAAGTGCCGACCAATGTGGCGCAGGACGGAACCGAACGAAGGGCCTCATCTCGACCCATCGAACCTCACGCGGTGACACACCCTTTGCCCCCATGTCTCGTTATCTTCTCACACCCACACATACCAACATAAACACCACACACACACAAAATTCTCCTGGTGCCTCTATCCCCTCCCCCCTTGCATATACACACTCAAGAGAAGGGAATCTATCATCGTGACGTCATATTCGTCTCTCTCTCTCTAGACCACTCTCATTTCTCATGCTATCTCTCCCACCCCCACCCCCCCTGAGGGAGTCCTGGATTAGGGGGTCCTCGGACAGCCGGACTATGTACTTGTGCCGGACTGTTGGACTATGAAGATACAAGATTGAAGACTTCGTCCCGTGTCCGGGTGGGACTCTCCTTTGCATGGAAGGCAAGCTTGGCAATTCAGATATGTAGATCTCCTTCTACGTAACCGACTCTGTGTAACCCTATCCCCCTCTGGTGTCTATATAAACCGGAGGGTTTAGTCCGTAGGACCACAACAATCATAATCATAGGCTAGCTTCTAGGGTTTAGCCTCTACGATCTCGTGGTAGATCAACTCTTGTAATACTCATATCATCAATATCAATCAAGCAGGAAGTAGGGTATTACCGCCATCGAGAGGGCCCGAACCTGGGTAAACATTGTGTCCCCCGCCTCCTATTACCATTAGCCTTAGACGCACAGTTCGGGACCCCCTACCCGACATCCGCCAGTTTTGACACCGACATTGGTGCTTTCATTGATAGTTCCACTGTGTCGTCACGATAAGGCTTGATGGCTCCTTCAACCATCCACGACGATGCAGTCCAGGGTGAGGTATTCCTCCCCGGACAGATCTTCATATTCGGCGGCTTCACACTGCGGGCCAACCCGCTTGGCCATCTAGAGCAGATCGATAGCTACGCCCCTGGCCATCAGGTCAGGTTTGGAAGCCTGAACTAAACTGCCGATATCCACGGAGACTTGATCTTCGACGGACTCGAGCCCATGACAGGTGCGCCGTACAGTCACGATGAGCGTGACTTAGATCTGCCATCAGACGGTGTTCAGGAGAACGCACTTGCAGCTGCCCTGGCCTTAGAACCGGAGCAGATCGCCCCATCGGAGGACGGGTGGATAGACCCCACCGGGGAGGCTGCACACTCTTCAGCAATAGAGCCGAACACAGACTTCGCCTCCAATGAGGTCTGTGTCATCGAACCCTCGGACTCTTCTCCGGCCATAGGCTCCGAACCGCGTACATCCGTGCCTATCGAATCTGATTGGGCACCGATCATGGAGTTTACCTCCGCGAATATCTTTCAGCACTCGCCCTTGGGCGACATGCTAAATTCACTGAAATCTCTGTCCCTGTCAGGAGACTCTTGGCCGAACTATGTCCATCTTGAGTGGGAAGCGTACGACAAAGAAATTCATTCCCCACCCACCACCCACTTAATAGCCACTGTCGACGACTTAACCGACATGCTTGGTTTCGACTCCAAAGACATCGACAGTATGGACGATGATACAGGAGAAGAACATGAACCACCTCCCACAGGGCGCTGGACGGCCACCTCGTCATATGAAATATGTATGGTGGACACGCCCAAAGAAAGCAATGGCGATGAGGCAACGGAGGATAACCCCCTTGAGAAACAATCTAAGCGCCGGCGTCAGCGGCGCCGCTCTAAGCCCCGCCATAGCAAAAATGGCGATACCAGCACAGGAGACAATAGCACTCCGGATAATGCCGAAGACGAAAACAATCCCGCCCAGCCAAGCATCGAGCAAGCCGGACAGGAAGATGGACAAGCTAGCCCTGATGAACAGGCAAGGGATGGAGATTCGGAGGTAAACAATTACATGTCTCTCTCCGAAGATGAGGTGAGCCTCGGCGACGAAGAATTCATCATGCCTGAGGACCCCGTCGAGCAGGAGCGCTTCAAGCGCCGGCTTATAGCCACTGCAAAAAGCATGAAGAAAAAGCAGCATCAGCTTCAAGCCGATCAAGATCTGCTAACTGATAGATGGACTGAGGTCCTGGCAGCCGAGGAATACAGACTCAAGCGCCCAACCAAAAGTTACCCAAAGCGCAGGTTAGTACCTCAACTCGAGGAGGAGGCACTAGAGCCTACACTGCCAGCACAGGATGCGGCTGACTGGCCACCTCGTGGCCGAGACAGAATGGCGTATCAGCCCGAAGTCCAGCCCGCAACCCGTCGCCAAATAAGCAAAAACACGAAGGCCTGGGGCTACACGCATGACCTGCGAGACAAATTGGAAAACAAAGTAGGACAGTCAAGATCGATCTACGGATCACGGGGGTGCGCCTCAACGCGTGACGATGACCGTCAAGCCGGATATACAAATCCGGCCGGGCGGAAGACAATAGATCAGACTCATTTGAATTGCGTCTTGACGTAGCCCGGCATAGAGGCGCCGCACACCCCCTATGCTTCACTGACGAAGTAATGGATCATGAATTCCCAAAAGGTTTAAACCCGTGAATATCAAATCATACAATGGTACAATAGACCCCGCGGTATGCGTTGAAGATTTGCTTCTCCACATTCACATGGCCCACGGCGATGATCTACATGCCATCAAGTACCTCCCACTAAAACTCAAGGGACCGGCTCGGCATTGGCTGAATAGCCTGCTAGCAAACTCCATTGGCAGTTGGGAGAGCCTGGAAGACGCATTCCTTGACAACTTCCAGGGCACTTATGTGCGACCACCGGATGCTGATGACTTAAGTCACATAACCCAACAGCCCGAAGAGTCAACCAGGAAATTCTGGACTCGGTTCCTAACTAAAAAGAACCAAATTGTCGACTGTCCGGATGCCGAAGCCCTAGCGGCCTTTAAGCATAACATCTGCGATGAGTGGCTCGCCCGACACCTCGGCCAAGAGAAGCTGGAGTCCATGGCAGCCCTCACGACACTCATGACCCGCTTTTGTGCGGGCGAGGACAGCTAGCTGGATTGTAGCAATAGCACATCAAGAAATCCTGGCACTTCAGATGCCAGAGATAGGAACGGCAAACCCCGACGCAACAGACACAAGCGTCGCAACAATGGAGATAACACCGAAGACACGGCGGTCAATGCCGGATTCAGTGGCTCTAAGTCCGGTCAGCGGGAAAAGCAATTCAAAAGAAACAATCTGGGGCCGTCCAGTCTGGACCGCATACTCGACCGTTCATGTCAAATTCACGGCACCCCTGATAAAACCAGCCAGCCACACCAACAGAGAATGTTGGGTGTTCAAACAGGCCGGCAAGTGGAATGCCGAAAACAAGGAAAAGGGTTCGCATAGTGATGACGAGGAGGAGCCCCGGCTGCCGAACACAGGAGGACAGAAGAAATTTCCTCCCCAAGTAAAAATGGTAAACATGATATACGCCACCCATATCCCCAAGCGGGAATGGAAGCACGCATAAGGGACGTCTACGCGATGGAGCCAGTCGCCCCAAAGTTCAACCCATGGTCTTCTTGTCCGATCACCTTTGATCACAGGGACCATCCGACCAGCATCCAACATGGTGGTTCGGCCGCACTGGTCCTTGACCCCATCATCGACGGATTCCACCTCACACGAGTCCTCATGGACGGTGGCAGCAGCCTGAACCTGCTCTATCAGGATACAATGCGCAAAATGGGCATCGATCCCTCAAGGATCAAACCCACCAAAACCACCTTCAAAGGTGTTATACCATGTGTAGAGGCCTATTGCACGGGCTCAATTACACTAGAAGTAGTCCTCGGATCTCCGGACAACTTCCAAAGTGAGGAGTTAATCTTCGATATCGTCCCCTTCCGCATTGGCTACCATGCACTGCTCGGACGAACCGCATTTGCTAGATTCAATGCGGTGCCGCATTATGCTTACCTCAAGCTCAAGATGCCTGGACCTCGCGGGGTTATAACAGTCAATGGAAACACAGAGCACTCCCTCCATACGGAGGAGCACACTGCGGCCCTCGTAACAGAAGTACAGAGCAGCCTTCTTAGGAAGACCTCCAATTCGGCTATAAAGCCTCCGGACACCGTTAAGCGGGTCCGAAGTACTCTGCAACAGGATTAGCCGGAACATCCAAACCTCGCCTAGCAATTCGGCCTCCGTCCTAGTCCCAGTCAGGCGGTGAAATTTGTGCCACGCATACATAATTACGCACTTAAAATACCATGGGCATAGGCGGAGGCACGACTACAATGCGGTCCACAATGCAGATCAACCGCCCCAGGACCCGTACACCTTCACCCTTTTATTTCTTTCAGGTCCTTCTCTTCTCGAGGCTCTTCCGATAATTTGAGTATCGGACCCATCACGGGACGAAAACACCAAGGAGGCAAGAAGCTTTGACGTACAAGGGAATCCCCAGGTGGTCTCTGATAACGATTGCTATACCTGCTTTACATACCCACACGCAGCTCGCTCTTGGTTAAGGACATGTCACATAGTCCTATTTTGCTTATCGCACTATTTGTATACATACGCCTTGACGTATTATTCAAATAACAATGGAAAATAACGTACAGCGTCAGCTTATTATTACATTTCTTTATCTTTTTCCTTTACTGCTTATTTATTACAAATTGCACCCATACATTTTGGTACGTTCAGCTCGCCAGGGGCTTCAATGTACCCCATAACACGGCAAGAAAAGTCTGAACACTTTCGACAGTGCGGCACCCCAAACTTATAGCATTATATGCATCAGCTCCGAATCATGTCTTGGGTCAATAGTTGGGTTTGCCCGGCTCCCATGTTTTGCTGCCTTACGTTCCGCTACATAGGCTAGGTGGCACAGGGAGAACTAGTGGGATTGTGTCTCGGTTCTTCCGGACGAGCACCTCGATAGAGAAAGCCGAAAACTGACTGTCATGATGCGGCGAGAGCTGGTCGCTGTTCGAGAGGTCTCAAATCCTTAAAGATGTTTTCCGCTTTGGGGGAGGAATCGGCCTTGTCCGATTTAGGCGTGTATAGTGACCCAAGTTCGGCCTTCCGAATACCAGGGGCTACGCCAAAATTTATAATCATAGAACTTCTATGGCTAAGTGAGAGTGATAAAGCTGTATAGTCTGATTGCCTTGTTCGTTGCGCTAAACACCTCCTTAAAGGACCAAAAATTTGGATAAAGAGTGTTTAGATTTATCTTGAACACCCCGATACTAGTTACATGGGGGCAGAAGCCGACGACTGACCAACTCTTAGATTTTATAAACGGCCGCACATAAGGTAAAATTTTAAATCAATAAGCGTTATATTGCGCAAATGAACTTGTTTTCATATTATAGGATAAAATGAGTATATTCACTCAAATATTACACCCTTAGCACATTGATCCGCCACAAGGAGGGAGCCCTTCAAGACACTGTCATAATACTTTTTGGGGTGGCGGTGCTCCTTGCCCTTCGATGGCCCTTTTGTCATCAGCTTCTTGGCATCCATCTTCGCCCAGTGCACTTTTGCGTGGGCGAAGGCCATCCGCGCACCTTCAATGCAAACTGACCGCTTTATAACTTCAAGCCGCGGACAGGCACTCACCAGCCGCTTTACAAGGCCGAAGTAGCTGTTGGGCAGGGGCTTGGCACACCATAACCGGACTATGAGGTCCTTCATGGCCAGTTCGGCAGCCTTGTGAAGTTTGACCAGTTGCTTCAACTGGTCGCTCAAGGGCATCGGGTGTTCGGTCCCAATGTACTGAGACCAGAACAACTTCTCCGTCGAGCTCCCTTCCTCTGCCCGGTAGAACTCCGTGGCATCCGATATGCTGGGCGGCAGATCTGCGAACGCTCCTGGAGAGCTCCAAATTCGGGTTAGTAAAAGGAAAGTCTCCTTCACATGCTTGCTTTGCATAATGAATGCCTTACCCTCCGCTATCTTCTTGGCTGCCTCAATCTCCTAGAGGGCCTTTTGGGCTTTGGCTTCGGCATCTCTCGCGCTCTGGAGGGCCTTAGCAAGCTCGGACTCTCGCGTCTTAGAGTCACGCTCCAAGGACTCGTATTTTTGGACGAAATCCTGAAGCTCTTGCTGGACCTCGTCGACCCGGGCCTCCTGCTTCTCGCACTCGGTGTCCTCCTTGGCCACTTTGTCTTCAGCCTCGGTCAGCGCCTTCTTAAGGGTCGCCACTTCGGTCATGGCCCCTATTAAAGTTCATGACGCTTCCATGAGCTGAAACCATTTTTCTTTATCAATATACGGACGGGGTATTATGTACCTTTGTTCTCTTCGAGCTGCCTCTTCACGAGGCTGAGCTCTCCCTCGGTCCGCTCCAGGTCCTGATTCAGTCCGGAGACCTCCGCAGTACGAGCGGCAGCAGCCAGCAGTGACGCCTGCTTATTCATATGGACATTTTTTGTTAGACTCCTGCGGATGTTATTTGATCCTCTATTCGGCCTTTCTTTCCGAACGCCAAACAGAGCATCAGGGGCTACTGTCTATACTGTGATATTTTCTCATAATTTGATTACTTACCTCAAAGCCTGTTAGGAGGCTGGCACAGGCTTCGGTTAATCCTCTTTTGGCAGACCAAACCTTCTCGATCACCACACTCATGATGGTGCGGTGCTCTTCATCAATGGAAGCGCCGCGAAGTGCTTCCAGCAAGTTGTCTGATGCCTCTAGATGGACAAAGGTTATCGGCACGGGCGGCTCGCCCCCCTTAGGGAGAGGTTGCCTGCCTGTATCCGTAACCACTGGGGGTTCTAGAGCAGTATCCGGCTATGGGCCAAACTTGCTGTGGCCCCCGTCATCACAATCCATCGGGGTCTTCCCTCCCATGTGCCTGGCGTCTGGGATTTCGCCTTGGGGCGTCTCTAGAACTGTCTCCCCCTAGTCTGGTATCCCCTAAGACAACATCTCGATGTCGTCCGTGGGCTTGGGGGAGGAGGCTGTCGGGAGTGAATCGCTATTCATCGCTGACAGGCCCAGAGACCCATCCGAAGAGGATACGTCGATGTGGGCTTTGGCCGGACTGCACAAGCATGTTTGGCATGATAAGAAGCAATAAAGCAAAACATACCGGAAGTATTATAGTGTCCGGATACTTACGACTTCGCCAGGGGCTTGTCCCTAGGCAAGCATTCCTTGCCGCTGTAGGCGGCTGTGGTGGAGTGGTCTGGAGGGAGGGTCTTTCCTTTCTTGGACCCTTCGGCATCCCCAGATGGGGCGGCCTTCCTTTTCTTCCCCCCCCCCCCCCCCCCGGTTGGGGGGGGGGGAGGGATTTCCTCTTCCTCCTCCTCGTTTTCGTTGGAGGAGCGTGCCTTGGTGTCTTCGGACGACGAGTCTGATACAACCTTGCACCGGAGACCTTTCCTGGTCCCCACGGCCTTCTTCTTGGCCTTCTTCTCCGGCACCTCGTAGGGTGCCGGAAACAGCATCTTCGTTAAGAGGGGCGATGCTGGATCTTCGGGTAGTGGAGTCGGGCAGTTAATCCGCTCCGCTATCGCTATGCAGTCCTGTTAAATCGACATGGAGGCTTAGATTCCTCCCGCGAACATGCTAGGGAAAGGCACATCTTGCAAAATATAAAAAACTTACCGGATTGGCGGGCTGCTTTGCACTGAGTCCGCGATCCTCGGTTATGGGCGGAGGTACCTCGGTGGCCTTGAGCAGCACCTTCCAGACGTCTTCATGCATCCTGTCGAAGAGCTCTCGCAGCATCTGGTGTTCGTCCGGGTCGAACTCCCACATATTGAAAGCCTGTTTCTGAAACGGAAGGATCCGGCGGAGGAGCATGACCTGGACCACGTTGACAAGCTTGATTCTCTTGCTTATCATATTTTTGACGCAGGTCTGCAGTCCGGTCAGCTCCATCAATGAATCCCAGGCTAAGCCCTTCTCTTTCCAGGAGGTGAGCCGCATGGGGATGCCGGATCAAAACTCGGGGGCCGCCGCCCAGTTGGTGTCGTGCAGCTTGGTGATGTAGAACCACCCTGATTTCCACCCCTTCACGGTCTCCACAAAGGAGCCTTCGGGCCAGGTGACATTGGGCATCTTTCCCACCATGGCACCTCCGCACTCCGCTTGCTGGCCAACCACCACCTTTGGCTTCACGTTGAAGGTCTTTAGCCATAGGCCGAACTGGGGCATAATGCGGAGGAAAGCCTCGCACACGACGATAAACGCCGAGATGTTGAGGATAAAATTGGGGGCCAGATCAGGGAAGTCCAGCCCATAGTAGAACATAAGTCCGCGGACGAATGGGTGGAGGGGTACTCCCAGTCCGCGGACAAAGTGAGGGAGGAACACTACCCTCTCCTAGGGTTTCGGGGTAGGGACGATTTGCCCTTCAGCCAGAAGACGGTGTGCGATGTCTGCGAACAGGTATCCGGCCTCGCGAAGCTTCGTTATGTCCTCCTCCGTGACGGAGGAGGCCATCCACTTGCCTCCCGCTCCGGACATGCTTGGAATGGCTTTACAGAGAAGGTGAGAACTTGGGCGCTGGAGCCCGAGCGAGGAAGAATGGAGGAGAAGAGCAAGAAGAAGGCGTGGGTGAAAAAGAGGGATCCTTATCTCTTTATAAAGCTGGTAGAAACCATGCGTCTCCCCACTTGCCCAGTAGACTCGGTTATTCCCCAAGCGTCGTGTTGATGGTGCGTTTGGGTTACCCACACCCACATTAATGAGAATCCCGTGATAACGGGACATGATCTCTGCTTCGACAAGACATGCCAATAAAACTGCCTCGTGATGTGTGCGGTAGCAGGTTGGAAAACGGTTCGAATAAAGACCAGGCCGCAGCGTGATGTCACGCTATGAAAGGTTGTCAGCAGATTAGATTTGTGGAATATTGTGCTCTCTATGGTGGTATGTGGAAATTGTTTTGCAGAGCCGGACACGATCCTTGTGTTCAAAATCTTCTATGGAGTATTCGGAGAAGGAACCCGCCTTGCAATGCCGAAGACAATCTGTGCACCGGACTCCTCGTCATTGAAGCCTGGTTCAGGGGCTACTGAGGGAGTCCTGGATTAGGGGGTCCTCGGATAGCCGGACTATGTACTTGTGCCGGACTATTGGACTATGAAGATACAAGATTGAAGACTTCGTTCCGTGTCCGGGTGGGACTCTCCTTTGCGTGGAAGGCAAGCTTGGCAATTCGTATATGTAGATCTCCTTCTCTGTAACTGACTCTATGTAACCCTAGCCCCCTTCGGTGTCTATATAAACCGGAGGGTTTAGTCCGTAGGACCACAACAATCATAATCATAGGCTTGCTAGGGTTTAGCCTCTACGATCTCATGGTAGATCAACTCTTGTAATACTCATATCATCAAGATCAATCAAGCAGGAAGTAGGGTATTAACTCCATCGAGAGGGCCCGAACCTGGGTAAACATTGTGTCCCCCGCCTCCTGTTACCATTAGCCTTAGACGCACAGTTCGGGACCTCCTACCCGAGATCCGCCGGTTTTTAC
>NC_041391.1:274755987-274764780 GCF_002162155.2 Triticum dicoccoides
TGCCTCTCTCGAATACGTAATACACACACATACACATACATGCCTCTCTCTAGGCCCCGCCAAATGAATCAACTACACATTCACACATGTTACATCGCGTACCCCATTGATCTAAAAAGCCCTCTCTTCATGTTTATTTCGCATACAACATTCCTTTTGAATAAAATGTGGCCAAAGAATTATTTTAGAATTTCTACATATATACAACATTACAAAGTTATATGGAGGAGTACAAACGCTAATTTGCATTGGATGGTGCCCACAATGATATTTATTCCGCATAGTGAATTTGTATATTTTTATACTATATACAAAGTTAGTCATAATAAAGAGAAACAAAGAGCATCTCTCTCTCTCCATCGCATACCCCCCCTGTACGCCCCTTTCACGTATGCACACAAACTATCTCCAGGTCCTCTAAAAGTAAGCCCCCAGCACATTCACGCATGTTTCATCTTTCTCTCGCGATATATACAATGACGATCATTGTATTTGAGGTGAAAGCACGATACGTACATTGGACTTCAGAATCCACTCATACGGTCACCATTTACGTTTAGTGGTTATTACATAGTCACGGGCTCACCGTACAACTCTGTATTTTCTCAAGACATGACTAGTTGACCAGTTAAACGCTCCACGTGGCACCTCTAGTGTTGCATCACATTATCTCACTACCATCGTGCCCACCTGTCGGCTTGTATCTACTCTACATCTACACTCTTATAAAATACTCTTATAAAAAAACAGAGTTGGTGATGATGGTGTGTCTGCCATCCTGCAATATAGGCCGTCCAATTTATATCTGACGGATAGGAAAGAAACTATGGCAATTTTGCAAAAAGGTACCCACACACCTCTCCACATTTGCAAATAAGGCCTTCCCTCGTTCATCCTTTTCTCTCACAAGATAAACTAGTCATACAAATGCATCTTGATGTTACGTGCAATGCATGGGCATCTTGCTAGTAAGAATGAAAACAAACGACAAAAAAATATTTGGACGGTGGTTCGAAGTCATGACCGCGGGCACAGCGGACTAGGTGGCCTTGTATTGGTATGTTGAGCCGTCTGTTTTAACACATAGGAGCTGGTGTGGTGATTATACACACACGCACGCATACACACGAACTGCATGCACGCAACACTCACACAAACACCTGCACCCACGCATGTATGCAACACTCACACGTACACACGCAGCCACACATGCACACACACACGCATGCATGCACACACCAGTACACCACACGACCAACACACACTCCAACGGTCAAGTGCTCAACCTACACGTGCATGCACACACATCAGGCCCTGACAGACACATACACAACCAGGTGATTCCCGCGCACGGGTTGGAGTCTTGTCGCGCTTGTGTAAATTTGTGTTTATCTAACCTTTTTCCTATCTGAACTGACAGGTGGGACCCACAAGGAACGTGATCAATTTAACAAGTCAACATGGCGCCACGCAGACTATTTGGCCAGTCAACAGAGTGCAATCCGATGCTGAACCGTGAGCAAGTGACCGTATAATCACCGCAAAACGTATATAGTGACCGTAATCAGCTTATTCTGAAGTTCGGTGACTGTATTACGCTTTTCTCTCTGTAGGCCCTCCAAAACTACATCTCTACATGTTCTCGCATGTTACATCTAACAACTATGCAATACAGCACTACTACTACACTCTAACACAATAAATCATATGTGTTTTTAGTTTTACTAGATATCATATTGTTACTTAATTATTCAGTTTGCATACATTAAAATTGCCTTTGAAATGTATGGCCAGTATCATCTACCGCGCGAGAAAAATCCCGCCCTTTCCTATTTAATCAGGTTTGTATCTATGGACGTGCGAAACAGCAAGACTATAGTACTATACAATACAAGTGACAGTTCACTAGGCCGTCGTGTCGTGTACTCCATCGTAAGAGTGGAGCGCTCGCTTCATAAATCTTCTAGACCCTTTCGCCGACATGTGGGACATCAAGCTACCGGCTCCACGTGCCATACCTGAATACAGTGCAGAGCAGCCGGGGTGAAGCACCCCAGTCATGGCGCCGGCGTAGTAATGAGCAATGAGGCGTCAAATCACAAAGCTGCACCTTTCCCGTAGTTAAATTAGAGGAAGAAAGTAATAATGCTAAAAAAGAAGTTGGAGGGACGAAGCAACCATCATTTCACTCGTTGCTAAATCCGCTTCTCCCTCATCTTCTTCAACTTAACCACGTGTTGCTCTGTCGTTGTTCTGCCTCATGTGGGACGCGGATCGGCTTGGTAAAGCACTGACACGTGGGACCACATGTTAGCAAATCGCCAGGACAACGTCCTCTAAAAATAAGAAACCTCCCCCGCCATCCGTGAGGCAAAATCACCTCCTTTTTACTAATCTTGACTCTATAATTTTTTAGATCAATATAATTGAGATTTGTATAGATAGCACACAGGAGCAAAACCAAGTGGTATGGTTAAGGGCATCCACAATGTGTAGCCAAATGTGAAAATAGCTTTTGGCATCGTGGGAACCATTGTGGCCGGTGTTGCCAAAGCCCAAAAGATGGAACTGAAGCTCCCTGATTGATTGATTGAAGGAATAGAAAAATGCAACGTCTCTCCTCTTTCTCCCATGCTTGGACGCATGTAGTACAGTATAGAGCACAGAGTGTACTCCCCTGTCCCTTGTATCACAAATCACAAAGCAGTGAGGCGTCAAATCACAAAAGCACGGACGAAGCAACCATCATTTCACTCTTCGCTGACTCCGCTTCTCCATCATCTTCTTCGAGAAACCATCTCACCGCACTAAGCTAGACGGACGACACTATTGTGTACTAGTAGTAGTAGTACATTTACGCATCCTTTGGTTCAACGGACTTCCTGGATGCAAATAAGGCGGTTGTCTCGGCTTGCAGGCGGCACTTGCGAACGACTTACCGAGGTCTCCCTCAAGGCCTCAATGGTGTTCTCCGTCGAACGCACTTCGCCAAACCACAATGTTCGAGATATCGTCGACGTCGCCACAATGAGGAAGGAAGTCAAATATAGTTACTACCTCCATTTTTTTGTACTAAGGCCAGTATATCAAAATTACAATTTGCAAAAGGCCACTAACACTAATCGAGGCAAAATTTATGGGGTTTGCCTCGTACTAGCAACCAAGGACATTAATATCCCCTGCATGCATGCGGAAGTGAGAAGGTTAGTTTGCATGGCGCTGCATTAATCAAGCGATGAGGACTGAGATGGTTAGCTCTTTGGTCTTTAGAGGAAAAATACACATTAATTGACACGTGAAACGAGGATTTGTATTGATTAAATCCCGCGAAGGAAAACTCCGCCTTTATTTTTTACCGCACCCTCACACTGTCACTCCTGCACGCCGCGGTCGCACCGCACCCTCACACAGTCGCTCCTGCACGTCGCAAACCCAACCAAGGGAACGCACCCTCACTAACACGTGTTGTCGCATAAGAACAAACCAAACTCGGCCATCCTATCGCTGACACATAATTTTCGTTCATAGAGTATGTTTATCCAACCTCATGTTGGGGAGTATCCATACGTCCCGTGTGGTGGTCTGTTGGGGAAGAAGAAGAGGTGAGGAAGAAGGGTTAGGAGACGTAGGATATTCATCCAACCGCCTGAAATGGTAGACTGACCCAAGTCAGGCGACTTGCATAACAAATATATGTTTTTACACAGCAAAAGATCCACAAAAACAACAACATGAAGAAAAACTATCACTGCTCGCGGAACGACACGGCCTCGTCGTCTTTGGCTGCCGGCGCGAACCAGCCGTAGCTGCCGACGTGTGTCTCCGCACCGTGGTTGTCCTTGGCCTCTAGCTACTCGTTCACGCGAAGCATGCTGGAACTCATCACGGACGAGAGCACAACCCGGTTCAAGTTGAGGACGTCCGGTTCCGCCTGCAGGAGGGCCTCGATGGCAGCGGCATCTGCGTGCTCCGCGTCGAGTCGAGCCTCCGCCGCCCGGTTCAAGTCCAGGAAGTCCGGTTCCGCCTGAAGAAGGGTGTCGATGAGAGCGGAATCCGCGCGCTCCGCGTCGATTCGAGCCTCTGCCGCCCGGTTCAAGTCCAAGACGTCCAGTTCCACCTGCAGGAGGGCCTCGATGGCAGCGGCATCGGCGCGCTCCGCCTCAAGTTGAGCCTCCGCCTCCCGGTTCACATCCACGACATCTGGTTCCGCCTGCAGGAGAGCCTCGATGGCAGCGGCATGTGCGCGCTCCGCGTCGAGTTGAGCCTCTGCCTGCCAGTCCTCCTTTAGTATCACCATGTTGAACCGCTGGTCCGCCTGCACCATGGGGGACTCGGACGCCGGCACGAAGTAGACGTCCATCATCTCATACCCATCGGGGGCCTTCTGCGCCATGACCTCCGCCATGAACATTGGATCGGCTTCCTCCTCCTCGTAGCTTGGCACCAGAGAACTCGAGGATTGGCCCGCCGCAAAGCGAGCTTGGGAACAGAGGTCTGTGGCGCCGACCGCCGCCGTGATTTTTGCGCGACACTCCGGCGTCAGCATCTTGTAGTAAGTGATCTTGCGGCGCACCATGGCTTTCTGGCGAACTAGGGGACGCTTGATGCAGGCTAGGGGATCGAAAGGTGGGGGAATGGGCTGGAGATTAGGTGTGGTTTTAGGGCAGTGGCTGGTGTAGGCCAAGCAGCGAAGGTTCTGGTGTGAATAGTGGTTCCGGTGATGACCGGTCAATCAGTTTTGACTGTACATCGCTCTTGTCGTGTTCGCATTACAGGATGGCATGCTAGACCCTCCATGTTGCTCATCGAATGGAACGTGCTTCATCTTGCGTTTTCGCTCGCTTGTGGGACCGCAGTTGAGAGCAAACCGACGTCCCTCCCCCTCCCCCGCCCACGTCATTTATTATATTACCACTCCCTCCATTTTATGCGGAGGAAATAAAAACAGAGGGAGTATACTACGGATGAGGATCCCCTGACGTGGCCGAACCCATTGAGTAACTAACATGCGTGGCCTAGCAAGCATGGGGTCCGCCAATAAATGACCGAAAGGGAGGGTAAGGCAGGGATACCTACGTCAAAGGATCCACTTCCACTACTACTCCCTCCTTCCATTTACTATACATGGCCTAATGCGTTTTCGAGGCTAACTTTGACCAAATGTTAGAGTAATAATATATGACATGCAACTTACACAAAGCATACGGTCAAATTCGTATGTGAAAGGAGTTTCCAATGATGTAATTTTCACATTATACATCTCATGTACTATTAATCTTGTCAATAGTCAAATGCGGTTTTAAAAACGCATTAGAGCATGCTTAATAATATAGCCAGTCGATGGCTATGAGGGACTTCCATGTCATCTATAACCATCATCTATTATTTGCACTCATACAGTAGTGTGGGCTATAAGGTTGGCTATTTCCCGCAAAAAAATATAAGGTTGGCTATTGTATTAGTACTTTTTTTCCATCTCCTCTCTATCTCTTTCTTCATATTTATTGTATTTAACTAGGAATGCGTATATAGCTAGGCTCTTACATGAGAGCTCACTTCCCTTACTTTTTCACATCTCTCTCCTCCACATAGGCCCTATATAAATGGAAGGAGGGAGTGCTACTATGAGCACTTCATACTCTAGTACAGATGATGTCAGTACTCCACGTGTACAATTGGACAGGGAGCTTAATAAAGTTACTATTGGATTGGCTATACGTGGCGAAATCCTAGTAGGAAGAGCATGTGCGAGAACAAGCACATTCACATGGTTGAAAAGAAATTGGAAACCATCTCGAGTACAAATCTAGGAGTACGTACGAATCTAACAATATTGATTGGGCGTTGTTGAATGTTGATACTTTTTTGATCAAAGTAGAGATACTTTGACTACACATAAAACTTATATGTAAACTAGAAAGCATAGGAGGGAGTATATTATACGTTCAAAAACGAAACAAACATTGAATACCCTTTATATATGATTTGCGGATGCTATGATCACCGGTTCAAAATTTTGAATCCGCCTTAGGTATCACGTGCCCCCACTCATTCTCTCTCGATTTCATTTCGGGGTCCGGAGATCGATTGAAAGAGGAATAGGGTGGGTACATGCGAATGATACTCGGCGGAATGTTCAAATGAGGCATGCGGGAGGATGGACTCGACCAGAGGGCGACATGATCGATGGGGAAGAGGGTTGGAGAGGAATGAGAAATAAGCAAATGCAACATGATTATACTTGAACGGCTCAAATAAACAATAAGTTGTCTCGCTTGGCCTACATAGTGAAAGGCCTAATGCGCAACGCGGAGCACTGACGCTTGAATATGGCCGGGAAAATAGGGAAACCGACATGTGGGGCACACCCGTCGGGACGACATAGCGCAGACTAGTCCAATGGAGGAGCTGGCCCACGACCTCCTCGCCACCGACAACCTTTCATGTGGGTCGTTGGGGCCAACAACATGGCATAGCTCCAGCACCGCCTCTGGACACGGCGACCGCGGTGAGCGACACGCTCATCGTCGCTGGACACGGTCCATTTCAGTTTGCCGAGGGTGGCGTTAGTGTTGTGCCACGACCAACAGTACGTTTGGTTTGTGCCCAAGGTTGCCCCATCAAAGCATTGGGTAGCCAAAATTTTGGTTGAGGTATTGGTTGCCCATGATTTGGCCGACATTGGCAAGAAAAATGAACTAGAGTTGGCTAGAGTTCATTGGCATGCTAGAAAAATGGCAACCATCCAAACAAAGACCAATCTTTGGGTCATGACCAAAATTTTGGTAAGGTGCACTTTGGCCACAATCCAAACACACTCCAACACCCAGCTCATCGAGGATGCATGGGGCGCCGCGACGCGTCCGCGGAGTGGTGTAGCGCGGCCAACTGCATCCTCAGGACCTGAGACCATGCCGGGTCGTCTTGATTTTTCAATGACATGCGGGGATCGCATGTGAACAAAGGGCAACTCCAACGTTGCCACGACCGCAGCTAACTACCCTGGCACACCAAAACCCTCGTCCCTCGGGCCGTCACGTGGTGCGTTCCCAGCCGGCGCCAGCCGCCCGCATTCATGTCGTTCGTTCGTATGCCATTGTTAAGAGGCTCGGTGCCCGAGGAACCAACTCCGGCGACTTAATGACGCACCCGGACGCTTGGCCTCACCGGAATGCACTACTTAAAGCGGCAATGCCCAGCTAACCTACACACCATAGCGCATCGTCCTCCAACCTGGCACCACATCCGCCATGACCGCAAGCGCGAACACTCTGCGGGAGAGCTTGTCTTTGGGGATGAAGCTCGAGGTCGCCACCCTTGCTCAAGTCGCCTCTCGCGACGCAATAGCGGCGTAGTCAGACGTGGACGCGACCGCACAAGTAGTGGACACGCTGGCGGTCGACGACAGGAGCACCGTCAGCCACACGTCCTACTTGCCGCCGTCCAATGTTCGGCACCGCCGAGGTTGGGGACTCCTCCGAGGATGAGTAGGGAATGGGAGGCGGCAGGGCATGGTGTGCCAACTGGCCGGTCTGTATCCCGCGTTCTACTCTTCCTCACCGGAGACTACACCTTCACTTCACGGGTCTTGAACCCCGCCCCCATACATAGAGATTGCAGATGGAGGACGTCGATCGCCGCTGTAGAATAGGTTTAGGGTCGGGTTTCTATTATTATTATTTTGTCCTATAAAAGTTCGAAATGTAATGAAAATCTGTTGTGTTTGCATTAATCTCGGCCGGTGTATATGAACTTTCACAATAATATAGTACTCCTCCGTCCTTAAATACTTGTCGGAGATATGGATAAAATTGGATGTATCTATAACTAGAATACGTCTAGATACATCCATTTCTCCGACAAGTATTTCCGACGGAGGGAGTATATTGTAGGAGTACTAGCAAGATGCCTGTGCGTTGCACAGAAGATCAAGATCTTGTGTGAGAAAAGGATGAACGAGGGAAAGCCTTATCTGCAAAAGTGGAGAGGAGTGCGGGTAAATTGTCATAGTTTCCTTCCTATCCGTTGGTATAGATCGGACGGCCTATATTGCAGGATGACAGGCACACCATCATCACCAACTCTGCTTTTTATTGAACCGAGACAAATCTAACATGCGAAGTAAAATAAACACATAGGGTCTATACATACACAATTTATCTTAGGCACTCCAATAGTATGTCCACTACACATTCACGCATTTCACATCTTTCTACATCTACGGGAACCTACAAAAGGGTTAATGTAAATTGATTCTCTCTCTCCTCCCCTGATTTCATGGTGGTGGGCCCATCCCTCCCCCCAATCTACAATCAACAGCTCACACGTTTCACATTACGTTAATTATGTAACTAGGATTACGTAGGTGTAGCATTACTTGTCCTAAAAAACCCAACTAAGCCAACCTCCCAGCATATCGCGCGGGAAAAGACCCGGCCGCGCCGTTTTAGTGGGGATTACCGGATTACTAGTAGTAGTATTGATGGATCGCGTGAAGCAACAAGGTTTTTTTAGGGGGCGAAGCACCTAGTTTAAAAGGAAAAAAGGCGATACACTCACAACACTCCTGTCGCGGTCGCATTGCACCCACACACGTTCGGGCCTGCACACGGGTCACGCAAACAGAACGTGCTTCGGCTTGCCTCTTCACTGACACGTGGGACTGCACTTGGAGAAACCGACCATGCGCCAAACTCCCCCCGCCCACCGCGCGAAAATCCTCCCCCCCCACCCAAAAGTCCCCCCCAAATCCGATTCAACCGCCCTTCGGCCAACTAGCCAATAATATTCCCC
>NC_041391.1:274765305-274802804 GCF_002162155.2 Triticum dicoccoides
CCCCTCCATTCCATTCGCTCCGCCAAAGCCATCCTCCCCGCCGTGCCGATTCATCGATGCCGTGGCTCCGAGGGGACGCACTGCGATCCTCTCGCTCCCACAGTACGCTCTCGTAGACTGCCGTCCTCTAGCCGCGCCACCGCCGCTGGCTACGTTCTTGTGGAGGCGCATGGTGGTCAGCACCGCCACCGCTGGAGATGTTCGTGTGGAGACGCACGGCGGTCAGCTTCTCCCACGGTACGCGCATTCTAGACTGAGGCCCCGTTCATGTCGGTGTAGTGCTGAATGTTAGCTGATAGACGTTGTTAATCTCCTGTTTGCCGAAGTAGTTTATAGTCAATATGCTCTGCTTAAGAAGCTTCCTTGCCCTGTTCTGCACTCAATCTGCTTCACTGAGATGGCATGCCAAGGCCGATTAGTTGCTGAAATATCCTGCCATATATTTATTGTGACGTAGATTGCCATCTTCTAGTAGCCAATCTGTTAGGTGAAATAGCTCTACACCGTTTTATACTCGATCTTTGTTGCTCCGATGGCCTTCGATAGTTTGATGGCTATGTGCTCAGCCTCATTGACTGCTGAAACAGCCTGCCATAATTTAGCACTCAAATCTGTTTGCTGAATTAGCTTTACATATATTTCGTTACTTAGATCTGCTCATCCAAATATCTTGCCATAGCTTTAGACATCGACCTAGGTATTTTTTCTGGACTTCATAAAAAAGCATATATGTTTTTCCGGTAATATCTAGTAGAAGAACTAATTTGTATGTCTAACAGATGGACAGGACTTGGATAACTTCTGCTTGAAGATTCTCCGCTGCATATGTCGAGGGGGTTGAAAACTTCATGAACTTTATTAGAGCTGAGTACGGTGGTCCGAAATCAGATGTGCTCTGCCCGTGTTGCAGTTGTATGAATTCAGTTACAAGACCCCAGTCAACTGTGCAAAATCATCTACACTTGTATGGGATGTCAGTCACATATACTAGGTGGGTTCATCATGGTGAAACAGTGAACGTCAATGTTATTGACTACGTGGAAGCAACAGATCACCATCTTGATCTGCTTGATGCTCAGGTGGAAGAGGAGGAGGAGGTGGTGGTGGCAGAGCCAGTGAGTTTGACCAACATTGAAACAATGCTACGAAATGCTCGTGCATTCCGTGAACTTTCACCTGCAGAAGAAAAACGGTGGGCCCGCATGTTGGAACAATGCAACGTGGCTGTCACCCCAGGAAATAAGCTGTCAGTATTCTCAGCTATGGTCACCTTTCTTCAGGTGAAGACATTTGAGCGGATGACCAACAAATAATTTGATGTGATGTTGGCTGCTTTCCGCAAATCTTTCCCAGATGCGTCTGAGCTACCACACACCTACAGTAAAATGAAGAATTTCCTTCGTGCAGTTGGAATTGGATATGATATGATCCATGTTTGTAAGAATAATTGTGTTCTGTTCCGGAAGGATTATGCCAACTTAAGTGAATGCCTGAAATGCAAATCATCAAGATGGAAAGATGGCGATGTTGTGAGAGGATTCCTCATAATGTTCTGAGACATTTTCCAATTATACCAAGATTGCAGAGGTTGTTTCATGATGCTAAAACAGGAGAGGATGTACTGTGGCATTCTAGGAACCAGGAGTATAGAGATCATAATGTAATGAGCCATCCATCTCATGGTAGTGAGTGGAAAAGCTTCAATCATAAACACAAAAAGTTCGCTGCTGACCCGAGAAACATTAGACTTGGCTTAGCTTCAGATGGATTTAACCCATTTGGCCGCCAGAGCGCCACATATAGCATGTGGCTAGTGCTTGTTATCCCTTACAACATGCCTCCAAATGTCTGCACCAAACAATCAAACTACATGATGGCCTTGCTCATCCCAGGTCCAAAAAGTCTTGGAAAGGATTTTGATTTGTTCATGGATCCTCTTGTGGAGGAACTTCAACAGCTATGGAGGGGTGTTCTCACTCAAGACCTATATAGCAACCCACCAGTTGATTTCTTTCTGCGTGTTGTTATAATTTGGTGCATCCATGATAATCCGGCTTTGGGCACTATGTCAGGGCAAACAACACATGGTTACAATGCATGCGTTCGCTGTGACAGGAATCCGCCGTCATACGCAATACATAGCAAGATCTGTTACATTGGACACCGCCGTTTCCTTGCCAAGGACAAGCCGCATCCTAGAAAATACCGAAGACATGTGTTCAATGCAAAGCATGAAAACCGTGTTGCGCCAAAGAGGCTCACCACCGATGAGTTGCAAGTGGAATTAGAGAAGGTCAGGCATATTACACCAGGAAACCATCCTGGTAATGGTAGCGGGAAAAGGAAGCTTGGTAGGGTAGAAGAGAGATTATTGTTTACCCGCAGGTCCACTTTGTGGGACTTGGAGTATTGGAAGGATTTGGATCTGCGGCATAATCTTGATGTGATGCACATCGAGAAAATTATATGTGACAGCATTATCGACACACTTCTTAATATTGAAGGCAAGACGAAAGATACCTTAAAATCTAGGATTGATTTGACACACCTGGGTATCAGACAGGATTTGCAGGTGCAAGATGAAGGTAAACCACGCGATATGGCACCAGCTGTGTACGTCTTGGACAAGGTAAAAAGAAAAGAATTCTGTGAGGTCTTGTCACATGTGAGATTCTGCTACGTCTTGAGCTTGCGTTGGTTTTCCTTGAAGAGGAAAGGGTGATGCAGCAATAGTAGCGTAAATATTTCCCTCAGTTTTTGAGAACCAAGGTATCAATCCAGTAGGAGGCTCCTCAAAAGTCCCACGCACCTACACAAACAAACAAAGAACTCGAAACCAACGCAATAAAGGGGTTGTCAATCCCTTTACGGTCACTTGCGAAAGTGAGATATGATAGAGATAGTATGATAAGATAAATATATTTTTGGTATTTTATAATATAGATAGGAAAAGTAAAGATGCAAATAAAAGTAGATTGAAAGCTTATATGATAAAAGATAGACCCGGGGGCCATAGGTTTCACTAGTGGCTTATAGCATAAGTATTACGGTGGGTGAACAAATTACTGTCGAGCAATTGATAGAAAAGCGAACAATTATGAGATTATCTAGGCATGATCATCAATATAGGCATCACGTCCGTGACAAGTAGACCGACTCCTGCCTGCAACTACTACCATTACTCCACACATCGACCGCTATCCAGCATGCATCTAGAGTATTAAGTTCATAAAGAACAGAGTAACGCATTAAGAAAGATGACATGATGTAGAGGGATAAACTCATGCAATATGATATAAACCCCATCTTTTTATCCTCGATGGCAATAATACAATACGTGCCTTGTTGCCCCTGCTGTCACTGGGAAAGGACACCGCAAGATTGAACCCAAAGCTAAGCACTTCTCCCATTGCAAGAAAGATCAATCTAGAAGGCCAAACCAAACTGATAATTTGAAGAGACTTGCAAAGATAACTTAATCACACATAAAAGAATTCAGAGGAGATTCAGATATTTCTCATAGATAAACTTGATCATAAACCCACAATTCATCGGATCTCGACAAACACACCGCAAAAAGAGTTACATCGAATAGATCTCCAAGAAGATCGAGGAGAACATGGTATTGAGATCCAAAAAGAGAGAAGAAGCCATCTAGCTAATAACTATGGACCCGAAGGTCTATGGTAAACTACTCAAAACTCATCGGAGGGGCTATGGTGTTGATGTAGAAGCCCTCCATGGTCGATTTCCCCTCTGGCGGAGCGCCGGCGAAGGCTCCAGGATGGGATCTCGCGGATACAGAAGGTTACAGTGGTGGAAATAGTTTTTTGTAATCTTCTTTGATGTTCTCATGGTACATGGGTATATATAGGAGGAAGAAGTAGGTCGGTGGATGCCTGAGGGGCCCACGAGATAGGGGGGCGCACCCAGTAGGGGTGGGCGCACCCTCCACCCTCATAGCCGCCTCGACTGCTTCTTGACTTGCACTCCAAGTCCTCTGGATCACGTGCGTTCCAAAAATCATGCTCCCGAAGGTTTCATTCAGTTCGGACTCCGTTTGATATTCCTTTTCTTCGAAACACTGAAATAGGCAAAAAAACAGCAATACGGGCTGGGCCTCTGGTTAGTAGGTTAGTCCTAAAAATGATATAAATGTGTAAAGTAAATCCCATAAACATCCAAAACGGGTAATATAATAGCATGGAACAATCAAAAATTATAGATACGTTGGAGACGTATCAAGCATCCCCAAGCTTAATTCCTGCTCGTCCTCGAGTAGATAAATGATAAAAACAAAATTTTTGATGTCGAATGCTACCTAGCATAATTCTCAATGTAATTTTCTTTATTGTGGCATGAATGTTCGGATCCAAATGTTCAAAATAAAAGTTCATATTGACATAAGAAATAGTAATACTTAAAGCATACTAATCAAGGCAATCATGTCTTCTCAAAATAACACGGCTAAAGAAAGTTCATCCCTACAAGAAAGTTAGGCTATGTTTCACACAAAATACTCCCATCAAGAACAACCCCGGTTTCAGCCAAGCAATTTGTTCGTACTTTTTAACGCGCTTCAGCCTTTTTCAACTCTCACGCAATACATGAGTGTGAGCCATGGATATAGCACTATGGGTGGAATAGAATATGATGATGGAGGTTGTGTGGAGAAGACAAAAAAAGGAGAAAGTCTCACATTTACGAGGCTAATCAACGGGCTATGGAGATGCCCATCAATTGATGTCAACATGAGGAGTAGGGATTGCCATGCAACGGATGCACTAGAGCTATAAATGTATGAAAGCTCAACAAAAGAAACTAAGTTGGTGTGCATCCAACTTGCTTGCTCACGAAGACCTAGGGCATTTTGAGGAAGCCCATCGTAGGAATATACAAGCCAAGTTCTATAATGAAAAACTCCCACTAGTATATGAAAGTGACAACATATGAGACTCGCTATATGAAGAACATGGTGCTACTTTGAAGCACAAGTGAGGAAAAGGAGATAGTAACATTGCCCCCTTTTTATTTATTTTCTTTTTTCTTTTTTTTTCTTTTTTTGGGACTTTTTTAATTTTGGCCTTTCTTTTTATTTTTCTTTTTTGGGGACAATGCTCTAATAATGATGATCATCACACTTCTATTTATTTACAACTCATGAATTACAACTCAAAAACTAGAACAAGATATGACTCTATATGAATGCCTCCGGTGGTGTACCGGGATGGGCAATGAATCAAGAGTGACATGTATGAAAATTATGCATGGTGGCTTTGCCACAAGTACGATGTCAAATACATGACCATGCAAGGCAATATGACAATAATGATGTGTGTCATGATGATAAACGGAATGGTGGAAAGTTGCATGGAAATATATCTCGGAATGACTATGGAAATGCCATAATAGGTAGGTATGGTGGATGTTTTGAGGAAGATATAAGGAGGTTTATGTGTGATAGAGTGTATCATATCATGGTGTTTGGATGCACCGGCGAAGTTTGCACCAACTCTCAAGGTGAGAAAGGGCAATGCACGGTACCGAAGAGGCTAGCAATGACGGAAAGGTAAAAGTGTGTATAATCCATGGACTCAACATTAGTCAAAAGAACTCATATACTTATTGAAAAAGTTTTATTAGCCCTCGAAACAAATTACTACTATGCATGCTCCTAGGGGGGAGGTTGGTAGGAGTTAACCATCGCGCGCCCCCGACCTCCACTCAAGGGAAGGCAATCAAAAGAGCACCCTATGCAATAAATTTGTTACACAACTTTTACCATATGTGCATGCTACGGGACTTGCCAACTTCAACACAAGCATTCTTTAAATTCATAATCACCCAACTAGCGTGAATTTAATATCACTACCTCCATATCTCAAAACAATTATCAAGTACCAAATTGATCATAGCATCCAATTCACTTCCTATGATAGTTTTTATTATACCCAACTTGGATGCCTGCCATTCTAGGACCAATTTTATAACCATAGCAAATACCATGCTGTTCTAAGAGACTCTCAAAATAATATAAGTGAATCATGAGAGACTAGCAATTTCTACAAAATTAAGCCATCGCCGTGCTCTAAAAGATATAAGTGAAGCACTAGCGCAAAACTATCTAGCTCAAAAGATATAAGTGAAGCACATAGAGTATTCTGATAAATTCCAATCAAGTGGGCCTCTACCAAAAGGTGTGTATATCAAGGATGATTATGCTAAACTAAAAAGCAAATACTAATATCATACAAGACGCTCCAAGCAAAACACATATCATGTGGCGAATAGAAATATAGCTCCAAGTAAAGTTACCAATGAACGAAGACAAAACAAGGCATGCCTTCTGGGGGCATCCCCAAGATTAGGCTTTTGGCTATTCTTGAATATCTTGGGGTTCCAAGGGCATCCGAAGCTTAGGCTTTTGCCACTCCCTATTCCATAGTCCATCAAATCTTTACCCAAAACTTGAAAACTTCACAAGACAAAACTCAACAGGAAATCTCATAAGCTCCGTTAGTGAAAGAAAGCAAAACCACCACATAATGTACTGTAATGATTCATTCTTTATTTATATTGGTTTTAAACCTACTGTATTACAAACTCTCTATGGTTCATACCACTTAATACTAGCCATAGATGCATCAAAATAAGCAAACAACACACGAAAAACAGAATCTGTCAAAAACAGAACAGCTGTAGCAATCTGTAACTCCCGAATACTTATGGAACTTTAAAAATCCTACCCAAAATAGGAAGCCCTGGGAAATTTGTCTGTTGATCTACATCAAAAAGAATCAACGCAAAAGCATGTTTCTGTGATTTAACAAAATTATTCTCGTGCATGCAAAGTTTCTATTTTTCAGCAGAATCAAATTAACTATCACCATAGGTTATCCTATAGGTTCTACTTGGCACAAACACTAATTAAAACATAAAAACACATCTAAACAGAAGGTAGATGCAAGCTTTATTACTAAACAGAAGCAAAAACAAAAAAACACAAATAAAATTAGGTTGCCTCCCAACTAGCGCTATCGTTTAACGCCCCTAGCTAGGCATAAAAGCGAGGATAGATCTAAGTAGTGCCATCTTTGGCACTCAATTCATAAGTAGCTCGCATGATAGATTCATAAGGTAATTTAACTTTCTTTCTTGGAAAGTGCTCCATGCCTTTCCTTAATGGAAATTGGAATCTAATATTCCCTTCCTTCATATCAACAATCGCACCAATTGTTCTAAGGAAAGGTCTACCAAGAATAATAGGGCAAGAAAGATTGCAATCTATATCAAGAACGATAAAATCTACTAGCACCAAATTTCTATTTGTAACAATGAGAACATCATTGATCCTTCCCATTGGCTTTTTAATGGTGGAATCCGCAAGGTGCAAATTTAAAGAGCAATCATCAAGATCATGGAAACCTTGAATATCACATAAAGTTTTCGAAATTGTGGAAACGCTAGCACCCAAATCACATAAAGCATAACACTCATGATCTTTAATTTTAATTTTTATAGTAGGTTCCCACTCATCATTAAGTTTTCTAGTATATAAACTTCCAAATTAAGTTTTTCATCAAAAGATTGCATCAAGGCATCAACAATATGTTTGGTAAAAGCTTTATTTTGACTATAAGCATGAGGAGAATTCACAACGGATTGCAACAAGGAAATAAAACCTTCTAAAGAAAAATTATCATAACTAAATTCCTTAAAATCCAAGATAGTGGGTTCAATGCTATTTAAAGTCTTGACCTCTCCAATCCCACTTTTATCAAATTTAGCATCAAGATCTAAAAACTCCGAATCATTGGGACGCCTTTTAACTAAAGTTGACTCATCTCTAGTCCCATTATTATTAAGATTCATATTGCAAAACAAAGATCTAATAGGGGACACATCAATAACTTTAAGATCTTCATCATTATTTTCATGGAAACTAGAAGAACACGCCTTTACAAAACAATCTTTCTTAGCACGCAATCTAGCGGTTCTTTCTTTGCACTCATCCATGGAAATTCTCATAGCTTTGAGAGACTCATTGATATCATGCTTAGGAGAAGTAGATCTAAGTTTCAAAGAATCAACATCAAACGAGAGTCTATCAACGTTCCTAGCCAAATCATCAACTTTGAGCAATTTTTCTTTAAGCAAGGCATTAAATTCTTTTGAGAGATCATAAATTCTTTCACACTATTCTCAAAATAAGAGGGCATCTTATTAAAATTACCATAAGAATTATTTTAGAAATT
Source organism: Triticum dicoccoides (assembly GCF_002162155.2). Taxonomy (NCBI): domain Eukaryota; kingdom Viridiplantae; phylum Streptophyta; class Magnoliopsida; order Poales; family Poaceae; genus Triticum; species Triticum dicoccoides. Next base: position 274,773,561 of record NC_041391.1, read on the forward strand.
TCCATAATTATTGGAGGAATTAATAGGGAATGGTCTAGGATTAAAGTTTCCTCTATAAGCGTTGTTACCGAAACTATTCCTACCAACAAAATTCACATCCATAGATTCATTATTATTCTCAATCAAAGTAGACAAAGGCATATAATTGGGATCAATAGGAGCACTCTTAGTAGCAAATACTTTCATAAGTTCATCCATCTTTCCACTCAAAACATTAATTTCTTATATAGCATGCACTTTTTTACTAGTAGATCTTTCGGTGTGCCATTGAGAATTATTAGCCATAATGTTATCAAGGAGTTTTGTAGCATATCCTAAAGTGATTTCCATAAATGTGCCTCCCGCGGCCGAATCTAAAAGATTCCTAGAAGCAAAATTCAATCCGGCATAAAAAATTTGAATGATCATCCATAAATTCAAACCATGAGTAGGGCAATTGCGAATCGTCAATTTCATTCTTTCCCAAGATTGGGAAACATGCTCATGATCAAGTTGTTTAAAATTCATAATATCGTTCCTAAGAGTGATGATCTTAGCGGGAGGAAAATACTTAGAGATAAAAGCATCTATGCACTTGTTCCATGAATCAATACTATTCTTAGGCAAAGACGAAAACCAAACTTTAGCATGATCTCTAAGTGAAAACGGAAATAACTTCAATTTAAAAATATCATAATCCGTATCTTTCTTCTTTTGCATATCACACAAATCAACAAAGTTGTTTAGATGGGTAGCGGCATCTTCAGTAGGAAGGCCGGTGAATTGATCTTTCATAACAAGATTCAGCAAAGCAGTATTGATTTCACAAGACTCAACATCATTAAGAGGAGCAATCGGAGTACTAAGGAAATCATTATTATTGGTATTGGAGAAATCACACAATTTGGTATTATCTTGCGCCATCACGACAAGTAATCCAACACACAAGCAAACAGAAAAAGGCAAACGAAAAAGAGAGAGGAGATTGGGAAAGAGAGGGTGAATAAAACGACAAGGGTGAAGTGGGGAGAGGAAAACGAGAGGCAAATGGCAAATAATGTAAATGCGAGGGAGATGATAGTTTGTGATGGGTACTTGGTATGTCTTGAGTTGAGCGAAGACCTCCCCGGCAACGGCGCCAGAAATCCTTCTTGCTACGTCTTGAGCTTGCGTTGGTTTTCCTTGAAGAGGAAATGGTGATGCAGCAATAGTAGCGTAAGTATTTCCCTCAGTTTTTTTAGAACCAAGGTATCAATCTAGTAGGAGGCTCCTCAAAATTCCCACGCACCTACACAAACAAACAAAGAACTCGCAACCAACACAATAAAGGGGTTGTCAATCCCTTGTCGGCCACTTGCGAAAGTGAGATCTGATAGAGATAGTATGATAAGATAAATATATTTTTGGTATTTTATAATATAGATAGGAAAAGTAAAGATGTAAATATGAAAGCTTATATGATAAAAGATAGACCCGAGGGCCATAGGTTTCACTAGTGGCTTCTCTCAAGATAGCATAAGTATTACGGTGGGTGAACAAATTACTGTCGAGCAATTGATAGAAAAGCGAATAATTATAAGATTATCTAGGCATGATCATGTATATAGGCATCACGTCCGTGACAAGTAGACCGACTCCTGCCTGCATCTACTACCATTACTCCACACATCGACCGCTATCCAGCATGCATCTAGAGTATTAAGTTCATAAAGAACAGAGTAACGCATTAACAAAGATGACATGATGTAGAGGGATAAACTCATGCAATATGATATAAACCCCATCTTTTTATCCTCGATGGAAACAATACAATACGTGCCTTGCTGCCCCTGTTTTCACTGGGAAAGGACACCGCAAGATTGAACCCAAAGCTAAGCACTTCTCCCATTGCAATAAAGATCAATCTAGTAGGCCAAACCAAACTGATAATTCAAAGAGACTTGCAAAGATAACTTAATCACACATAAAAGAATTCAGAGAAGATTCAAATATTTCTCATAGATAAACTTGATCATAAACCCACAATTCATCGGATCTCGACAAACACACTACAAAAAGAGTTACATCGAATGGATCTCCAAGAAGATCAAGGAGAGCATGGTATTTAGATCCAAAAAGAGAGAAGAAGCCATCTAGCTAATAACTATGGACCCGAAGGTCTGTGGTAAACTACTAAAAACTCATCGGAGGGGCTATGGTGTTGATGTAGAAGCCCTCCATGGTCGATTCCCCCTCATGCGGAGCACCGACGAAGGCTCCAAGATGGGATCTCGCGGATACAGAAGGTTACGGTAGTGGAAATAGTTTTTCGTCGTCTCCTTTGATGTTCTCGGGGTACGTGGGTATATATAGGAGGAAGAAGTAGGTCGGTGGACGCCTGAGGGGCCCACGAGATAGGGGGCGTGCCCAGTAGGGGTGGGCGCACCCTCCACCCTCATGGCCGCCTCGACTGCTTCTTGACTTGCACTCCAAGTCCTCTGGATCACGTTCGTTCCAAAAATCACGCTCCCGAAGGTTTCATTCCGTTTGGACTCCGTTTGATACTCCTTTTCTTCGAAACACTGAAATAGGCAAAAAAACAGCAATACGGGTTGGGCCTTCGGTTAGTAGGTTAGTCCCAAAAATGATATAAATGTGTAAAGTAAAGCCCATAAACATCCAAAACGGGTAATATAATAGCATGGAACAATAAAAAATTATAGATACATTGGAGAAATATCAGATTCCCACATGGATTTGCTTCCAACCGTGAAAGGAGAGTCAGTGCAGATGGACACGAGGTACAAGGGTTGAAAACTCATGACTGCCACGTCCTACTTCAAAGGGTTTTACCTGTTATCCTTAGAGGATTGGGCCGCCCTGACTTATACAGAGCAGTTGCAGAGTTGGGACAATTCTTCAGGGAACTCTGTAGTAGAAATATCAGGATAGATGCTTTGGAGCGTCTTAGAGACAAGATACCAACTATCCTGTGCGACCTTGAGAAGATATATCCTCCAGCCTTCTTTGATGTGATGGTGCATTTGACTGTTCATCTACCTGATGAGGTACTACTTAGAGGTCCAGTACAGTATGACTGGATGTACCCTATTGAAAGGCGGCTAGGCACTTTCAAGGGCTATGTTAGGAACAGAGCTAGACCCGAGGGTTCCATTGCAGAGGCCTAAATTGCTACAGAAGCGTTGACATTCTGCTCAAAATACATTGAAACAGCTGAATAGTCAACAAGAGGACAAACCTAAAGATTTGGACAAAATGGTTTGGTATGTGTTGAATAACTGTCCTGAGATACTACCTTATATCAAGTAAGTGCTAAGTACTGCAGCTTATACATCGTAATCTATTAAGCTTGCAGCACATTCTTATATATTTAGATGTTTGACGCGATCACTATGTTGTGCGGCATCTACCAAAAGGAGTTACAGCCGCAAAATCCAAGAAACATTGACAAACTGGTTATGGTAGGATTTGCGAAATGGTTCAAGAGCCATGTAAGCTTTTGAATTGCACTGTCAGTTTTTTTAATATATTGAGTACATAATATGATCAGCTTGTCTATTTTATAACCATAGGTTAAGAAGATGCGGGAGGATGGGCAGACAGTTGATGATGCCCTTTACTCACTAGCAATGGGTCCTGATACTTGGGTAAGACATTACGAATCTTGCGTTGTTGGAGATGTGCGCTACAACACCCTTGCACGAGACGAAGGCAGGAAGACACAAAACAGTGCCATCATGAGCACGGATACATGTGGCAAAGAGATAACTGAAATGTATGCTAACATAACAGACATTCTTCAGTTGCAGTATATCTCCAGTTTCGAGGATCATCGGTGTGTGGTTCTATTGTGTTGTCGTTGGTATAACCTATTTTCTAGGATTGCAAAACCCAGAGCTGATGATTATTTCAAATCCATCAATGTCAAGGCGGCGTACCAGACCAACAAGCCTTTTATTTTGGCAAATCAAGCAACACAGATATTTTTCTTGGAAGACACATTTGCACGTAGCGATGACTGGAGAGTATTGCAAAGGTTTGAGCAGAGGAATTCGTTTAATGAAGTTGCACAACAAGATGATGCTTACACTGCTCCTGATGTACAAGATAACACAGATGTTCCTAATATCTTTGAGAACCATCACGTCAGTGACGCCGGCGAAAAGATTGCCTGTCGTGTTGTGGACATACAAGAGTTGATCAAGAAGAAGCCAACGTTCAAGGACGTTGAGGACGAAGAAGAAGATGACACCATGGGGAATTACGATTCATACTGATACACATGCCGAAGATGTTCACGCTGCTGCTGCGGATGATGATTACATTGCTTTTGTCGTATTTGCCTGTCAGAAGACGTTTTTCTATCTACTATGTGAAATTTAGTATTTTGCTGTGAGAACATCACTTGTTATGTATGCTGATTTGTGTTTGGTGATTGTATGACGACTAAAACATGATGACATTGTTGTTTAGTTGTACTCACATTTGGCTGTGAAACTTGAATTTGATGACATAGTTTGTTGTTGGACTGCAATTTGCTCGATCTCTTCGAATGAGAACAAAGCTGACCCGACAGGGCCTCTGCTATTTATTTATTTATGAGCAAAAGGGGATACCCCCTGATTTCCATTAATAGAAATCATTAGATGTTCACAAAACTATGCCCAGCCTGCTACACAGGTTTCATTCATTACTAGTTTCAGCAAAGTGCTCATGTCATAGCCACTGAATACATCACGAGTGCTATATACACTGCAAATAAAGAGACAATCATCCTACAGAGCACAACGATTTTGCCCATTATCTTCACAAGCTCTTTCATCTCCTCATTGCTGTCAAGGCCGTTCAGCAGCTATTTCTTGGCCATGATCAGAGGAACTGCATCTTTAACCTTCCGCTCTGCATCTTCCTGGTCTATCGTTCCTTCAGTTACTTGTCCAACACCCCAACCTACTAGTATTGGGATTCCTCGGCTAACCAAATAATCAGCATAGTTGCATTCCCCCACATCAGCAACTTCCCAGAAATACAAATCACATGAATCTTCCCTTTTCTGCACGAATCAGATTGGAAGATCATCAACCAAACTATTAAAAAAATCAGCAACTGAAAGCAGTAGAACAACACTTAAACATATTATTACCCCATGATTTGGGCATTTGTAGAAGACTCAGACAGGGTTGAGGATTGTGGTTGAGATGCGACGTATGACTCTTCGTGATTTGCAGTAGTGGCACCACACCAACTGCAGTAGGTTGCAATGAGCAATCGGCTGCGGTGCGCGTGCCGGTGGGGATGTGATGAGACCCACAGGCGATGGTACGGGTGGTGACTTGGCGCATATCTGGTTGTTGCCTGCTGAAGAGCAGGTGGACGAGCAGTCAACAGACATGGTTGTTGTGGCCAGAGCTTCTGATGCTAGGCAGAGTAAGTAGAGAAGAGGAGAAGCGAACGTTGGATATGTCATTTTCATTACTTGCAGAGTAGCATAGCACCATATATAGTCATAGTCTAGGTTTGGATTCGAACCAGCTACAGGAGCACGTCTCTCTTTTTTCTAAAACTCGGCAATGTCTCTTTACTGGTACAGTAGCTTGTTCTGTACACCTTTCGAAGTCTTTGATTTTCTTTCCCTTTTTTGCGAGGAAGGAAGGAGGACAAAAATGAGAGTTCCTGGGACTCGAACCCAAGACCTCTCGGTTGAAAACCAAGGGTGCTAGTCACTTATGTGGCGAACGTTCCCTGGGAGGAGGACGGCAGACGAACGCATTTTCCTCGCAGTTTTAGTTGCAACACAAGATAGAACGATTGCAGTTTTGGGAATGTTATCAGGCCAACGAGCCCAGTTTTTCTTTTCTTCCTATATATAAAAAAGTATGCTACTTGGTGTCGGCTTAGTCAACAAACGATTGTGCCAACCTTGATCATTGGATTGACATTCAACGTTTGTCGTCTTTCTTGAGTCTCTTCTTCCTCGAGCCGCCAAAGCCAAACCAGCGCCGGTGGGACCGCCTGCTCCCGCATCCCACGGCTGGCTGTGCTGCCGCGCATGCATCGTGGCCACATCGCACCCTAAAACTCCGCGCATCTTCCCCGGCTCCTGTTCGTTCCCGTCCGAGGCCTCACCATCGTCCTCCGCCTTGGTTCGCTCGCCGTGGTGCCTCCCTCCGGTGTTGTCAACATGGTTAACAAGCGAGAGGAATAAGGAGATGACTGTACATGGTGAGGATGACAGTAGGGACCCAGTAGCGCGCGCAGTAATTTTGTTTTTTCGAGACGGAGAAGGGTATCAACTGGGTTGTGCGGGACCCGTGGCCCGTCTAGCCCGGGCTTTTATTTCATATGTTTAGCACATGACCAGCCCAGTTTGTTTTTTTCCTTTGTGAAAATGGCTAGCCAGCTATTTTGTTTTTTTGCAGAATAACCAACGTAGGCCTACTTGCTTTTCTATGCCATGCTGGGCCGGAAATCTTTCAAGATGAGGAGGGATGCACTTTGCCCATAAAATGGGCTATAACTAATAAGAAATGGGCTATAAGTAATAATAAATGGGCTGTAAAATGAAAAAATACAGCAAACAGGCAATTAGTTCCAAAATATTGTTTTCTTTCAGTTTTTGATATTTTAAATTTCATTGTTTTTGTGCGGGTAAAATTTCATTGAATTTAAATTAAGATATATTTAGATTTACAATTAATTTGAATCTGGCTAGAAATTTCGGGCTGTATGCTGTTTGGGACAGATTTGGAGGCTGACTTGTGGGTCTACTAGGTTGACTTGTACTTTGGCTTTGTCAACTTAGTCCACAAATGATTCTAGCAGCAGTGACCATTGGATGTTAATCCAACGGCTGTGCTGCTTCTTCAATGTCTGATCTTCTTGCTCTAGCCGCCCAAACCAGCACCGGTGGGACTGCCTGCTCCCGCCTCCCATGGCTGGCTGTGCTGCCGCGCAGGCCGCACCGCCCCACCCTACTTCATTGCTGGCCAGGCCATTCCTCTACTCACCCACACCTCCTGTTATTTTCCGGTGACGGCAGATGGACCAGTAAACCCTCGTACTCCCCACCGCATGGGCAACCATTGTCGAGTCTTCCCCGGCTTCGTGTTGTTCCCTTCCTAGGCCTCGTCGTTGTCCACCGCCATGGTGCTCTCGGCGTGTCCTGGTCAACGTGGTCAATGAACGACATCCATCGGACATGGACTGTACGTGGAGAGGCTGACAGCTGGGTCCACGGTCGCACACAAGGAAATGCCTACTTATTACACGCAAAATAATGATTCCTCCACCTGACAGCTGGGACCCACCGGAAGGGCCTCTGTATTTCGCACAAAAAATGTTCCCCCGCTGACAGGTCGGACCCACCAGCTATACCTTCGCACGCAAGGAAGTGCCTCCTTATTACGCACAAAAAAATGAATACCCCCGTGCTAGCTGGGACCCACCATAGTGGGAGGATGACTTGTGGGCCAACTAAGTTGATGGGGACAGAGGGCTTTGTCAACTTAGTCAATATGAACAATTCTAGCTCCAGTGACCGTACGATGTCCATTCAACGGCCATAGTGCTTCTTCAACCTCTGATCTTCTTGCTCCAGCCGCCCAAACCAACGCCGGTCGTGCCGCATGCTCCTGCCTCCTGTGGCCGGCTATGATGCCGCGGAGGCCTCACCGCCCCCTACTACTCCCACCGCTGGCCAGGCCATCCCTCTACTCACCCACACCCCCTGTTATTCTGCGGCGATGGTAGCCTCACACCACAGCTGAACCAGTGAACCCTCGTACTCCTCTCCGCACGGGCTTCCACTACCGCGTCTTCCCCGGCTCCGAGTCATCCCCTTCCTAGGCCTCGCCGTCGTCCACCGCCCTGGTGCTCTCGGTGCGGCGTGGTCAACGTGGTCAAGGAACGACTTCCATCAGAAGAGTACTGTACGTTGAGAGACTGACAGTTGGGTCCATGGCGGCCGCAAGGAAGTGCCTCCTTATTACGTGCAAAATAATTATTCCTCCACCTGATAGCAGGGACCCACCGGACGGGCCACCGTATTTCGCGAAAAAAAATGTTTCCCCCCTGACTGCTGGGACCCACCAGCTACATCTTCGCATGCAAGGAAGAGCGTCTGGGCAAAAAAAACGATTCGCCCCCCTGACTGCTCGGACCCACCAGCTACATCTTCGCACGCAAGGAAGTGCCTGAGAGTCGGGACCCACCTGGTCGAAGCGTATGTAGCGTTGTCATTCTGGTCGCGAATGTGTATGTACATACTGGTCGATGTAGAGGCGCGCACGTGTCTTAGTAGAGGCACGCACGTGTCGTAGTAGAGGCACGCACGTAGCATGTACACGTACGTATAATGGACAGGGTGCAAGAAAGTAAATACGGCCACGCACGTACATACGGGCGGGGTCTCGAACGCCTACACGTGCATACGTACGGCCAGGGCTCGTGTACATGGCTTAGTCGGAACGGAGAAACTGCGTCGGTGTCGTGTTCATGTTGAGGCAACAGAATGCGTCGTGTTCATCGGGAGGCAACGGAATGCGCCGTGTTCATTGGGAACGCGTGGGAGCCAACCGGCTTGGACGGAACAAGCGATGGAAACAAGGCCTGGCGTATCGCAGAACGGAGGAAACGGCCTTGTGTTCAACCGGCCACGTTCGAAACGGGATCCTGTTCATCGGGAGGGGTCTGGCATACCGCAAAACGGAGGAAACGGACTTGTGTTGGACCTCCTACGGTCGAAACAGGGTCCTGTTAATCGGGAGGGGTGTGGCGTACCACAAAACGGACGAAACAGATTTGTGTTGGAGCGCTACGGTCGAAACGGGGGTCCTGTTCATCGGGAGGGGTGTGGCGTACCGCAAAACAGGACTCCACAGGATACTGTTCATCTCCACCGTCGACCTTCTCCAGCCTCCATGGGCTACTATTCATTCACCGTCGACCTCCTCCAGCCTCCACATGCGACTGTTCATCCACGGGCTCCTGTTCATCCAGCGTCCACCGCGCGCTACTCCACCGGCTACTGTTCAACCACCCCTCTCCATGGACTCCTGTTCAACCACCCCTCCATGGGCTACTGCTCATCCACCCCCTCCACCGTCTACTGTTCATCCAGCCCTCCACGGGGTCCTCCTATTCATCCAGCCCTCCACGGGGTCCTGTTCATCCAGCCCCAACTGGATCGATCGATCGGGGTCCTGTTCATCTAGAGGCAACACCACGGGGTCCTGTTCATCCACCCCCACCGCTCACTGTTCATCCAACCCCCCCCCACACAATGCTCAATGTTCATGCAGAGGCAGTATCGATCGGCTTCAGTTAGCAACAGTAGCGAAGGAATCGCTCGATCGCTCAGGTTCAGTAACGTGTAGCCTGCAGTGCAATCGCTCGGGTTCAGTTAGGCGACGCCTCGATCGGGTTCAGTTAGAGCCCAACGCCTCACACACACGCCCGTACGTGTACGAGAGAAACGCGCATCGCTCGGCCCCCGACCACCCACCGTAACCGGGAACTCCCCGAAATTTTCCTCGCCCTCGCTTCTACCACGGTTTTTTCTGTCATGGACGGCCCAAAGAATGTCATGCAGCTGCGTCTCCAGCCCGCCCAGGACGAAAAGCCCATTTTCGGTCATGATTTTTTGTCATAGAAGTAGGAGCCCACCACATCTATGATGATACCGGGTTTTGTCACAATTATCGTAATAGAAGTGTCATAAGTATGACAGGAAAAAAATCGTTCGGCCCAAAATATCACGGATGTGTATTTTTTTTGTAGTGAAAACAAAGGATTGGGTTTCTCTCTTCGACACAAGCTCACGAATTTTTGTCAAAAGAATGCTTATAATGATGAGTTGGTCATACAATATGAAGGGCCGAAGGAGGAACCAATTCCTCCTGAAATCGATATTGGGGATTCTTATCCCATTAAATTTAGCCCTTTTGATTACTTTCGCTTACCTCAAAGAAAACTTGCAGCTGAATGAAGGGAGTATGAGATGAGTTTTCGGGATTTACCTTATCATTATTACGATTATACTTAGATCTATTCGTGTTTTATGCCTAGCTAAGAGTGTTAAACGATAGCGCTTGTTGGGAGGCAACCCAATTTTATTTTATGTTTTTGCCTTTTAGGTTATGTTTTGCTTTGAAATAAATCATCTAGCCTCTGGTTAGATGTGGTTTTGTGTTTTAGTTAGTGTTTGTGCCAAGTAAGACCTTTGGGAGAGCTTACGGTGATAGTTGATTTGATCTTGCTGAAAAAACAGAAACTTTTGCGCTCAGTCCCAGAATTGTTTATCACAGAAGCGTGATAAATTCCTGAATTTTTTAAAGTAGATTTATATATAAATTTTTCCCTGCTTTCCTAAATTTTCAGAATTTTTAGAGTTAAATAAGTATGCCAACTATCCAGATTACTACAGACTATTCTGTTTTTGACAGATTCTGTTTTTTCGGGTGTTGTTTGCTTATTTTGATGCATTTATGGCTAGTATCGGGGGATATGAACCATGGAAAAGTTGGAATACAGTAGATATTGCACTAATATAAATATAGAATGAGTTCACAATAGTACCAAAAGTGGTGATTTATTTTCTTATACTAACGGAGCTTATGAGATTTTTTGTTGTGTTTTGTGTTGTGAAGTTTTCAAGTTTTGTGTAAGGATTTGATGGACTATGGAATAAGGAGTGGCAAGAGCCTAAGCTTGGGGATGCCCAAGGCACCCCAAGATAATATTCAAGGATGTCAAGAGCCTAAGCTTGGGGATGCCCCGGGAAGGCATCCCCTCTTTCGTCTTCCTCTATCGGTAACTTTACTTGAGGCTATATTTTTATTCACCACAGGATATGTGTTTTGCTTGGAGCGTCTTGTATGATTTGAGTCTTTGCTTTTTAGTTTGCCACAATCATCCTTGTTGTACACACCTTTTGGGAGAGACATGCATGAATCGTGATTTATTAGAATACTCTATGTGCTTCACTTATATCTTTTGAGCTAGGCAAATTTGCTCTAGTGCTTCACTTATATCTTTTTAGAGCATCATAGTGGTTTTATTTCATAAAAATTGATGAACTCTCGCACTTCACTTATATTATTTTGAGAGTCTCTAAACAGCATGATAATTTGCTTGGGACATCTACATCTATGCCCTTAACTCGAACCCACTACTCAGTTTTACCCCTAATTTTTAGGTATGCTTAGTTTTGCCCCTCCGCTGTTAGTTTCACTTATAGAACTGCCCTTCTGTGCTGTTACCGTCCGGTCAAAGGCTTTGACTATTCTGAAAAATAGCAAAAAAATCAAAATAATGAAACTTTGTGGGATCGAAGATACTCATGTCCGCAAGGCATGTACAAATTTTCATGCCGTTCGGATACCCTGGGAGCTTGTGGCAAAGGAAAACATAAATTTTGTACGCATGTGAATAGTAAATTCAAAAAAATCAAAAAAATTTGAAATTTTGTGGGATTGAAGAATACTCAGGTGTGCAATATGTGTGCACATTTTTGTTGTGTTTGGACATCGTAGGAGCTCGTGGATAAAAAATAAAAGTTAGCTCAAAAAAACTTTGAAAAAATGCACTATTTTTTTTCTCTAGAGCGCCTTGTACGTCATTTGATCACCAAAACTTGCAAGCACCTTGTGCACTCAAGCCTCTTTGAAGCCAAAAAAAATCATTTTTTTAATTTTGTTGCTATTTTTTTGAATTTACTACTCATAGGTATAAATTATTTTTGTTCTCCTTTGCCACGAGCTCCCGGAGTGTCCAACCAACACAAAAATTTGCACGTGCCTTGTAGACATGACTATCTTCGATCCCACAAAATTTCATATTTTTTTGATTTTTTGCTATTTTTTTCTGGATGGTCAGAGTTCTGTGACCGGATGGTAACGGCGCAAAAGGGCATTTCTGTAAGTGACACTAACGGCCGAGGGGCAAAACTAAGCATACCTGAAAATTAGGGGCAAAACTGAGTAGTGGGTTCGAGTTAGGGGCAAAACTGGAATTGGCCCAATTTGCTTTGGTTATAAAATTAGTCCTAATATGATAGGCATCCAAGAGGGATATAATAAAAACTTTCATATAAAGTGCATTGAATACTATGTGAAGTTTGATTCCTTATGATTGTTTTGAGACATGAGGATAGTGATATTAGAGTCATGCTAGTAAGTAGTTGTGAATTTGGGAAATACTTGTGTTAAGGTTTCTGAGTCCCGTAGCATGCACGTATGGTGAACCGTTATGTAACAAAGTTGGAGCATGAGATGTTTTTTGATTGTCTTCCTTATGAGTGGCGATTGGGGACGAGCGATGGTTTTTTTTCCTACCAATCTACCCCCCTAGGATCATGCGCGTAGTACTTTGTTTTGATGACTAATAGATTTTTGCAATAAGTATGTGAGTTATTTATGACTAATGTTGAGTCCATGGGTTATACGCACTCTCACCTCTCCGCCATTGCTAGCCTCTCTTGTACCGTGCTTTCGCCGGTACCATAAAACCACCACATATCCTTCCTCAAAACAACCACCATACCTACCTATTATGGCATTTCCATAGCCATTCCGAGATATATTGCCATGCAACCTTTCCCCTGTTCTGTTTATTATGACATGCATCATCATTATCATATTGCTTTGCATGATCATGTAGTTGACATCGTATTTGTGGCAAAGCCACTGTTTCATCATTTTTTATACATGTCGCTCTTGATTCATTGCACATCCCAGTACACCGCCGGAGTCATTCATATAGCATCATATCTTGTTCTAGTATCGAGTTGTAATTTTTGAGTTGTAAGTAAATAGAAGTATGATGATCTTCATTATTAGAGCATTGTCCCATGTGAGGAAATGAAGAAAGAAAGAAAAAAGAAAGAAAAAAGAAAGAAAAAAAGAGGATGAAAAAAAAGAGAGAGAGAAAAGGAGAGAAGGGGCAATGTTACTATCCTTTTTCCATACTTATGCTTCAAAATAGCACCATGATTTTCATGATAGAGAGTCTCCTATGTCATCACTGAGGGAGTCCTAGACTAAGGGGTCATCGAGCGTCTGGCCTATTTGACATGGGTCGGACTGATGGGCTGTGAAGATACAAGACCAAAGACTCTCACCTGTGTCCGGATGGGACTCTTCTTGGCGTGGAAGGCAAGCTTGGCATCCGGATATGAAGATTCCTTTCACTGTAACCGACTTTGTACAACCCTAGTCCCCTCCGGTGTCTATATAAACCGAAGGGTTTAGTCCATAGGGACAATAATCATCATAATCATACAGGCTAGACTTCTAGAGTTTTAGCCATTACGATCTCGTGGTAGATCAACTCTTGTAATACTCATATTCATCGAGATCAATCAAGCAGGAAGTAGGGTATTACCTCCATAGAGAGGGTCCGAACCTGGGTAAACATTGTGTCCCCTGTCTCCTGTTACCATCGACCTTAGACGCATAGTTCGGGACCCCTTACCCGAGATCTGCCGGTTTTGACACCGACATTGGTGCTTTCGTTGAGAGACTCGCTGTGACGTCGAAGACAGGGTTGATGGCTCGCCTTGTTATCAAGGACGGTATCACCTCCGGAGGAGCCCTGGCCTCAGGCCAAACCCTCTGGTTGGGCAGTTTTACCATGACCGCCCGTACGGCCGTCAAGCCGATGATGACTTCACGGGTCATCGAAAACCACCTTCGTGTTGACTCCGGATACTCTAAATGGATGGATCTGACGAAGTTGTTGTCTTTAAACGAACTCCTAGATCGTATCGCCGCCTTGGGGGTCGTATAGACTACGATCGGATTGGGCTTAAACCCTATCAGAGAGAAATCAAATCTCCGCTGATCACCCATCAGATAGCGGTAGTCGAGGAGCAAAACAACAACTCTTCCTCTATAGTGAGGACGAACTATGTTCGGATTTCCGAGCTCGAAGAGCCAGACACCTATCCGCAAAATGACGTGCCCTGCCCTCCGAACCTAGAATCGGATGATGGGCCTGAAAAATCAGTTGATATCCCGGAGCCCGAACCATTGAGCTCGGAGATTTCTCAAACTCCAGATCCTAAATTTGCTCAGGGTTCGTATTAAAGCCACCCACCCACCCACCCAGATATACACGATCTAATGTACATACGGCAACAGTCTCAAGAAATAGTCCATCACTTTTGGGCCAGATTCCTCCTTGTCAAAGACAAGATTAAAGATTGTCGCGATGAAGACGCGATCTCAACATTCTACAACAATTACACGAACGTAGGAATCCTCAACGCCATCAACCGCCGTCGCGTACTACACTTCGCTGGCTTGGCAACCATCGTGCAGAAGTACTTCGCAATGGAAAGCGCCTGGAAACTCAGGCAACTCTGGGAACCACCGGTTCCCACTCAACCCTTTGTCTAGGCAAAAAGGATGCACCCTCGCGTGGCACCCAAACCAATAGTAAAGAAATCCAAGCACATTACGGGGCGTGGAACCGTTCTGGAAGGATGGCTCGATAGGCCATGCAAAATACACACAACACCGGATACCATACCAACCCATAGCCTTAGAGCATGTTGGATACTCCGGCAAGTGGCCAAGAACGGTGAGGATATCCTCACCAAAAATACCCCAGAGCAACACCCCCCGAAAGACGTCGACCTCAGCGTATTGACGGTCTTTGAGACTTTTGCTTCAAACAATCGGCACAAAAAGGCCCTCCGCGACCTCGCCGAAGTCTGCCAAGTCACGGCAACAAATCTTTGAACGACATAGCCATAACTTTCAATGGCAATGATGAACCAAAATTCCGGACAGTGGGGGCACCGCCCGCCTTGGTCCTCAATCAAATTGTGGATGGTTTTCGGCTCACCAAAGTGCTCATGGACGGTGGCAGCAGACTAAACCTCATCTACGAGGATACACTCAACAAAATGGAAATAGACAGGAGCCGCATCGAGCAAAGCAGCGCAACCTTCCGAGGAATCATTCCCAGTCGGGAGGCGTGATGTGCAGGAAAAATCACACTAGACGTGGTATTCGGCACGCCAGAGAATTATCGGACCAAAGAGATAACCTTCCAAGTGGCCCCTTCCAACAGCAGATATCACACCCTATTGGGGCGAGATGCATTTACATGCTTCCAAGCTATACCTCATTATGGGTACATGAAGCTCAAGATGCCAGGGCCCAACGGTATCATCACTCTTGCCAGTGATCCAGACATAGCACTCCGCGCTGGAAAAAAAATTGCATCCCTGGCCCTCGAGGCACTGTCCGAAGCCCGCGCGGCCGAAGAGCTAACCGCGCTGCGCTCCACTGTGGATAGGGATGACATAATCCTGGACAAGCGACCCAAATCCACCTCCTTTAAACTAGCAGACAAAACAATCAAATTTCAAGTCCACCCGATGGACTCCAAGAAGACAGCATCCATTGGGGCACAACTCGGCCCAACGGTTGATGCCGCACTACAAGAGTTCCTGCATGAGAACTGGGACATATTCGCCTGGCACCCTTCTGATATGCCAGGAATTCCACGCAGGTTGGCCGAACACAACCTCAACATACTGAAGGGATATAAACCGGTCAAACAAGCACTATGGCGCTTTTCCGAACCCAAACGACAAGCCATGGGGAGGAGCTAGCCAAGTTAATCGAGGCTGGATTCATCAGACAAATAAAACATCCGGACTGGCTAGCAAACCTGGTGATGTTTCCAAAGAAGGACAAATCCTGGCGCCCATGCGTCGATTTCAAAGACCTCAACAAAGCCTGCCCTAAGGATCCCTTCCGCCTCCCTCACATCAATCAGATTATTGATGCTACTGCAGGACACGACTCACTGTGTTTCCTCGACGCATACTCCGGATACCATCAAATCAAAATGAAGGAGTCCGACCAAGCCGCAACAGCATTCATTACCCCATATGGGCCATTATGCTTCAACACTATGCCCTTCAGGCTTAAAAACGCCGGGGCCACCTACCAACGCATGATTCAGACATGCTTGGAGAAACAGATCGGCAAGACAGTTTAAGCATATGTGGATGATGTCGTCGTCAAAACCAGACACGTCGAGTCATTGATAGACGATATGCGTCTCACATTCGACAACCTCCGTACATACAACATCAAGCTTAATACGGAAATGTGTGTTTTTAGTGTCCCCGCTGGAAAACTGCTAGGCTTCATCATTTCCAGTAGAGGAATTGAAGCAAACCCAGCCAAAATCCGAGCTTTGTCACAATTGGCTACGCCAACAGACCTTAAACAGGTCCTAATGAGGACACAAACCTAGGGTAGGGTCATAGGCCTGACCTATACGTCCTACCCAAGGTTACTACCCCAGAAGTAAGAAGACCAAGAATCCACTCGATGGTATAATCACTCGACTGTCGATCCCCAAAAGATAACGGATTCACTCGACCGTATGAAGAATGACTCGACCATACCGAAGACCAGGAGTCGGAAGAATGCACAATGGCCGGACATTCATTCCTTAGTCTTCATGAGCATTAAGAGTATTTAAGACTGTCGTTACCAGTAACGCCCCTACTTTATGTACATTAAGTCCCTTGTAATGGAGGATGGCTGGGGTCCTGGCGCACTCTATATAAGCCACCCCCACCTCTGGCACAAGGGTTCGCACCCTCTGTAATACAACACACATAATCCAATCGACCGCCTCCGGGCACAAGACGTAGGGCTATTACATCCTCCGAGAAGGGCCTGAACTCGTAAAACTCGTGTGTACATCTTCGCCATAGCTGAGATCTTGCCTCTCCATACCTACCCCCCTTTCTACTGTCAGACTTAGAACCACGACAGTTGGCGCCCATCGTGGGGCAGGTGTCTTAGCGACTTATTGGTGAAGTTGCAAGTTTTTCCGATCATCATCATGGTTTCCAGCGGCGAGATGGTTGAAGGCCGCGAGATCCGTCTCGACGCGCTCGTTTTCGTCGCCGACGACTCTGCGTGGCTCCAGGAAGCTCCGCTCGATGTCGAGGCGCTCCTCGTTCAAGGGGCGACGCACTTTCGCGCGTGCGTTCGTGGCGTCCTTCTTCGACAGCCGTCGACCCAGTATCAGTCGGCTCCGGTGGCATCTCCCCTCCCCGTTGTTCGTCGCCGCAAGCGATCTGGTCGGTCGCGGCTTCAGCGCTGGGTGAGGCATGCTGTGGCTCAATGTTCGGCCACTCATCAGGTCACGGCAATCGAGCCCGACAAAACTCTCCACGGCCTGTTCGATCTGTCGATTGGCTCCGCGGAGACGGCATCCGAGTGTGATAGCAGCGATCCTGCGGCTGAAGTCCTGATGGTCGATGGTCCGCGTGGCCCACCTGGCTTTCGCTGCAAGGACGGCGAAGAGGCTGGCGGTGATCCATCACAGGTCCATGAGGAATACCATCCCGAACCTCTCTCCTCGCAGCAGAGAGAAGATCTTCGTCGTCGCAACATGAACGCACTTCACACGCCCATCGTTGGAGAAAATGCCGAAGCTCGGGCCTTGGAGGAGGCGCTCTTGGCTAATCTGGCTGAGCGCACTCGACTGGAGAACTTGTAGCACGCTCTCGACGAGCGAGCCCGGGAACAGGTTCCTGAGTCCAGTCGACGGCAGCTTTTCCCACCTCCACCTAAGGTATACCGAACTCCGATTCAGAACCTCGCTGTTGCGGCCCGAATTGCAGAGTCGATTCAACTGTCCCAGTCAGAAGTTAGCTGAGGGTTGGAACAGATCCGGGCCCTGCTCAGAGTAGTAGGAGAGCAGAATTCCGCGGTGTCCCAGTCGCGGAATAGGATACACAGCAAATCTGTAGTAGTGGATACAGTTCAATCGACCCATATCCCAAGATTGCCCCCGCGGTGTGAGGGTCATGGGAAGTACGGTCGTCAGTTCGACCACGACAATCGTCGTCGAGAGCCAACGCCTCCTCCGAGTAGTGCGTCGTACCAGCCTCGGCAACACGATGACAGGCGCCGTCACAGGGACGAGCGCAGAGCTCTAGTCGACCCAAGGGAACCAGGCTTCGATGTGAGATCCATTCTCGTCCAAGGCCTGGTCGACCGGAATAGAGCACACAGAGAAGACCTGGGCAAAGACCGTCCGAGTGGCAGCAGGTCACATGTTTCAGGCCCAGAGTGCTTCAGCAGAGCCATCAGGGCTGCAGTGATTCCTCCGAACTTCAGATTAGCAACAGGAGTCAGCAAGTTCACTGGAGAATCCAAGCCTGAAACTTGGCTTGAGGATTACCGAGTGGCTGTGCAAATTGGAGGCGGAAACTATGAGATAGCAATGAAGCATCTCCCTCTTATGTTGGAAGGGTCAGCCCGAGCGTGGTTGACTCAGTTGGCCCCGGACAGTATACATAGTTGGGAAGAGTTATCTCGAGTGTTTGTAAGGACCTTTGAGGGCACGTGCAAGCGGCCGGCAGGGCTTCCCGAGTTGCAGCATTGTGTGCAGAAACCGAATGAAACTTTGAGGGAATTCATTCAGAGGTGGACCACTTTGCATCACACCGTGGAGAATGTATCAGAGCATCAGGCAGTGTGCACTTTCAAGGAAGGTGTCAAGTACCGAGAGTTGGTTCTGAAGTTCGGTCGGACTGGGGATATGACTCTGACCCGGATGATGGAGATAGCCACCCGGTATGCTAATGGAGAAGAAGAGGATCAACTCCGTAGCGGGAAGAGTAAACCGGTCGGTCAAGAGGCTGGTGGAGATGGTTCCAGTCGGAAACAAAAGCGTAAAGCAGAGCCAGCGGCACCTGGTGAGATTGCAGCAGTAGCTCAAGGAAAGTTTAAGGGAAAATCTAAGGGACCCTGGCCTCCTAAGAAGGTAAAAGATCAAGCAGGAAATGACGTATTAGATTTGCCGTGTCACATCCACATGAATAAAGATGAGGAGGGTAATCTGATTTAGCCAAAGCATACCACTCGACAATGTCGACTCCTGATCCAACAGTTCCGGGAGAAACAGCCCAATGAGAAAGACAAGGAGTCGGACAGAGATGAGGAGGAAGAGGAAGATGACGGCTACCCCAAAGTCAACTCCACTCTCATGATTTTTGCTGATGTTGAGAGCAAGAGTCGATTGAAGGTCATCAACAGAGAGGTGAATATGGTCGCTCCGGCGACGATGACCATGTACTTGGAATGGTCCCAGACAGCCATCACATTCGACCAGTCAGACCATCATGCTCGCGTAGTCACCCCGAGGAGACAAGCGCTGGTGGTCGACCCAGTGGTTGGTGGCACCCAACTGACTAAAGTGCTGATGGATGGTGGTAGCGGTCTGAATATCCTGTATGTTGAAACCTTGAAGGGGATGGGCATCCCGATGTCCAAGCTTAGCGAGAGCAACATGAGCTTTCACGGCGTTATCCCCGGAAAGAAGGCCAAGTCACTTGGACGGATCACTCTCAACGTGGTTTTCGGTGACTTCAAGCATTACCGAAAAGAAAAGTTGACATTTGAAGTCGTGGATTTCCTGAGTGCTTATCACGCCATTCTGGGGAGACCGGCGTACGCGCATTTCATGGCTCGACCGTGTTATGTGTACCTCAAGCTGAAGATGCCTGGTCCCAAAGGTGTGATCACGGTCATTGGCAATCGGCAGAAAGCAGAAGAATGTTTCCAGAAAGGTTCCAAAATCGCCGATGCACAGATGGCGGCGGTTGAATTCCAAGAGTATCAGAAGAGTGCGGATCTGAGTGATTTGCTCCGAGCCAAGAAGCCTGCGACAGACTCTGCATTTTAGTTGAGTGGTGAAACAAAGCCGATTCATATTCACTCGACTGATCCCAATGCTGCACCGACTCATATATCAACAACACTCGACAGCAAATCGGAAGAAGCACTCATCCAGTTCCTCCGTGAGAACTGGGACATCTTCGCATGGAAACCCTCTGACATGCCAGGTTTACCCAGAGGACTGGCTGAGCACCATTTGCGTGTCGATCCCAAGGTAAAACCCATCAAAGAGCACCTTCGGCGGTCCGCTGTTCAGAAGAGAAAAGCAATCGGCGAAGAAGTGGCTCGACTGTTGGCAGCAGAGTTCATCCATGAAATCTACCACTCCGAGTGGCTTGCCAATGTCGTCATGGTCCCCAAGAAGGACGATTCACTTTGCATGTGCATTGATTTCAAGCATATCAATCGGGCCTGCCCGAAAGATCACTTCCTTCTCCCCCGTATCGATCAGATTGTTGACTCGACTGTGGGGTGTGAGCACTTGTCTTTTTTAGATGCCTATTCCGGGTATCATCAGATCCGACTGTATGGTCCCGATGAAATAAAAACAGCCTTCATCACCCCATTCGGGTGCTTTTGCTATGTCACCATGCCATTCGGTCTTAAAAACGCCGGAGCCACGTTCATGAGAATGATCCAGAAGTGTCTGCTCACCCAAAACAGTCGAAATGTGGAGGCATACATGGATGACATCGTGATCAAGTCTTGCAAAGGTTCCGACCTATTGACTAATCTCGCAGAAACCTTTGCCAACCTAAGAAGGTACGATATCAAGCTTAACCCGTCAAAGTGCACATTCGGAGTTCCAGTAGGAAAGCTGCTCGGTTTTCTCGTTTCCAAACGAGGGATCGACACCAATCCAGAAAAAGTTGATACCATCCTCCGAATGAAACGCCCCGTGCAAGTGCATGATGTTCAGAAGTTGACTGGTTGTTTGGCCGCCTTGAGTCGATTCATCTCTCGTCTCGGTGAAAAGGCCTTGCCTCTTTACCGATTGATGAAGAAATCTGATAAGTTCGAGTGGTCTGAAGAAGCTGATGCAGCATTTGCAGAGCTCAAAGCCATGCTTTCCACCCAGCCGGTGCTCACTGCGCCAATCAGCAAAGAGCCTTTACTGCTCTACATTGCAGCCACTGGACAAGTTGTCAGTACAGTACTCACGATCGAGCGAGAAGAGGAAGGAAAAGCGTACAAGGTTCAACGCCCAGTTTATTATCTCTCTGAAGTTTTGACTCCGTCCAAGCAGCGCTATCCTCATTATCAGAAGCTTGTCTACGGAATTTACATGACCATGAAGAAGGTTGCACATTACTTCTCTGATCACTCTATTACAGTCGTCAGCGACGCACTATTGTCTGAGATCCTGAATAACAGAGATGCAACTGGTCGAGTAGCAAAATGGGCGATTGTACTCCTTCCACTTGACAACAAGTTTGAGGCAAAGAAAGCTATCAAGTCCCAAGCAATCGCGGATTTCCTTGCCGAGTGGATTGAACAGCAACTACCGACTCAATTTCTCTCGGAACATTGGACTATGTTCTTCGACGGTTCCAAGATGCTAAATGGGTCAGGTGCTGGAGTAGTATTGGTGTCCCCCCGTGGAGACAAGCTCAACTACGTTCTCCATATTCACTTTGATTCCTCCAATAACGAAGCAGAATACGAAGCACTTCTATACGGATTGAGTATGGCCATCTCACTCGGCGTCCGTCGCCTCATGGTGTATGGCGATTCAGATTTGGTGGTTAACCAGGTAATGAAGGAATGGGATGTCAGAAGTCCAGCCATGACTGGTTACTGCAACGCTGTTAGGAAGCTGGAAAAGAAGTTCGAAGGGTTGGAACTTCACCATGTGCCCCGATTGAAAAATCAAGCTGCAGATGAGTTGGCAAAGATAGGTTCCAAGAGAGAGGCCATCACTCGCAATGTGTTTCTGGAACATATTCATTCACCTTTAGTTCAGGAGGATCCCTTCACGGAAGAGTCACCACAGCCCAAGAGTGCCACAGATCAGACTGAAGTTGACATCCCAGTCGTGGTCGACTTAGTCATGGAGGTTTTGGTCATCACTCCCGACTGGACAGTGCCGTACATTGTGTACATTCTTAGGAAAGAACTTCCGGAGGAAGAAGAAGAGGCTCGATAGGTCGTCCGGCGATCTAAGGCCCTTACTGTGATAAAGGGGCAGTTGTTCAGAGAAAGTGCAAGTGGAGTTTGCCAGAAGTGTATCACGCCAGAGGAAGGTCGAGTGATCCTCAATGATATTCACTCGGGGACCTGTGGTCACCACGCGTCCTCTCGGACCATCGTGGCCAAAGCATACCGAGCTGGATTTTACTGGCCACGGGCCAACGAGATGGCTAAGGAAATAGTGGACAAGTGTGAAGGCTCCCAGTTTTATTCCAACATGTCTCGTAAACCTGCGTCGGCTCTAAAAACAATTCCATTCGTCTGGCCTTTCGCCGTCTGGGGACTAGACATGGTTGGACCTTTCAGGACAGGCAGGAGTGGATTTACTCATGTGCTGGTAGCAGTCGACAAGTTCACCAAGTGGATCGAAGCCAAGCCCATCAAAAGCCTTGAAGCAAGCACAACTGTGAGTTTCATCAGGGAACTTATATTCAAATATGGCATTCCGCACAACATCATCATAGATAACGGCTCGAACTTCAATTCTGAAGAGTTCAAAGCCTTTTGCGCCTCCCAAGGCACGAGAGTCGACTATGCTTCGGTCGCTCATCCTCAGTCGAATGGACAGGCCGAGTGGGCGAATGGATTGATTCTCAAAGGATTGAAGCCTCGGTTGATGCGTGACCTGAAACATGCGGCGGGAGCCTTGGTCGACGAGCTCCCATCCGTGCTGTGGGGGGTGAGGACAACCCCTAACCGGTCGACTGGAAGGACTCCATTCTTCTTAGTCTATGGAGCTAAAGCAGTGCTTCCCAGTGATTTGCTCCACAATGCACCTCGAGTCGAACTCTTCTCAGAAGAAGAAGCAGAACAAGCTCGGCAAGATGCAGTCGACCTCTTGGAAGAAGAAAGAGAGATGGCCTTGATCCGGTCGACCATTTATCAGCAAGACTTGCGTAGATTTCACGCTAGAAACGTGAGGGGTCGGGCATTTCAAGAAGGAGACCTGGTTCTTCAAGTGGACCAGTAAAGACCTCACAAGCTTGCTCCTGCTTGGGAAGGCCCTTTCGTAATCACCAAGGTGCTCCACAACGGAGCATACCGTCTCTTCAATGTCGAACATAATAAAGATGAGCCACTCCGTCCTTTCTATTCTTAAATATTTAGGATGATGAGATGTAATAAGAAATACCTTTTAGTTTGACTATCAACAGACATAATTTACTTCTTCCGAATGATTGTTGTTTATTTCTTTTGTACGTATTTCCTTAGCTGTGAATCCATTTCGCCTAAGACTAAGTGATAAAAATCCTACCGAGTGATGAGTCTGCCTCTCACTCGGGGGCTTAGCTGCAGCCCAGTGCTCGCCTAAGTGATAAAAATCCTACCGAGTGGTGAGTCTGCCTCTCACTCGGGGGCTTAGCTGCAGCCCAGTGCTCGCCTAAGTGATAAAAATCCTACCGAGTGATGAGTCTGCCTCTCACTCGGAGGCTTAGCTGCAGCTCAGTGCTCGCCTAAGTGATAAAAATCCTACCGAGTGATGAGTCTGCCTCTCACTCGGGGGCTTAGTTGCAGCCCAGTGCTCACTTAAATGATAAAAATCCTACCGAGTGATGAGTCTGCCTCTCACTCGGAGGCTTAGCTGCAGCCCAGTGCTCACCTAAGTGATAAAAATCCTGCCGAGTGGAGAGCAAACCTCCCACTCGGGGGCTTAGCTGCAGTCACGTACTTGCCTAAGTTTGAAAAATCCTACCGAGTGAAGAGCAAACCTCCCACTCGGGGGCTTAGCTGCGGTCCCGTACTCGCCTAAGTTCAAAAAATCATGCCGAGTGGAGAGCAAACCTCCCACTCGGGGGCTTAGCTGCAGTCCCGTACTCGCCTAAGTTTGAAAAATCCTACCGAGTGGAGAGCAAACCTCCCACTCGAGGGCTTAGCTGCAGTCCCGTACTCGCCTAAGTTCAAAAAATCCTACCGAGTAGAGAGCAAACCTCCCACTCAGGGGCTTAGCTGCAGTCCCGTACTCGCCTAAGTTTGAAAAATCCTACCAGGTGGTGAGCGATCCTCTCACTCGGAGGTTTAGCTGCAGCCCAGTGCTCGCCTAAGTTTGAAAAACCTTACCGGGTAGTTGACAGGTGCCGGCGTTCTGGGAACGGGGGTCCCCAGACTTGCCTGCCTGCGGCCTGGGGCGTGGCTCAAAGGAGGCCAGCGCAGCCCATCTTCATCAACACGAATTCAAGACCCTCGCGAGGGGCCAAGCCTCGCGGGGCGGACGACAAGGAGCTTCCTCAGGCACGGCCTCGTCAGGCGGGCTCGCGAGGAGGCGGAGAGTTCAAGGTGGGGTACCTCACAAGGTGCCCATGACACAAGCCATGACGACCAGGGGCGCCAGTCGGGCGCCAGCCCGCGCAGTGTCCTCCCTTCCTCTTTGGTGCAAAGGGGGCAAGCGCAGGCGAGAGCATCAAGCAAAGGCATCCATTTCGGTGCAACAAGACCAAGACCAGCCCAACGGCAGGGAAGAAGTCATTGTGGAGCCCAAGCAGGCGTCACCACCAGAGCCTTTGACAGGCGAGGACCAACTTTAGTCAGGATAAGTGTACCCGCTGTTCCCCTTCAAAATGGCCAATTGTTGGCGCCCTTCCCGCTCAATATTTGGGACGAGGCCCAGGGCCTTTGCCGATAAATAGGACTAGCCACCCCCAGGGTAGAGGGATCCGGACCTGATCTAGCATTTGGATCCTGACCAAGAAACCAGTAGATAGAGCGATTGAGCTCCTCCTAGTAGCTCATCGCACCAGCCAAGAACAGACCCTCGTGAGGCTGTTTCTTCCTTGTATTGTTCATCATCAGCCCAAGAGGCAATCCACCACACCACACACTGGAGTAGGGTATTATACCACAATGGTGGCCTGAACCAGTATAAATCTTGTGTCTCTTGTTTTGTTCTGTTTGGTAGTTTAGATCCTAGCGATTCGGCGAGGAACAGGCAGGCAGAGGGTTAAATCTCCGCGCGCACCCCAGAGTTCGAACCTCAAGGGTCTGCCGGAACCCGAAATCCGACATTTGGCGCGCCAGGTAGGGGTGCGCCGGAATTTGCCTTCCGTCGTCTTGTTCTTCTCTGACCACCGCATCCATGTCTGACGCTCGTCGGGCCCGCGCCGAGCACCGAGCCGCCCTCGCTTCCCACGTTGCGCAGACGGCTCCCGTCGGCGGGCGCCCTCGTCGTTCCCCGTCACCTGCCGTCAACGCCGCCACCGGCCCAGCAGGGAACGAACAGCAAGCATCGTCCTAGCATCCATCCATGAGGCGGGACGGCCGCACTGCCACACCCTCGCTCACTCACGCTGGTTCTTTGTCGCGCGCACCCCGCGCGGCCATGTAGGCTCGAGCCGTGCTCATCGCGGCAAACGAGCTCCTGCGCTACCGCCCCATCGGCGACGTCTATGAAGAGTGGCTCGACCGAGTCGCCGAGCTCGTCCGCGCCGCCGGGGGCTCCTCCGCGTCGTCCTTCTCGCTGCACCGCGCCCCGCCCTGCGCGGGCAATGAAGCTCCTGGGGCACCCCAGCCGCCTCCTCCTCAAGAAGGCGCCCTGGCCCCAAGGCGCGCGGCCCCTGGGTGGAACCCGCTCCGTCAGGCGCCAGCGCGGCAAGAGCAGAGCTGCCAAGATGTCCCTCGCCCTCGAGAAGCTGCACGAGCGCTCCCTACTCCAGCATGTCAAGACCCTGCGCTGCCCCCAGCCACGGCGCATGGGGACCCGCAGGACCAAGTTGTTCGTCGCCCAAGGCCTCCTGTGGCCACAGCACGCTGCCGCGCCTTCACCTCCGAGCTACGCAGCGTCGCGTGGCCCGGCAAGTTCAAGCCAGACCTGCCTCCTCGCTACGACGGCACGGCTGACCCTACAGAGTTCCTCCAGCTATACGAGTTGGGCATCGAGGCTGCCAACGGAGATGAGAAGGTCATGGCGAACTGGTTTCCCATGGCACTCAAGGACGGAGCCTGCACCTGGCTCCTGAACCTGGCTCCAGGCACGATCTCCTCCTGGGACGAGATGCGCACCCGCTTCATCGTCAACTTCTAGGGTACTCGCGACAGGCCACCCGCTATGAGCGACATGCGCCGTATCAAGCAGCAACCAGGGGAAACTCTACAGAAGTACATCCAGCGCTTCAACAACGCGTGCCTCAAGATCCCCAAGGTGACGGAGGAGGCCATCATCTCAGCCTTCTCCGACGGTGTGCGCGATGTCAAGATGAAGGAGGAGCTGGCGATGCATGAGGACCTGTGCACCTCCTTGGAGCTGTTCAACTTGGCGACCAACTGCGCCAGGGCTGAGGAGGGACGCCTCTCCCTCCTCGAGCTGCCTGCCACGGACCCAGAAGAGAAGAAGCCCAAGGCCAAGGACGTGAAGCGCAAGGGGGCTGCCGTACTCGCGGCAGAGCCAGACACCAAGCGGGGCAGAGATCAGCCCGAATCCTCCAAGGGCAATCGGTACTGCGTGTACCACGACCTCCACACCCACAACACCAATGAATGCCAAGAGCTCCGGGCCGTGCGTGAAGGAAGTGTCGGCAGACGTCCCGACCGCAGCGACTGGGGCTACGGCCGAGGAGGAGGAGGAAGGAACGCGGGACGTTGGGAAGACCGCGGCCAACGCCAAGGGTGGCGAGACCAACCTCGTGACGATCGCTGGCAGGACCTGCCTCGCGAGGGAGGCTGGAGGGATCAGCCTCGCGAGGATCGCCCGCAAGGGAACGTGGGGCTCCCTCCGCTGCCGCCGCAGCCAAGAAGAAATGAAGACCGTCATCAGGACGAGGGGGCTGGGGGCTTTCAGGAACCGCGTGCAATCGCCTGCATCCTGGGTGGAGCTCAAGCCCCAGCCTCTCAACGCACCTTCAAGTAGTTCACCCGCGAAGTGAATGCAGTCCTCCCCAAGCTCGAGGCCACGCGCCCACTCAGGTGGTTAGCATGTGCCATCATGTTCAGCTCAGCGGATCAGCTCAAGTGCGCGGCCACAGCTGGAGTCCTCCTAATGCTTTGCTCCCCAATCATCAGCAACGTGCTGGTCACCAGGACCCTCATCGACGGCGGGGCAGGGCTCAACGTCTTGTCCGTGGAAACGTTCAACAATCTCCAAGTGCCCTACAGCCAGCTTCAGCCAACCAAGCCCTTCTCCGGAGTCACCGACGGCTCCACGGTCCCGATTGGGCAGGTCCGCCTTCCTGTCACCTTCGGGGCACGTGACAACTACCGCACGGAGCTCATCGACTTTGACGTCGCTCACATTCGCCTGCCGTACAATGCCATCCTGGGGTACCCAGTGTTGGCCAAGTTCATGGCCGTAACTCACCATGGCTACAACATCCTCAAGATGCCAGGAAGTGGCGGGGTCATCACGGTGCCCTGCGAAGAGAGAGACGCAGTGTGCTCCCTGGAGCGAGCCTTTCAGGTTGCATCGCTGGAAGACCCGGATCGCGGAAGCAGGAGGCTTCCCGAGGCCGCCCCCAAGAATAAGAAGACATCGTCAGGCCCGGCCCCTCAGGAGGCAGGCCCCTCAGGGCCCGCGCCTGCTCAGGGGGAACCTCCTTCCGTCGCATAGGTAAGCGCGCCCGGCGCCCTCCTCAGGCATGCTCGGGGGCTCTCCCCTTGAGGGCCGCCGACCTCGCCAAGGTCACAAGGGAGGCGCTTGGGCACCACGTGGAGGCGTGTTTCAAAGCACGCTTCCCACACGAAGGAGCAAGCCAAGGAGGGCCAAACCCTCAGGAGTTCGTCAGCGAGGCCATTCAGGAGCTACAGGAGTCAAGAGTCATGAGAGGCATCCGCCGCTTACCCGCTGTGGCCCCCCATCCAGGCGAGGATGGTGGGCTGCGCGTCTGCATCGACATACTGGGGCTCAACCGAGCCGCCTCTCAGGAGTGCCTCTGGCCCTCGCAAGTGGGACGCTGCGAGGGTCCACCCCACAGCTACGTTTGCATGCCTTATGGCTTGCCGAATGCGGCTGATGCGCACCAGCGCCTCATGAGGGCCATCCCGGAGGCTCAAGAGGTCAGGCGTTCCGCAGCCCTGGTGGAGATGGAGATGGCCTGCAAGGAGCCACCAGCGCCTCCGAAGCCTCCTGGGGCCCCTGGGCCTAGGGGCTCGTGAGGATCGGCTCCCGCAGCCCACCGAGTCTGCTACACCAACACCCCTTCGTCCCCAACATCATCAGGTGAAATCTTTCAAGTTTCATTTTCGGCTGGGAGCGCCCTCGGGGCTGCACTATTCCCAGGCCGCGTGGGTCCGTCCCTGCGGCGTGTATCCCTTTTATTTCACGTTCTTATCTTACCTTATTGGGGGCGCCCCTCGGGCTACATCATCCCCAAGTCGCTCGGGCCTGACCCAGCGGCGTGTACCCTTCTTGCGTTTACCTTAGGGCTATGCTTTCGACCCATCGTGCTTGTTATTTGGTGCCTTTTCCTCCTGGGTGTCGGAAGCTTGCGCGTTAAAGGGGGGTGCCTGAGCATCGCGACTCAGGGCTCCTACCGGCTTTCCAGCCCTCACCCTCTGGTCTTGTCCATGGCATCGCGACCTGGCATGCCAGCTACGGCTGAGACCAGCTCGAGAGCCGGGACCTGAGGACGTAGAGTTTTGACATCTAACCCAGCTTGCGCGTTAAAGGGGGGGTGCCTGAGAATCGCGACTCAGGGATCCTACCGGCTTTCCAGCCCTCACCCTCTGGTCTTGTCCACGGCATCGCGACCTGGCATGCCAGCGACGGCTGAAACCAGCTCAAGAGCTGGGACCCGAGGACGTAGAGTTTCGACATCTAACCCAGCTTGCACGTTAAAGGGGGGTGCCTGAGCATCGCCAAATCAGGGCTCCTACTGGCTCTCCAGCCCTCACCCTTTGGTCTTGTCCACGGCATCGCGACCTGGCATGCCAGCGACGGCTGAGACCAGGTCGAGAGCCGGGACCCGAGGACGTAGAGCACCGGCATCTGGCCAAATTTGCAGGAACACACTCCAAGATAAGGCCCAGAGCCAGGCGCAACCCGCCTTGAGGTAGGGCCCCGTGAGTCCCGCGCTGGCCCACGGGTGCCTAGATACACCTCGTCAAGCCCTATCGTGCCAGCCACGTTTCAGGCTGGGGCTGTATACGCCCCGGGGCTCCTCCCGGAGGGGAGCCCCCTCCCATGCACCAGTGGAAGCACCATGCTCCGCGCTGGCTGACGACACTGCCGAGGAGCGGCTATGCCCGTACGCATACGGAAGCGCTATGCTCTGCGCTGGTGATAAACAACTGAGGGTGGCCCCCGGGCCGCATCAACCTCAGGTGTCTGACCTCATCGCAACGCCTCCCCTCGGGAGTGCCGCGCGAAGGGGCTGGGCACGGGGGCTGCGCCTGGGTCACGCCCAAACGCACGCCGCCTGGCCAGGCC
>NC_041391.1:274803228-274855217 GCF_002162155.2 Triticum dicoccoides
AGCCTAACTGGTCACGTAGCCCCTCACCCCTTAGTTCCGAAAGGTTAACGGCGGTTCAGGTATGCGCGGTGCCGGGCTCTGCAGATGTAGAATGGCAGATCCACCCACATCTCACCTCCCTACTTACTGTTCGAGCGCCAAGGGGGACTCCTGAGCATCGCGACTCAGGAGCCTAACTTGTCACATAGCCCCTCACCCCTTGGTCCCGTCCTGGTTTCCGGTCGGGGCCAATGGCGGCTGAGGTATGCGCGGGGCCGGGCTCTGCCGGTGTAGAACACAAGCAAGTAGGAAGGAATAGCGCAAATTTCAGGGAATTCAAAAGCAAATATTACAATCCATACTGTTATCACAGCACCAAATGAAAGTTTTAACGCCTCCCCGAGGCATGGTACATGCACAGGAATTAAAAGCAGGACGGGAGCCACGACGGAGTCACTTGCCGGCTCTAGAGCTGCGCGGAGCAGGTTCGCCTTGTGGGGCAGCAGGGCTAGCAGCACTCCGCTTCGGCTTGGTGCTGAAGGCCCGGAACTTCCCCAGCAAGGCCTCCGTGCGACCCTTCACGGCCTCAGTAGCGGCAGCGGCGCGCTCACCGCTCGCTGGCTCCAGCAGGCTGTCGAGGTCGATGTTGGGGTCACGAAGATAGATGTGGGTGAAGACCCGCGTCAGCGCTGCGGAAGACAAGACGCGTGCCTCGGCCTCGGCCGTAGGTCCAAGGCCAAGGGTGACATCTTCAAGGGCGCGAACTAGGAAGGGAAGCAACTTGGCGGGGCCATCCTCCTCGCCGGCCAGTGGGCTCTCAAGGCCGCTATCATAAAACGTCTTCAATGAAGTGCGAGCCTTCTCCTCCATATCCGCGAAGGCCACGCGATCCTCGGCGAGAACCCGGGCCTTGTCGTTCAGCTCAGCCTTCCTCGCCTCCAGCTCTTGCTCCAGCGCGCCTAAGCGGCCACGGCGCCTCTTGAGCTTGGCGTCCAGGTCCTTGACGGCCGCCTCGCGAACCTTCATGCTTTCCTCCTACTCTTGGCGAAGGCGGGCCTCCTCGGCAAGGTGGTTCTGCAGGCCCTTCAGCTCGCTCTCCAGCGCCTCGCAGCGACCTCGGACACTAGCTACCTCCCCCAAGGCAGCGTCACGAGCAACCTTCGCCCCAAGGACGGCCTGCTTCTCCTCGTCGCAAGCTGTCGAGGCCTGGACCAGCGCCGCCCGTATCGAAGCGTCAGAGCGAATCCAGCCAGAAGCCAGCTCCAAGCGCCCGGCCACCAGATGAGGGTCGGCGCCCAGAAGATCCTGCCGCAGACGGTCCAGTTCGGCAACGGCGCGATCCAGAACAGTAGTCGAGGAAGCAGCAGTCGGTGGAGTAGGAGGAGAAGACGGCAGCGTGACCACAGTATCCTGAGGCGGAACCTGCTGCGCCACGACGGCTGTGGCGGCGGCATCAGGTAAGGGCACCTCGGGAGTCGCCTGGGCCAAGGGGGCTGAGCTCGCCCCAGCAGGCTCAGCCAGGCCTCGCGAGGGTGCCCGGGCAGGAGAGGCCCGCGCGTCACAGTCACCTTCTTTCTCGGGCAGAGGCACTGCCACGGATGGGACCTCAGGAGCTCCCTTCGACTAATTTGCCGCGGGCGCCAGCCTAGCCGGAAGATACGAGCATCAAGCCTCAGCAACAGAACAATAATCAAGACAGGAATCAAGCACTTACAGGTCGTCGCTTGCGGGCTCAAGCAGCCTCCGGCCGTACTTAAAGCCCAAGAGCCGGCTGCAAGGGTCGGCTTCAAGGAGCTCGGGAGCAGAAGGTGCGCCTGTGGATCGCCTCGGGGCTGGGGCAGACCCGCGGGGGATCAGCCCAGTCCGGTCCTTCTTCGGGATCGGAGGCAGGCTCCCGCCGCCCTGCTCATCCTCATCCTCGCCGTCGTCACTCTGAGAGAGGCGGAGAGTGCGGGTCCTGCGCCGAAGGGGGGAGCCCTTGACTCCACCTCGGAGTCAACCCCCTCTTCCCGCTCCCCTTCTTCCTTCTCTTCACTGGAGTCGCCGGAGGACACGTCCACCAGGTCCTCTGGAGCCTCCGCGGGCATGGGCCCGTCTCCGTTGAAGACGGGCATGGACCCCACTACCTGCTCCCAGTCCTCACAGAGGAACAGGGGTGTGGGAGCGCCCTCCAACCTCGCCACGTCGCCCGCAACCAAGGACTGGAGGACCGCAGCCAGATCTTCATCGGCCAAGACCGCGGGGCTCGGGTGGGGCCTCCACATCGGAAGTGAGTACTGGCGAAGCGGAGCCAGCTGGTGCTCCAGGAACTCCCTCAGCAGCGACGCGCCGGTCAGCTTAGCCGCTGCCATGCTGGTCGGCCTCAGATCCGCGTCCATCTTCTCCAACACCAGCTTCGCGTGGGGATCCACAAGCTCCACTTGGGACCAGTCGTCGGAGCTCGTGGGGTGCCCGGTGGGCAGGATCAGCCGAGGGTGGATACGCCCGGCATCCACCAATACCCACTTGCTCCTGAAGCCCTCTATCCTTTTCCCAGGATTCGAAATGGCGATGGAACTGCCATACGCGATGAAGCTCACGCACGCAGAGACAGAACCACGGGAGGTCCGGAGGGAGAAGTAGTGGCGCAGCAAGGCCACTGAGGGCTTCACCCCTACGTGAGCCTCACAATAATAGGCGAAGATCGCCAGAAGAAGAATAAAGTTGGGATGAAGGTGCGGAGCTTGGAGGTTATAATGGCGGAGGACAGAGAAGAAGAACTCGGAAAAGGGAGGCACCAGACCGGCGACAATGGTGCTCACGAAGAGCGGATAGAAGGTGCTCCCTCGGCCTTCAGGAATGGCAGAGCCGGCCTTGAACGCCTTCGTCCCGTCGATGCCCTGCGCCGTCGCCATCTGGCGCACCCGGGCAAGGCTCGCCTCTGACACATTTGGCGAGTCCAAAGCGGGCGAGTACCAAGCTCCGGCCGGGGCTTGGTGAGGCGCCATGTCTGACTAGGGCGCGCGGGCAGAGTAGATCTGAAGATTTCGGAAGCAGGGAGGAGAGGCGCAAGAAAGGGGATCTGAGCAGCAACTGGAGGAAGCAAAGGAGGCAAGGGGGATGCCGCTCCTTTATCAACTCGCGCAGTTCCAGAGGCGCCCACGTCCAATCAACCGCCACGTGGCGCCCAAGGCCGCAGGCTGTTAGTGCCCGCGACGCTTCGCACTTGCCCTTTCGCCTCTCTGCTCGGCCAAGTTCGGGCACGCCGTGAGCCCAGGGGCTACTGTCGGCGTTATGGGAACGGGGGTCCCCAGACTTGCCTGCCTGCGGCCTGG
The DNA here is from genome assembly GCF_002162155.2 of Triticum dicoccoides. Lineage (NCBI taxonomy): Eukaryota > Viridiplantae > Streptophyta > Magnoliopsida > Poales > Poaceae > Triticum > Triticum dicoccoides. The sequence goes on from NC_041391.1 coordinate 274,806,522, forward strand.
GGCGTGGCTCAAAGGAGGCCCAGCGCAGCCGATCTTCATCAACACGAATTCAAGACCCTCGCGAGGGGCCAAGCCTCGCGGGGCGGACGACAAGGAGCTTCCTCAGGCACGGCCTCGTCAGGCGGGCTCGCGAGGAGGCGGAGAGTTCAAGGCGGGGAACCTCGCGAGGTGCCCATGACGCAAGCCATGACGACCAGGGGCGCCAGTCGGGCGCCAGCCCGCGCAATGTCCTCCCTTCCTCTTTGGTGCAAATGGGGCAAGCGCAGGCGAGAGCATCAAGCAAAGGCATCCATTTCGGTGCAACAAGACCAAGACCAGCCCAATGGCAGGGAAGAAGTCATTGTGGAGCCCAAGCAGGCGTCACCACCAGAGCCTTTGACAGGCGAGGACCAACTTTAGTCAGGATAAGTGTACCCATTGTTCCCCTTCAAAATGGCCAATTGTTGGCGCCCTTCCCGCTCAATATTTGGGACGAGGCCCAGGGCCTTTGCCGATAAATAGGACTAGCCACCCCCATGGTAGAGGTATCCGGACCTGATCTAGCATTTGGATCCTTACCAAGAAACCAGTAGATAGAGCGATTGAGCTCCTCCTAGTAGCTCATCGCACCAGCCAAGAACAGACCCTCGCGAGGCTGTTTCTTCCTTGTATTGTTCATCATCAGCCCAAGAGGCAATCCACCACACCACACACTGGAGTAGGGTATTACACCACAATGGTGGCCTAAACCAGTATAAATCTTGTGTCTCTTGTGTTGTTCTGTTTGGTAGTTTAGATCCTAGCGATTCGGCGAGGAACAGGCAGGCAGAGGGTTAAATCTCTGCGCGCACCCCAGAGTTCGAACCTCAAGGGTCTGCCGGAACCCGAAATCCGACAACAGGAGCGTCAAGACCGTTGCTGAGTGCCTTGCTGATGAGTTGATCAATGCTTCTCAAGGTTCACCTAATCGGTTGACGGGAATTTCAAGACCATTGTTGAATGCCTTGCTGATGAGCTAATCAATGCTACTCAAGGATCACTCGATCGGCCGACTGGAACGTCAAGACCGTTGCTGAGTGCCTTGCTGATGAGTTGATCAATGATTCTCAAGGTTCACCCAATCGGTTGATAGGAACGTCAAGACCATTGTTGAATGCCTTGCTGATAAGCTGATCAATGCTACTCAAGGATCACTCAATCGGCCGACTAGAACGTCAAGACCATTGCTAAGTGCCTTGCTGATAAGCTAATCAATGCTACTCAAGGGCCACCCGATCGGCCGACTGGAACGTCAAGACCATTGCTGAGTGCTTTGCTGATGAGCTGATCAATGCTACTCGAAGATCACATGATCAGTCGACTGGAACACCAAGACCATTGTTGAACGCCTCACTGATTGAGCTGGTCAAGGTTTCTCAAGGACCGCCCGATCAGTCGACTGGCCATCCTTCTCCAGAAGCTGCATCAAACAAACAGACAACAATTCGAGGGAAAATCGATTTTCGTTCGAAGATAGACGCAATTTATGAGATGACAAATCCAAAGTTTCTTAACCGCAGGATAAAGTGCTCGGGCATCAGGCCCGAAGGAGTTTTAACGGTTACAAATTCACTTGGCATTCCGAGGCAAATAAAAGTGATAGCATAATGTTTTTTATCACTCGGCGGGAGAAGGACTGGCTGGGTCGCAGAAGCTGTCGAGGTCGATGCTGTCGGTGATGCGAGTGGCTGCCTCGAGGAAAGTGTCCATGAAGTCCTGGAAAGAGTGCTTCTTAGTGTTTGCCACTTTGAGAGCTGCCAGCTTGTCTTCCTTAGCCTCCTTGCAGTGCACTCGGACCAGAGACAAAGCGACATCACCACCACAGTGGGCAGAAGATTTTTTCCACTCTTGCACTCGACCTGGGATCTGGTTTAGCCGAGTCATCAAGGACTCGAGATCTTGATACATTTCCTCCCGAGGCCAGAGCTCGGCATCCACTCGGGCCATTGCCGCCTTTAGCCGAGCCAGATAGTCGACTGCACCGTCCAAGCACGATTCCAGTCGGAGCAAGTTCATCGCAACTTCATCTTTCATGGGACAGTTGATGGGGTCGAGACCTGTCTTGACCCGCCTACTTTTAGCCTCAAAGTCCTGACACAGTTCTATCCCATTGCAAAAAGTGATGAATCAATGACGAGATAACAAAGTTCAATCGACAACAAAGTGATAAGTCGACTGATCATACCTTCAAGCTTCAGAACAAGTTTAGCGGTGAGTTGCTCCAGATAGGACTCTAACTTGTCGGTCTTGGTCTTAAGGCCGCCAACTTCAGTGGTCAGATTTTCCTTGTCCTTCCTCTGTTGCTCGACTTCCCGATTGGCGTCTGAGATGGCAGTCTTCAGCTTCGCGTTCTCCTCCTCCAGTTTGCTGACCGAAGCCAGCTTCTGGTCCGCAAGCTTCGTCTTCTCGCGTGCTTCCTTCTGAGCAGCTGCCAGATCCAGGTCCTTCTTCTCCAAAGCCTCCTTCATCCTCTCTAAAGAAACAACACTCTTCAGACGAGACTGAAGTTGACGATTTTCACTACACACATCTTCTCGTGTGAAATCACTCGGTTCAAAGAGACTGAAGGGGAAACTAGCGCGAAGTATGAAGCTACAAAACAGACAAGATAGTCGAGTGATTACCTCCCATGATGGTCATTTCTTGTTGGGCAGTCTTTAGATTCTTCTTCGCAAGTTCGAGGTCAAGTTCAATGCTGATATGCTTCTTCCTTAACTCAGTGAGCCGAGCTCCAAGATCACAAGACCTCTGCAGCCAGAAAGACAAACATGTCAATCGACAGATCGAAGCACCGAGTGAAAGAAAAGAATTACTCTAAGACTACTACCGAATTAAATATTCAACAGTAGTCTCAGGGACTACACCCAGTGGGTGCACTTAGCGTGCCCCCACTGGATCAGATCAATACTCAGCATGAGTTCAAAAAAAAGAAAGAAGAAGGAAGAGAAGATGTGCATAGTACAGATGCCTCGGTCCGGCCACCTTATAAGAGATTGCTTCCGAGTGACTGACGCGTGGGACCAGGCGATCCCGTCAAATCCCGCAACAGTCGCGTGCAGCATACGTGGCGAAAAAGGTGGCGCAGGAATCGAGGAATCACTGTTTATCCGCTCCGCCTGCTTTGACACTCCCCGTCTGGCGCGCTTCCACGAAATTTCATATCCTACGGAATCCGGGATAACTGCAGATGATCGCGCCCAGGATCCCGCACTCCAACACGACACTCGACACATAAGGTCAACAGATTCACTCGACTGTACACTGAATGGATCAAGGTGACTGAGTCGACACCAAACATCGACGCGGGCGCTCGGACTTGCAGAAAGCACTCGCGAGATACCAAAGCTCAGGACAAGTTCAATTTCAGTCTACTTTGCACTCGCACCTTAATCCATTCGGGGGCTACTGATGAGGATACAGACCTGGGGTAGGGTCATAGGCCTGACCTATACGTCCTACCCAAGGTCACTACCCCAGAAGATAAGAAGACCAAGAATCCACTCGACAGTATAATCACTCAACTGTCGATCCCTAGAAGATAACAGATTCACTCGACCGTATGAAGAATGACTCGGCCATACCGAAGACCAGGAGTCAGAAGAACGCACAACGGCCGGACATTCATTCCTTAGTCTTCATGAGCATTAAGAGTATTTAAGACTGCTGTTACCAGTAACGCCCCTACTTTATGTACATTAAGTCCCTTGTAATGGAGGATGGTTGGGGTCCTGGCGCACTCTATATAAGCCACCCCCTCGTCTGGCACAAGGGTTCGCACCCTCTGTAATACAACACACATAATCCAATCGACCGCCTCCGGGCACCGAGACGTAGGGCTATTACTTCCTCCGAGAAGGGCCTGAAGTCGTAAAACTCGTGTCTACATCTTCGCCATAGCTGAGATCTTTCCTCTCCATACCTACCCCCCTTTCTACTGTCAGACTTAGAACCACGACAGGTCCAAAAACTAGCCGGATGTGTGGCAGCTTTAAGCCGCTTTATCTCCAGACTAGGAGAAAAGGCACTGCCACTCTATCACCTTCTCCAACGCATCGACCACTTCGAGTGGACGGATGCGGCAATGGCCGGACTGGAAAAAATAAAGGCTCTTTTAGCGAGCAACCCAATCCTGGCTGCACTGAACGTCGGCGAACCCATGCTATTATACATATCAGAAATGCACCAAGTGGTGGGCGCGGGTGCTCATCGTAGAGCGAGAGGAGGACGGACACAAATTCCCGCTTCAGAAGATGGTATACTACGTATCCACTGTCCTCACACCATGTAAATCCCAGTACCCTCATTACCAAAAGATAGCATACGCGGTCTTCCTGGCAACCCGGAAGCTGTGACACTACTTCCAAGAGTGCTCGATCATGGTGGCTTTCGAAGTACCACTGAATGACATAATTAACAACCGCGATGCCATAGGCCGGATTGCCAAGTGGACCATTGAGCTCCTTCCATTTGATATAGCATACAAACTGCGCTGAGCCATTAAATCCCAAGTACTGGCCGACTTCGTCGCCGAATGGACAGAGGACGAACTACCTAAAGAGTATGACATATATTCTAACTGGGTCATGCACTTCGATGGCTCCAAAATGCTGGCAGGCTTAGGACCAGGTGTTTTCTTAACATCCCCCACAGGAGACACAGTTCAGTACATACTCCAAATATTATACACAGACTCCAACAATGCAGCCGAATACGAGGCCTTACTGCATGGTCTTCGGATGGCTGTCTCCATGGGCATACAAAGTCTGAAGGTGCGCGGGGATTCAAACCTTGCAATATCCCAAATAAATGGAGACTTTGACGCCAAAGATCCGAAGATGGCAGCCTATTGTAATGCCATTCTCAAAATATCAGCTCGATTCGAGGGGCTCGAGTTTCATCATGTGGCTCGAGAAAGTAATCAAGCGGCGGATGTCCTTGCTCGCATCGGCGCCAAGCGCGACCCCGTCCCGCCTAACATATTCTTGGAATGTCCCTTCAAGCCATCCATTGTGTGGCAATGGGAGAGCGGCAACACCACTCCAGACCCGATTATACCCCCAGATTCTGAACACAATACCGATATCATCGGGGGCTCAGCGACCGAAATAACACCATCAACCCATCTTATCATGGTAGTCATTGCCTCATGGACCGAACCCTTCTTGGCCTAACTTAATAGGCGAGATCTCCCTGAGGATCAGAATGAGGCTCGCTGCATTGTCCAGCGCTCGAAAGCCTACAAGGTCCATGACGGACAACTCTACAAGAAAAGTGCTACCAGAGTACTTCAAAGATGTATCTCTGAAGAAGAGGGACGGCAGCTCTTGGCTGAAATTCATGCCGGTCTCAGCGGTCACCATGCCGCGGCTCGGGCCCTTGTAATTAAGGCCTTCCGTACATGTTTCTATTGGCCGATAGCCCGAGCAGATGCACAGGACCTTGTCCAATGTTGAGTCGGATGCCAGCTTTTCGCCAACCAAAGCCATATGCCACCCACTGCTCTACAAATAATCCCCATCACTTGGCCTTTTGCGGTCTGGGGGCTTGATATGGTTGGACCCCTTAAAGGAGGAAGCCATAAGAAAAAATATCTGCTGGTCATGGTAGATAAGTTCACTAAATGGATAGAGGCCAAACCAGTTAAAATGGCCTAAGCCGGACCAGTGATAGACTTCATATCTAGTGTCGTGCACAGTTATGGTGTCCCACACAGCATCATCACCGATAACGGCTCCAATTTCACAGCCAATGAGGTGAAAACCTGGTGTGCTAATCTGGGCATTAAGCTCGATTATGCCTCTGTCTATCACTCGCAAGCAAACGGTCAAGTCGAACGAGCCAATGGTCTTATTATGAGCGGCATTAAGCCCAGACTAGTGCGGTCTTTGAAAGCATCAGACAAGCACTGGGTTGAGGAGCTCAACTCCGTACTCTGGGGGCTGCGGACCATGCCCAATCGCACTACCAAATATACACCCTTCTTCATGGTGTACGGCGCAGAGGCTGTGTTACCCTACGACATTATTCATGACTCACCTCGAGTGCGCATGTATGAAGAGAGAGAGGCCGAGCTTGATCGGCAGGACAACTTAGATACCCTGGAGGAGGAGCGCGACGTTGCAAAAGCCCGTTCCGCATTTTATCAATAGCAGGCTCGCAACTATCAAAGCAGAGAAGTGCAGGCCAAGACTTATAATGTTAGCGAACTCGTTCTACGCTTGCCAGAGAAGAAAAAGGACAAACTCAAGCCCAAGTAGGTGGGTCCCTTCATCATTAACGAAGTTCTCACCGGAGGAGCATATCGCCTACGTGATGCATTAGATAATCGCCTAGAGCCGAACCCATGGAACGTGGCCATAGCCATACTCCGAAGATTCTATGCCTAGGGCCAAACTCTTTGTCCGTCTTCTTCTCCCTTTTGTTTTCATCACTTTTTCCTCTTTTTTGCTTTTTTAGCTTTAAAGCTTTCGTGCGGCTAAACCACGCACCTACAACATACACATCCTTAAATGTGTATGCTCACCACATATGTTTTTCCCCATATGTTCCTTTTCTTCGCCATTATATGCATCGTTATGACTTAAGTTTTGGGCAAGCTGGGTTGCCTGGCTCCTATGCTTATGCCCTACGTTCCCGTTTGTTCGGTTAGGGCATAAAGGGAGCACCTCTGCGATTGTTACTGCCGGGTCATCGGATGTGTACCTCAGACTGGGTGAAGCCGAAAGCTAGCGTTCTTAAGGGAATATTCGGTCAGCAGACTAAAGATGTTTTTACACTCATTACACTATGAATCCCCAGATGTTACATACACTGCGATTTTTCAATCACAGTTCGGACATGCATATTTATGCATGTTCACCTAGGGAAAGGAACCCTTAACGGAACTATTCTCTCTGGAAGATGATTCTTACAATTACAATGTAATATAACATAGCTAGCCGGATACAACTTGTCTGTTCAAGCAACTATGACCCCTATGCCTGGTTTCCACGCATACCCTGGTCTATCTAGCCGCTAAGTATTCGGAAACACTCCACACCTTCGGATACAAAGGTCAAAGCAAAAAGGCCTGCCATGACAATCATTTTACAATCCGGCTAGGGACAAATATGTCAAGGTAAATACATAGTCACTATGACTCAAAAATTTCCTCCTCTATGCCATCTAACAGGCTGTCTAACTTACATTCCTGCTGGGAATATTTTGCGGCTACTTTTATCTGGTCATATACCAAACTAACGGGAATTTCCTTTCCGTACGACCCTATAGGTCGGCCATATGATTTGGATCAAGCTTGGTGTACCGTGTCTTCACCATGGCCCAGGCCTCTCGCGCACCTTCTCTGCAGGCTGATATCTTCCATAATCGAATATGCTGCCGGGCTCCTTTGAATAGCTCCATGAGCTCCGCCATACTCCCTAGAGGGGAGGCGGATGGCCATAAAGCCTTGGCAACATTCTGCATTGCTTGCCGAACTTGCGCATGCCTTTGGGAAAGCTCTTGAAGCAGGTCACCTTGAGATCTGGACATTTCCTCTTCGGGACGGCCAGTCAGCATACCTGCAGACATAAATCTGTCAGTTCCTGCCCTCGCCGAATCACAGGGAGACAAGTTCGAAAAGCATACTGAATAGGCCGCCTCATAGCTTTTCATTCTCCTTCACGGAGTCGGCTAGCTGGGCTCGCACATCTTTTAGTTCTTCGCCCAGCAGAGTGTTGGAATCCTGCAGTTTATTCTTCTCATCCCTGACCCGTGTCAGCACACGATCGCTCGCGGCCAGTTGCCTTTTGGCTTCTAGCGCGACTTGCAGGGCCCCCTTCAGTTGATCTGATGATCCTGCCATGGGAGATACAAAAAATATCAATATTGTTGGTACATGCTTATATTTTCTCGATGGAGAGGAACATTACCAGGCGATGCCTCCTTGGATTTCTCTAGTTCAGCGGTAGCAGCAACCAGTTGGGTTCGACATTTTTCCAGCTCTTGAGACAACAGGTTGTTCTTCTCTGTGAGCACCTGGGTGTACAATGATCCTTAAAACAGTTGTATCAACTACTTCAAGTCTCAGGGGCTACCGATATATATAATTATCAGATTTGTGCAAATGCGTACTTACCCGCATATCTTTCAAATGCTGGTCTGTGGCTCTAGTAAGCCCATCTCGAGCAGCTCGGATGTACGCATCAGCCGAGCTGAAGGCGATGAATGCCTCCTTTGTAAAGTCGGGTCGCGAAGAGCAGCCCACTGGCGCCAATGATTCATGGCGCTTTCCACTTCAGAATTTGTGATGGATACATCATCCGACTCCTCTGCCGAAGGACAATCCGGCTTCACTCCCGTATCAGCCCTCACCTTTAAAGCAGGGTTGGAAACTTGACTTGTGGAGGAACGGCCGGCGAGATCCCCGGATATAGTCCGGTGAACATTTTTTCTGATAAGACACAGTGGATAGTGTCACAGTTTGATGTGACTGCCAGGAGGCATGATCAAAAACCATACATCTTTGTTGAAGGCTCTGCCGTGTTGTTGTTCACCTTCCTCTTCGAAGATTTGCCTGGTGCGGGCGCTGCTCCCTTAGGAGATGCCTCTAGCACACGTTCAGACATCGGGCACCTCCCCTTTGGAGCACAAAATAGTGCGGTGAATGAGGCATAATGAGGAAGCTCTCTCGAAGAGGGAGTCTCTTGGTCACTTACATGCGAGGCAGGGAGGAGACCGGGATAGTCGGTGGTGATGGCCACTTTCGTGCCTTCATAGCTCACCTGGTAGAACACCCCATCCTCGAGCTCCACGAATATGTCAGGATCCACATCAAATCCGGGGTCAAGGTCCCGGTTGTGATCCTCTCGCTGTGGGGCGGTGAGGGAGTCCTGGATTAGGGGGTATCTGGACATCCGGACTATATAGTTTGGCCGGACTGTTGGACCGTGAAGATACAAGACTCAAGACTTCGTCCCGTGTCCGGATGGGACTCTCCTTTCCATGGAAGACAAGCTTGGCGATCCAGATATTAGATTTCCTTCTTTGTAACTGACTATGTGTAAACCCTAGCCCCCTCCGGTGTCTATATAAACAGGAGGGTTTAGTCCTTAGACGGACAATCATAATCATCATAGGCTACCTTCTAGGGTTTAGCCTCTACGATCTCGTGGTAGATCAACTCTTGTAATACTCATATCATCAAGATCAATCAAGCAGGAAGTAGGGTTTTACCTCCATCGAAAGGGCCCGAACTTGGGTAAAACATCGTGTCACTTGCCTCCTGTTACCATTAGCCTTAGACGCACAAATCGGGACCCCCTACCCGAGATTTGCCGGTTTTGACACCGACATTGGTGCTTTCATTGAGAGTTCCTCTGTGTCGTCGCTGCAAGGCCCGATGGCTCCTTCAATCATCAAAAAACAATGTGGTCGAGGGTGAGACTTTTTTCCCCGGATAGATCTTCGTGTTCGGCGGCTTCGCACTGCGGGCCAATTCGCTTGGCCATCTGGAGCAGATTGACAGCTACGCCCCTGGCCATCAGGTCAGGTTCGGAAACTTGAACTACACGGCCAATATCCACGGAGACTTGATCTTCGACGGATTTGGGCCTACGCCAGGAGCGCCGAACAGTAACGACGAGCATGGCTTAGACCTGCTGTCGGACAATACTCGGGATATCGCACCTGCATGAGCTCCAGACCTAAATCCGGGGCAGATTGTGTCGTCCGAGGACGGGTGGATGGACCCTGCCCCGGAGGCCGCACACTCATCGGCGGCAGGGCCGAGCACAGACTCCATCCCCAAGGAAGCCTGTGACACCAGACCCCCGGACTTGTGTCCGGCTATAGGTTCCAGACCACGTGCCCCCGAGCCCGCCGAATCTGGTTGGGCAATGGTAATGGAGTTCACCGCAGCGGATATCTTCCAGCATTCGCCCTTTGGCGACATGCTGAACTCGTTAAAGTCTCTCTCTTTAACAGGAGACTCTTGGCCGAACTATGTCCGGCTCGAGTGGGAAGGAGGCGACGAAGGAATTCGTTGCCCACCCACCACCCACTTCATTGCCACGATTGATGATTTGACCGATGTGCTTGACTTCGACTCTGAAGACATCGATGGTGTGGACGACGATGTAGGAGAGGAACCACCACCCATGGGGTGCTGGACAATCACCTCCTCATATGATATATATATATGGTGGACACTCCGAAAGAAACCAATGGCGATGAGGCAATGGAGGATAACCCCTCAAGGAAGAAAGCAAAGCATGGGCGTCATCGGTGTCGCTCCAAGCCCCGCCACAACAATACTGGCATAGGAGACGAAAACAATCCGGATGGTGCTAAAGATGAATACAACCCCGATCAGCCTGCCTTCGAGCAGGCCGAACAGGAAGACGGGTAGGTCAGCCCAGACGAACATGCGACGGACGGATACCCGGAGGAGGACAACTACATGCCCCCCTCCGAAGACGAGATTAGCCTTGGCGACAATGAATTCGGCGTGCCTGAGGACCACGTAGAGCAGGAGCGCTTCAAGTGTTGGCTTATGGCCACTGCGAGGAGCCTGAAAAAGAAGCAGCAGCAGCTCCAAGCTGATCAAGATCTGCTCACAGACAGATGGACTGAAGTCCTGCCAGCCGAGGAATATGGACTCGAGCGCCACACGGCTGACCGGACACCTCGTGGCCGGGATAAAACGGAGTATCAGCCCGAATACCAGCCCGCACCCCCACGCCAACAAACTACGGCCCGGGGCAATAGGCAGGACCTGTGAGATATACTGGAAAACAAGGCAGGACAGCCAAGATCGATCTATGGATCACGGGGCCACGCCCCAACACGTGACGATGATCGTCACGCCGGATACACTGTCGACAAGTCCGGACGGTCCAAACATAGCCAACCAGACTCATTCGAACTGCGTAGCCACATAGCCCAGCACAGAGGTGCCGCACACCCCCTCTGCTTCACTGACGAAGTGATGGATCACGAATTCCCAGAAGGGTTTCAACCCGTAAACATCGAATCATACGATGGCACAACAGACCCCGCAGTATGGATCGAAGATTTCCTTCTCCACATTCACATGGCCCGCGGTGACGATCTACATGACATCAAGTATCTTCCCCTTAAACTCAAAGGACCGGCCCGGCACTGACTAAATAGCCTACCGGCAAACTCCATCGGCAGTTGGGAAAACTTGGAGGACGCGTTCCTCGACAACTTCCAGGGCACGTACGTGCGACCACCGGATGCTGATGACTTCAGTCACATTACCCAATAGCCCGGAGAGTCAGCCAGGAAATTCTGGACTCGGTTCCTAACTAAAAAGAACCAAATTGTCGAATTCCGGATGCAGAAGCCCTGGCGGCCTTTAAGCATAATATCTGCGACGAGTGGCTTGCCCGACACCTCGGCCAGGAAAAACCGAAGTCCATGGCGGCCCTCATGACACTCATGACCCGCTTTTGCACAGGCGAGGACAACTAGTTGGCTCATAGTAGCACCACGCCAATAAACTCCGGCACTTCAGATGTCTGTGACAATAACGGCAAGCCACAGCGCAACAGACATAAGCGTCGGAACAATGGCGACAACACGGAAGACACGACAGTCAACGCCGGATTCAGTGGCTCAATATCCGGTCAGCGGAAAAAGCCATTCAAAAGAAACAATTAGGGATTGTCCAATCTGGACCGCAAACTTGATCGCTCGTGCCAAATTCACGGCACCCCGGATAAGCCAGCAAACCACACTAACAGAGACTGCTGGGTGTTCAAACAGGCCGGTAAAATAAATGCCGAGAACAGGGACAAGGGGTTGCACAACGACGATGACGAGGAGCCCCGGCGTTCGAACACGGGGGGACAGAAGAAATTTCCTCCCCAGGTGAAAACATTCAATATGATCTACGCCACCCACATTCCCAAACGGGAACGAAAGCGAGCACTAAGGGACGTCTATGCGATGGAGCCGGTCGCCCCAAAGTTCAACCCATGGTCAGCCTGTCTGATCACTTTTGATCGTAGGGATCACCCCACCAGCATCCGTCATGGCGGTTCAGCCGCATTGGTCCTAGACCCAATCATCGACGGATTCCACCTCATGCGAGTCCTTATGGATGGCGGCAGCAGCCTGAACTCGCTTTATCAGGACACAGTGTGCAAAATGGGCATCGACCCTTCAAGGATCAAGCCCACCAAAACCACCTTCAAAGGTGTAATTCCAGGAGTAGAAGCCCGTTGCACGGGCTCCATAACACTGGAAGTGGTCTTCGGATCTCCAGATAACTTCCCAAGCGAGGAGTTAATCTTCGATATCGTCCCTTTCCATAGTGGCTATCATGCACTGCTTGGACGAACCGCATTCGCTTGATTCAATGCGGTACCACACTATTCATACCTCAAGCTCAAGATGCCAGGACCTCGCAGGGTCATAACAGTCAACGGAAACACAGACCGCTCCCTCCGTACAGAAGAGCATATTGCAGCCCTCGCGGCAGAAGTACAAAGCAGCCTTCTCTGGCAAATCACCAATCCGGCGACAACAACCCCGAACACCATCAAGCGAGTCCGGAGTACCCTACAACAAGATCGCCAGGCACGCCAAGAGCGTGACTAGCAGTTCGGCCTCCGCCCCATTCGGGTAGCATTCATGCCGCGCGTACACAATTATGCACTCAAAATACCATGGGCATAGGCGGAGGCGCAATAGTGATACGGTCAACAGTGCGGTTCAGCCGCAATATACTTTAATAACCCCCTTTATCTTTTAGGACCCTGCTTTCGGGCAGCCTCTTCAAGAGAGCCGGATCATCGGACTTATCTCAGGAGGGAAAACCAAGGAGGCAAAAGGCTTTGCACACAAAGGGAATACCCAGGTGGTATCTGTCAATGATCGTTATACCTGTTTTATATACCTACATGCAGCCCGCCCTTGGATAGGACATGTCAAATAGTCCTCTTTACTTCTGCTCAACGCATTAATTGTAAAGATACGCTTGGACGTATTATTTATCAATGGGAGATAATATATAGCGTCAGCTTATTATTCCTATCTTCAGATTTTTCCTAAAAATGTTTATTTAATATTGAATTCGTACACTTTGGTACGATCAGTTTGCCAGGGGCTTCCCATGGCGCCCCTTAACACGGCAAGATAAGTCCGAACACTTTCGACAGTGCAGCACCCCAAACTTATAGCATTATATGCATCAGCTCTGAATCATGTTTGGGTCAATAGTTGGGTTTGCCCGGCTCCCTTGTTTTGGTACCTTCCGTTCCGTTAGATCGGCTAAGGTAGAGCAGGGAGAACTACTGCGATTGTGTCCCGGTTCTTCCGGACGAGCACCTCAGTAGAGAAAGCCGAAAACTGACTGTCATGATGCGGTAAGAGCTGGTCGCTGTTCGAAAAGTCTTAAAATCCTTAAAGATTTTTTCCACTTTAGGCGAGGAATCGGCCTCGTCCGATTTAGGCGTATATAGCGCCCCAATTAGGCTTTCCGAATTCTAGGGGCTTTGCTGAAATTTAAAATTGTAAACTTCTATGGCTAAGTGAGAGTTATAAAGCCGCATAGTCCGATTGCCTTGTTCGTTGTGCCAAACACCTCCTTCAGGGACCAACAATTTGGATAAAGAGTGTTTGGGTTTTCCACGAACACCCAGTACTAGTTACATGGGGGCGGAAGCCGACGACTGGCCTACTTTCAGAATTTTATAAAACAGTCGCATAGAAGGTAATATTTTAAATCAACAAAGCGCTATATAGCGCAAACAAACTCGTTTTCATATTACAAAAACGATAGGAGTATATTCACTCAAAGATTGTGTCCTTGGTACATTCATCGGCCACGAGACGAGCGCCTTTCATCACGCCATCATAATATTTCTCAGGGTAGCGATGCGCCTTGCCCTTCGGCGGTCCATCCTTCACCAGCTTCTCTGCATCCAGCTTGGCCCAATGCATCTTCGCACGGGCAAAGGCCCGGCGGGCACCCTCAATGCAAACGGATCACTTGATAACTTCAAGCCGCGGACAGGCATTTACCATCTGCTTTATAAGGCCGAAGTAGCTGGCAGGCAGGGGCTCACCGGGCCAATCCGGACTATGAAGTCCTTCATGGCCACTTTGGCCGCCCTATGGAGTTCCACCAATTGCTTCAATTGGTCACTCAGAGGCATCGGGTGTTCGGCTCCAGCATACTGGGACCAGAACAGCTTCTCCGTCGAGCTCCCCTCTTTGGCACGGTAGAACTCCGTGGCATCCGATACGCCGTGTGGCAGATCTGCGAATGCCCCTGGCGAGCTCCGAATTCGGGTAAGTAAAAGAAATGTCTCCTCCACATGCTTGCTTTGCATAATGAATGCCTTACCCGCCGCTATCTTCTTGGCCGCCTGGATTTCCTGCTCGGCCTTTTGGGCTTCGGCCTTGGCGTCTTTCATGCTCAAAAGGGCCTTCGCAAGCTCAGGCTCTTTCGTCTTGAAGTCACGCTCCAGGGACTCGAACTTCTTGCCGAGCTCCTGGAGCTCTTGCTGTACCTCACCCACCCTAGCATCTTGCTTCTCACGCTCAATGCGCTCCGTGGCCGCCTTGTCTTCGGCCTCAGATAGCGCTTTCTTCAGGGCTGCCACTTTGGTCGTGGCCCCTATTACAAAATCATGACACTTTTTGTTAGCGTCACCAATTTTTTCTCCTCTATATGATATGTGAATGGGGTATTACTCACCTTTGTTCTCTTCGAGCTGCCTCTTTGTGAGGCTGAGCTCCTCTTCGGCCTGCTCAAGGTCCCGCTTGAGACTGGTGACCTCGGCCGTGCAGGCAGCGGCGGCAAGCAGCACTGCCTGCTTATTCACATAGGCACCTACTGTTAGACTCCTGCGGTTTAAAGTTGAACCTCTGTTTGACTTTTCTTTCCGAACACCAAACAGAGTATCAGGGGCTACTGTCTATCGGGTGATAATTTCACACACTTTTGATTACTTACCTCAAAGCCTGTCAAGAGGTTAATGCAGGCTTCGGTCAATCCGCTTTTGGCGGACGGAACCTTCTGAATCACCGCACTCATAAGAGTATGGTGTTGTTCATCCATGGAGGCGCCGCGAAGCACTTCCAGCAGACTATCTGACGCCTCTAGCGCTACGGAAGTCATCAGCACGGCCAGCTCGCCCTCCTTAACAAGGGGCTGCCTACCCGAATCCGGAACCTTTGGAGGTTCCGGTATAGTGTCCGGCTGGGAGCCCGACTTGCTGCGGCTCTCGTCAGCACAATCTGCGGGGATCTTACTCCCCTTGTGCCCGGCGTCTGGAATCCCGCCTTGGGGCGTCTCCAAATCCGCCTCCCCCTGCTCTGGTACCCTTTGGGACCACACCTCCATGTCATCTGCAAGACGAGGGGAAGTGGCCGTCGGGAGCAAATTCATCGCCGAATCGCTCAAAGACCCATCCGAAGAGGATACCTCGGGATGGGCCCTGGCCGGACTGCACATACGTGTTCGGCGTTATAACAAACTATGAAGCTAAGTCGCACTAAAGTACAATAGAGTGCGGATACTTACGATCTTACTAGGGGCTTGCCCCTGGGCAGCCACTCCTCCTCGCTGTAGGCGGCCGTGGTGGAGTGATCCGGAAGGGACGCCTTTCCCTTCTTGGGCGTCCTAGCCTCCTCCTGCGGGGCGGCTTTCCTTTTCTTCTCCTCCCCAGTGTGGGGAGGTGGAATTTCCTTGTGTTTCCCCCCGCCTCTGCGGGAGGAATCTGCCTCGTCGTCCTCGGACGACGAGTCTATGATGGCCTTGCGCCGGGGACCCTTCCTGGTCCCCTAGGCCGCCCTCTTAGGCCCTTCGGCCTCCCCGGATGGGGCGGCCCTTTCCTTTTCCTCCTCCGCTTCGTGGGAGGAGCGTGCCTCATCGTCTTCGGATGAGGCGTCTAGTACAACCTTACGCCGGAGACCCTTCCTGGTCCCCGGGGCCTTCTTCTCGGCCTTCTTTTCCGGCACCTTGTAAGGCGCCGGGACTAGCATCTCCGTTGGGAGAGCGGTAGCTAGATCTTCCGGTAGTGGAGCCGGACAGTCGACCCGCTCCGCCGTCACCACGTAATCCTAGTTAAATAAACATGATGACTTAAAATCCTCCCATGAGTATGCTGGGGAAGGTACACCTTGTGATGATCAGAGAACTCACCGGATGAGGGAGCCACGTGGCGTGGAGTCCGCGGTCCTCAGATGTGGGAGGAGGTATTTCAGAGGCCTTGAATAGCACCTTCCAAGCGTCCTTGTGCGTCGTGCCGTAAAGCTCTTGAAGTGTCTGGTGTTTGGTCGGAACGAACTCCCACAGATTGAATGCCCGTCTTTGGCATGGAAGGATTCGGTGGAAGAGCATGACCTGGACTATGTTGACAAGTTTGATCTTCTTGGCTATCCTATCATATCTTGAATGCAGTTCTGAAGTCATGTCAGCTCCGCAGGTTCGCCCCAGGCCAGGCCTTTCTTTTCCCAGGAAGTGAGCCGCATGGGAATTTCGGATCGGAATTCGGGGGCCGCCGCCCAGTTGGCGTCGCGTGGCTCGGTGATATAGAACCACCCTGATTGCCACCCTTTCACGATCTCCGCGAAAGAGCCTTCGAGCCAGGTAACATTGGGCATCCTGCCCACCATGGCGCCTCCGCACTCCGCTTGTTGGCCGCTCACAATCTTTAGCTTCACGCAAAAGATACGTAGCCACATGCCGAAGTGGGGCTTGATGCAGAGGAAGGCCTCGCACACGACGATAAATGCTGAGGTGTTGAGGACGAAGTTTGGGGCTAGGTCATGGAAGTCCAGCCCATAGTAAAACATGAGCCCGCGGACAAACGGATGAAATGGAAATGCCAGTCCACGGACGAAATGGGCAAGGAACATGACCCTCTCATGGGGTCCCGGAGTTGGAACGATCTGCCCTGCGTCCGGCAGCCGGTGCGCGATATCTACAGCTAAGTATCCGGCCGCCCGGAGCTTCGTAATATGCTCCTCCTTGGCGGAAGAAGCCACCCACTTGCCTCCTGCTCCGGACATGTTTGGTTGTGCGGAGAAGTCGAGAACTAGGGCGCTGGAGCTCTGGGGTGCGAGAATGGGTGAACGAGGGAAGAAGAAGGAGTGGGTAAAAATGGGAGATCCTTATCCCTTTATAGAGGTGGCGGAAACGGTGCACCTCCCCGCTTGCCTGAGGAAATCGCTTATTTTCCAAGCGCCACGGTTGAGTTACCCATGCCCATATTGATGAAGATCCTGTCATAAGGGGACACGATCTCTGCTTCAACAAGACGTGCCGAGGAAACCACCTCGCAATATGTGTGGTGGCTAACTGTGTGGAAATGGCTCGAAAAATGACTTGACCATGGTGTGATGCCACGTTGTCTAAAGTTGTCAGCAGATTAGGTTTGTGGAAAATCATTCTCTCTACGATGGCATGTAAAAATCGCCTTGCAGAGTTGGACATGATTTAAGTGTTTGAGGTTTACTTTGGAGTATTCGGAGATGGAACCCGCCTTGCAATGCCTAAGACAATCTACGCGTCGGACTCATCGTCATTGAAGCCTGGTTCAGGGGCTACTGAGGGAGTCCTGGATTAGGGGGTATCCGGACAGCCAGACTATATACTTTGGCCAGACTGTTGGACCATGAAGATACAAGACTCAAGACTTCGTCCCGTGTCCGGATGGGACTCTCCTTTGCGTGGAAGACAAGCTTGGCGATCCGGATATTAGATTTCCTTCTTTGTAGCCGACTCTGTGTAAACCCTAGCCCCCTTCGGTGTCTATATAAAACGGAGGGTTTAGTCCTTAGATGGACAATCATAATCATCATAGGCTAGCTTCTAGGGTTTAGCCTCTACGATCTCGTGGTAGATCAACTCTTGTAATACTCATATCATCAAGATCAATCAAGCAGGAAGTAGGGCTTTACCTCCCTCGAGAGGGCCTGAACCTGGGTAAAACATCGTGTCCCTTGCCTCCTGTTACCATTAGCCTTAGACGCACAGATCGGGACCCCCTACCCGAGATCCGCCAGTTTTGACACTGACAGGCGGGGCTATGGATCCCCTTGGTAACCTTTCGCCATTCCTGTTACAAATGGATGAGTTAATGTCCATTAAAAGTGACTCAGGGAGAGGATTGAGTAAAGTAGTGGGATTAGAACTCACCCAGCTAGGAGGACTGTACATGGAAAATCCATCTCGATGCTTAATACGCATGAATTCCTTTATCTCACCTTTGTACAGTTCGGCCAATATTTTGGCCAAAGCGGCAGGGGTGTCCGGACCCTTCCGAACGCAGCGGGAGGCGTCATCTTCCCCATTATAGTGGCACATGGGAAGCCCTCTGTATTGGAGTGGCTGAACCCCACTATGGAAGTCGCCATTACCTCGACTATTGTTACTCCGGACTGGGCGAGCGCCTTTATCTTGCCCATCAATTGGCGGACTTCCGTGCTATCTTCCTCCTCGAGGCTCCGAGGGCGCCAGCTGTGGCGTTTCTTCAATGGAGCAGTTGAAAACTTAGGAAGACCCATTCGGACTGGGTCGGGAAGGGCGACATCCTCAATAAAGAACCACTCGGAAGGCCACTCTTCGGATGCCTTCTTCGTCGTGCCGGACAGGTATCCGGTCTCGGCAATGCGCCATACCTCGGCTCCACCCACTTCGAATATTGATCCCTCTTGGTTACGAGGGACGAGGCAGAATAGTTTCCTCCATAATTCAAAATGGGCCTCACAACCCAGGAATAGCTCACGAACAACAACGTAGCCCACAATGTGCAGGATGGAGGCAGGAGTGAAATTGTGCAGTTGGAGGCCATAATACTCCAGAAGTCCTCGGAGGAACGGGTGAATTGGAAATCCGACGCCTCTTAGCAAGTAGGGAACGAAGCACACTCGTCCCCCCTGGATGGATTGGGGAAATTCTCCGCTTGAGCCCCGCCGTTGAAGGAAGTCAATCCTGCTCGAACGGGGACTAGATCTGCAGGGGGAAGAAATCCCTGTGTCTGCAGCTTCACTAGCTGGCCATTGGATACGGAACATCTCTCCCAATCGCCTTTTTCGGAGCCGTGGGGACGAGAGGAAGAACTGGGAGCACTGGCATGTTGGAGTGGTTTCTCCTAGCAAGCTGAGATTTTTCCGTGTACTGTGGAATGGATCTGAGATCCAATCTCTTTAAATAGACACTTTTCCTACATGGCCGGGGTGTTATGTGCAAAAAATACCCTGACCTCTCGTATTCGCTCGACATGTGGAAGCTGAAGCCATGGATGCATAGAAGCCGATGGGTACGACACTAAATGGAAGGCCGAATACAACTCTTTGAAGACATCGGAAGAGGAACCCGCCTTGCAATGCCGAAGACAATCTGCGTGTCGGACACATCGTCATTGAAAGCCTGGTTCGGGGGCTACTGAGGGAGTCCTGGACTAAGGGGTCCTCGGGCGTCCGGACTGTTTGACATGGGCCAGACTGATGGGCTGTGAAGATACAAGACCAAAGACTCTCACCCGTGTCCGGATGGGACTCTCCTTAGCGTGGAAGGCAATCTTGGCGTCCGAATATGAAGATTCCTTTCTCTGTAACCGACTTTATACATCCCTAGTCCCCTCCGTGTCTATATAAACCAGAGGTTTAGTCCATAGGGACAATAATCATCATAATCATACAGGCTAGACTTCCAGGGTTTTAGCCATTACGATCTCGTGGTAGATCAACTCTTGTAATACTCATATTCATCAAGATCAATCAAGCAGGAAGTAGGGTATTACCTCCATAGAGAGGTCCCAAACCTGGGTAAACATTGTGTCCCCTGTCTCCTATTACCATCGATCTTAGACGCACAGTTCGGGACCCCTACCCGAGATCTGCCGGTTTTGACACCGACAGTCACTTTCATATACTAGTGGGAATTTTTCATTATAGAACTTGGCTTGTATATTCCAACAATGGGCTTCCTCAAATTGCCATAGGTCTTCATGAGCAAGCAAATTGGATGCACACCCACTTAGTTTTCTTTTTGAGCTTTCATAAACTTATAGGTCTAGTGCATCCTTTGCATGACAATTCCTACTCACTTACGTTGATATTTATTAATGGGCATCTCCATATCCCACTGATATGCCTAGTTGATGTGAGACTATCTCACTCTTTTTGTCTTCTCCACAACCACCTTCTATTCCACCCATAGTTCTATGTCCATGGCTCACGCTCATGTATTGCGTGAAAGTTGAAAAGGTTTGAGAACATCAAAAGTATGAAACAATTGCTTGTCTTGTCATTAGGGTTGTGCATGATTTTAATGTTTTGTGTGATGAAAATGGACCATAGCCATACTATATGATTTTGTAGGGATAAGCTTTCTTTGGCCATGTTATTTTGAGAAGACATAATTATTTTGTTAGTATGCTTGAAGTATTATTGTTTTTATGTTAATATTAAACTTTTGTTTTGAATCTTACGGATCTGAACATTCACGCCACAATAAAGAGAATTGCATGGATAAATATGTTAGGTAGCATTCCACATCAAAAAATCCATTTTTATCATTTACCTACTCAAGGACGAGCAGGAATTAACCTTGGGGATGCTTGATATGTCTCCAACGTATCTATAATTTTTTATTATTCCATGCTATTATATTATCTATTTTGGATGTTTTATATGCATTAATATGCTACTTTATATGATTTTTGGGACTAACCTATTAACCTAGAGCCAAGTGCCAGTTCCTGTTTTTTCCTTATTTTAGAGTTTCGCAGAAAAGGAATACCAAATAGAGTCCAAAAGGAATAAAACTTTCGCGATGATTTTTCTTTGACCAGAAGAAACCCGGGAGACTTGGAGTGCAAGTCAGAAGAGCCACGAGGCGGCCACAAGGGTGGAGGGCGCGCCCAGGGGGTAGGGCGCGCCCCCGGACCTTGTGGGCCCCTTGGTGACCCCCTGACCTAGATCTTCCTCCTATATATTCTCAAATAAACTTTTAGGGGATCCACGAAACCACTTTTCCACCGCCGCAAACTTCTGTACCCATGAGATCCCATCTAGGGGCCTTTTCCGGCGTCCAGCCGGAGGGGGATTCGATCACGGAGGGCTTCTACATCAACATCATTGCCTCTCCGATGAAGCATGAGTAGTTTACCACAGACCTACGGGTCCATAGCTAGTAGCTAGATGGCTTCTTCTCTCTCTTTGATTCTCAATACAAAGTTCTCCTCGATGTTCTTGGAGATCTATTTGATGTAATACTCTTTTGTGGTGTGTTTGCCGAGATCCGATGAATTGTGGATTTATGATCATCTTATCTATGAATATTATTTGAATCTTCTCTGAATTATTATATGCATGATTTGATATCTTTGCAAGCCTCTTCGGACTATCGATTTGGTTTGGCCAACTAGATTAGTTTTTCTTGCAATGGGAGAAGTGCTTAGCTTTGGGTTCAATCTTGCGGTGCTCGATCCAAGTGACAGAAGGGGAAATGACACGTATTGTATTGTTGCCATTGAGGATAAAAAGATGGTTTTTTTATCATAATGCTTGAGTTAATTCCTCTACATCATGTCATCTTGCTTAAGGCATTACTCTGTTCTTTATGAACTTAATACTCTAGATGCATGCTGGATAGTGGTCGATATGTGGAGTAATAGTAGTAGATGCAGAATCTTTTCGGTCTACTTGACACGGACGTGATGCCTATATTCTTGATCATTGCCTTAGATATCGTCATAACTTTGCGTTTTTTCTATCAATTGCTCGGAAGTAATTTGTTCACCCACCATAATAATTTCTATCGTGAGAGAAGCCTATTGTGAAACCTATGACCCCTGGGTCTATTTTACATCATATTAGTTTCCCATCAACGTGCCAATTTCTATCGTCGTTCCATTATTTTGCAATCTTTTACTTTCCGTTCTATAAATCAAAAATACCAAAATTATTACTTTACTGTTTATCCATCTCTATCATACCTCACTTTGCAAATAACCGTGATGGGATTGACAACCCCTTTATTGTGTTGGGTGCAAGTTAGTGTTTGTTTGTACAGGTATTTGGTGACTTGTGCGTTGTCTCCTACTGGATTGATACCTTGGTTCTCAAAACTGAGGGGAATACTTACTCTACTTTGCTGCATCACCCTTTCCTCTTCAAGGGAAAAACCAATGCAAGCTCAAGAGGTAGCAGGTACCCGCGAGTTGATGTGTAGTCGGGTTGACCTGGAGGGTGCCCACGAGATTTCTACATGGAACGGCCAGGCATTCTGGGCCCTTGCCGTAAGTCCACGAGACAGGGCGACGGGGTCACATGACTGTGAGTCTCTGCTCGTCACCTCGCGCTCCCAAGACACAAACAGTTTGGGTATTTGATCTGAGTTAGCCACTGGCCTATAAGCACTAACCACCACGCGGAACAGATATGGGCACTCGACATCGTATGTATCAGCCGAAACTCTCCAGACGTCAGCGAATGAGCGGCGCGCGCCCAGGTGGCCCGCGTAAGCACCTGCCTTGTATAAGGAGGTTGCCAGGACTGACACCGTCCGCACTCGCAACGTGCGGGAGTGCAAAGTGCGATGGGCCCAAGACCCCTACGCGCTTAGGATTTAGAACGACGTGCTGGCCTCTTTGTCGAGTCTAGGTAGGGCTACGGCGTGTTGATTTTCCAAGGCCGGGCATGACCAAGGAAAATGTGTCCGGGCAAAGTGATCGAGCGTGTTGGGAAATGTGGTGCACTCCTGTAGGGAAGTTAATCTATTCGAATAGTCATGTCCACGGTAACAGGACGACTTGGAGTTGTATCCCGATCGATACAACTAGAACATGATACTGGAGTTGTCAGATGGATATGATGGCTCCAGGATTGCTTTCTCACGGGGAGTCGAGAAAGGATCTCTGGGAAAACTTGTTTAACTTATGTCTGTACTCAGATATTGTTGCTTCCGCTGACTCGATTGTATTCGAGCCCTCGAGGCCCAATGTAAACCTTGTATGACTTTAATTTGTGTCTAGAGTTGTGTTGTGATATCTTTCCCCGAGTCCCTGATCTTGATCGTACACATTTGCGTGTATGATTAGTGTATGATTGAATCGAGGGCGTCACACTATGCATGCAACTACAAGTGTCTCCTCCCACTGCAACTGCACATCGTCAACACGACTGCAACCTAGTGGGTTTTTTCCAGTGGGGGAGTAGGGTGAATGTCTGCCACTAGGCACGCAACTGCAACCTAGTGGTGTTTTGCGAGGGAAGGGGTGGTTGCATGTCTACCACAGAGAACGCAACAGCAAGTGTTGCCCCCGACAACAACTGCATGTCTACAACCCGTCCGCAACTTAGTGGTGTTTTATCGGGGGAGGGGCAGTTCCAAGTCTGCCACTAGGCACACAACTAGGAGTGTCCCCCCACACCCGACTGCAACTGCATGTCTTCAATGCGATTGCAACTTGGTATCTTGTCGGGGGTGGTAGAATGTTTGCCACTAGGCACACAACTGCGAGTGTCACCCCTTACTGCAACTGCATGTTTTCAATGTGATTGCAATCCCTCAAAAAAATGTGATTGCAACTTCGTGTTTTTTTTGGGTGTGTTTGGTTGCCCGGATGGCTGCAGCCTGCATCGCATGGGGAATCCTGGGTGAGCTTGGCATGGTTGAGTTGATGCAAAGATGAGGTAAGATGTGTGTTTGGTGGACCGTATGATATGGATGCATGAGAGATGCTATATACCATAGATGTTGTTTGGTAGGCTACGTTTGAGATTCATTCTGTGAACTAAAATCTGAACCAAAACAATCAAAACATTTTCACCAATCTGACCATTCCACTTAGATAGATTAGATGGCTGCGACACCAACAAAATGAAGGGGAGACAACAACCGGGAGTCGATGCCGGTGGCGGAGATTCGATTCCAACTGCCTTGGCGGCGGTGGCTCGGCTTGAGGGAAAAAAGGGGAGAAACACGACGCCAGTTGCGGCCCGTGACGCGCAGTTGCTTCCCTCCCGTCGCCCTTTGTCATCTCGATGGGAGGCGGGCAGCATGGCGAGCTCGTCCGCAGGCGCGCGTGCACGCGGTGATGGCGTAGTTCGGCGGCGGCGGAACCCGGGGATGTCGAAGCATGGCGGCGAGGCCACGACGTGGGCTTGGAGGAGTGCAGGCCGATTCGATCTCCGGTGAGGGAATTCACACATGTGGCGGACGAGGGGGTTCAGACGGCGGCGGCGGCGGTGTGGGTTCCTGTGCTCGATCGGATCTGAAGCGTGAGAGAGAGAGAGATATAGAGATAGATAGATAGAGAGAGAGAGGGCGGATGCATGCGCGAGCCTGGCTGCGGGGATACGCCCGATTCTCACGTTTCCCTCGGCCTCGCTGAGAGGGCCTATTTTGCATCTGGCGGGCCAGGCTGAGAAGGCCGTGCGGGATACCAAACACCTTGGATTTTGCATGCTAGGTGCGATACAGGTGCGACGCACCCATCCAAACACGCCATTTATCGGGTGGGAGAGTGCAGTTGCATGTCTGCCACTAGACACACAACTGCAAGTGTTGCCCCGACTGCAACTACATGTCTTTATTTTTTAACACATGACAATTTTACAAGAGTTTGCACTGGTCACATGGCATATTTAGAATGTTTTTGTTTTCACACATGATGGAAAAATCAAGGAAAAGGTGTGATGTTTTCTCTGACGTCACATGCGGCTCTAATGACCCCCCCCCCCCTCCTCCCTTCACACCGTCGACGCCTACACAGAGGGCTACAGTCGCTCTGGCCGCAAGGGCAAAGGACCGGTGAGAAAGTGGTGAATTCCTTGACCCTCTCCATCTCCATTTGCGTATCTATTCCCTCCGTTTTAGTTTACAAGTCATGTGCGTACCCCTAGATTGTAATATATGACTTCTATTAGGTTGGTCAAATTGACGATCTAGTGGTACGCGCACGTCTTATAAACTGAGAGAGAGGGAGTAATAAATTTAGCTTAAATCTTTTTATGTTTGCCCGCTGAAATGTGATGTTCAAACTATGTATTTTGGTCCGGATTAACTGCCGGTTTGTTTATGTCCGTTTGTTCTACTATATGTTTCAAAATTTCATGAACGATCTAGTAGCTTATTTCAGCGTTGTATGGATAGTACGGATTTGGAGGACCGCTGTGGGCGTGAGAGTTGAGGATTGATGACCGGGTTTGAGGTGCACCGCCGTGGGCGTACAGGAGCCGGAATAGCTACGTCTCGCTGTAGATGTAGATGCTCTGAGGCCTGTGCCGGGCCCCTGCATCGACCGCGCGGCGCGCGCGTCCGCTAGTGACTCGTGACGCCTTGATAGACGAGCCTATGCTTCACTCACTCAACAGTGTTTCGGGTGGCATCTCCCTCCTCCCGAATTATAAAATTAGCCGTTGCAGGCGAGCGGCACACCCCCAAGTAAGAGTACCAACACACCTGCATTGGACAGAGGCTAGAGATCATAACAACCACACGGCCTTTTATCCCCTCGTAAAGCGACCAGTCACCCTGACCTGTTCCTCCGATAACCGTATACCGAGACCGAGGCCTGCATAAATCCAAAAGCAAGCGAATGTTTTCGAGCATAAAAGAAATCGCCACATGAACGAACCTCTTCCTCATCGTCCGCCATCTTTGCACAAGACAGCAGTTTAAAAAGAGCGGCACTGTGGAAGCCCGGCTAAAAAGCCAACCTTTTGTAATGCGGGAAAGGCTTTTGCCCTTGGGTCCATCTTGTCCCTCCCTCCCCCCGTTCTCTCTCGTGTCACGTGGCCCGTTGCATTATTGGTTTCCGTTTATGTTCCCGAGGTTAATTTTGAGCTGCAGCATTCTTATCAGTTTGATGTTGTATTGCGTAGATAGATGTGACGAGTGTCAAGTTTGCAAACAGATTATTATTTGCTTTGTTGCTGGTGTAATACTAGTATCTAGCAGTATATACTACTTCTGTAAGCATTTTTAATGAGAAAAGGTATTACATAGTACAATTATTATAGCGTGTGCCTAGTGGCTACCTGGTCACGCGCTGTCTTGTCAGCGTGTTGTTTGTCCCGACAATGCACATGGTGCAGTCCTTTTAGACGAATATAGTAAGCACAAATGTGCAGTGGATTTCTCTTGCGTCGATCACCCGCTAACAGTGGAGACAAGATCCAAAGGAGCTTATCTTCCTGAAATGCTAATGCTAATGCTAATCTCATAGTGCAATCTTAGGTCAAGTACTACCAGAAAACATGCATAATTAATGAAGTACTGCCAGCGTACCTTTTATCCCCTATATATTCGAGCTCGAGCGCGTGCTCCAAGCAGACAGAGGTCTCGCTGCTGCATCTGCCAGTTCCACTCTCTCCCCCCTGCTCCTCCCACTGAATCATTCGTCTTTTGATTATTTTTCATCTCCTCCATCGCTCTCCTCTCGAGGCAAAAAGACCAGACTTGACTCTCCTGCCTCCTCCTCCTCACTCCCTCCCTCGCCGTCCAATCCCCTCTTACTCCAGCCAGCTCCTCCCTCTCCTTTCTCCAGCCAAACCCCTTGAAGGCAATGCCGGCTCTAGTGTGCCGCTGCAGGCCATTGGCCATGGCGGTGCTGCTACTCATTGCTTCACTTTGTCATCTGGGTTCTTGCAATGGAGGAGGAGGAGGAGGCGGAGGCAGGATCACGAGGCTCCCTGGGCAGCCCGAGGTGAACTTTGGTCAGTACTCGGGCTACGTCGAGGTGGACGGCAAGGGGAGCAGGGCTCTCTTCTACTACTTCGTGGAGGCGGAGCTTGATCCCGCCACCAAGCCCCTCGTGCTCTGGCTCAACGGAGGTGAGTGTTCCTGGTGCATCTTATGCCATGGCATTCATTCTCTCAACTCTTTTGCTTTCATGGTGCATCTTGCTCCCTGCTTGCTTGCAATCAAGTTAAATGCGTGCTCTAATGGAGTAGATTTTTTTTTCCTTTCATATTTTCTTCTTTGGCTGTCAAACCAGAATGTGATCCGAACTCTGGTCCTGCATTCATTTCTGGAGATATCATTGGTTCGACGGTTTTCTTGTTTAGGACCTGGGTGTTCTTCACTTGGTGTAGGGGCCTTCTCAGAGAACGGCCCTTTCAGGCCCAGCGGGCAGGCGCTGGTGAGGAATGAGTACAGCTGGAACAAAGGTGCGTGTGAGGCCAATGAGTGCTGCCTATCTGCCTTTTCTGCAACTCTGCATGCTAATTCCAATTCACGAGCCTTTTGTTGGCCCAATAAAGTTGCCACGTGCCTCACTGTTTTGGTGGTCTTGTGTTGTGCAGAAGCTAATGTGATTTACCTGGAGACACCAGCTGGTGTTGGCTTCTCCTACTCTGCTGATGCTGCCTACTACCAGGGTGTGAATGACAACATGACAGGTAGGAGTGCTGACTACTGAGGTTTATGATTGAAAGTTTTCTTGCATCTGTCTGAATGTTGCTGTTTTCTTACTGGATATATAGATGACTGCCTTTTCGTAGATACACCATTTGTAGGAAATAAGTTCTTACCACTTTCTTAGCAGTTGGGTTTCTGTTTTATCAGCAAGTGTTAAGCCCTTGAGTGGGAATTATGATGGGCACTGACATTTCTTTACTGAATGAATAAAGCAATGGACAATATGGTGTTCATGCAAAGGTGGCTTGAAAAGTTCCCACAGTACAAGGGCAGAGAGCTATACATTTCTGGAGAGAGTTATGCCGGTACATACATATGTACACCTTCATTTACAGTCTTATTAATAAAAAGTGAAATCTCTAAATCTTCAGATATTCTTTGCATGTGGCAGGGCACTACATTCCACAACTTGCCGAGGTCATGGTTGAGTTCAATAAGAAGGACAACATCTTCAACCTCAAAGGGCTTGCTGTAAGGAAAACCTCAATCAGAATAAACTGATTCAGTGTTGATGCATTTTTCTGTTTCTGACTGAAACATTTTTGTTGTTGGTGTAGTTGGGCAATCCTGTTCTTCATTTCACCACTGACTTCAACTCGAGGGCAGAGTACTTCTGGTCTCATGGCCTCATTTCAGACTCAACATACAGGATTTTCACGTCTGTTTGCAACTACTCCCGCTACGTCAGCGAGTACTATGGTGGAGCGCTTAGCCCGCTTTGCGCGAGGGTGATGAACCAAGTAACCCGAGAGACTAGCCGGTTCGTTGACAAGTACGATGTTACCCTCGACGTCTGCTTGTCTTCAGTGCTCTCTCAGTCAATGATCCTCTCCCCCCATGTATGCTCATAGTCACAAACTGATCAGAATCAGTATCATAGAGTAGCTATCTCTTATCTTTTTTGTGAGAGAGAAGGCAGCTATCTCTTGTCTGATGTAGCAAAACTGTGGGTGTGTTGTGCAGAAGCGTGTTGGGCACCGCATCGACGTCTGTGTGGAGGACGAGACGGTAAACTACTTGAACAGGAAGGATGTCCAGGAAGCGCTCCATGCGAAGCTCATCGGCGTAAAAAAATGGGCAGTTTGCAGCAGGTATTTAATCTACAGACTAATTTAACATATTTTAAATAAATTGTGACCTTTCGAGAAATAAACAGATTAATAAGTACGTATATGCATACAGGTACTTTATGTATATGTGTCTGTTATATCTGACTATAGTTTGTTATATTTTTCTGTTTTGTTACAGTGTTCTTGAGTATGAGCTCCTCAACTTGCAGATTCCAACAATCAACATAGTGGGATCACTGGTCAACTCCGGCATCAGAGTACTAGTTTACAGGTATAGAATGATAAATGATCAAAAGAGTAGTTTTTTTTTCCTCATATGCATCATAAAGGTCAGGAATATCTTGATAGAAAACAAAAAGGATTACAAAGCCTTGTGTTTCACTGCCTTTAGCCATGGTATTAAAATACTGGAACTTTCTTTGTGGGGCGCTAATTAAGAAATCAATGAAGGTGAAGAATCAGGTGTGTAGCATTACTGTAAAAATAAAATAAAAGGATGGAAAAGCATATAGAATTGGGACTTGACATAAGGTTTTGGAACATTGTACTTTGCCAGCTTTATATCATGGTACAAATTTGCACCAGAACCTTTTCCTTCGGACGATCCTCTCAAGTCTCAACTTTGGGACGCATGAAGCTCAGGCTTAAATGATGTAACATGTAGCATTTGTTTGCTTGTAAATTCAGTGGCGATCAAGACTCGGTGATCCCTCTAACGGGTAGCAGGACACTAGTGCAGAATCTAGCGCGCGATCTAGGCCTCAAGACGAGCATTCCGTATCGAGTTTGGTTCGAAGGGAAGCAGGTGACAACACAAACATACCGTGCAAACTGAAGAGCAAGTTATGTAGCAATTTTTTCCAGTTCTGAACGATCTTCATCTGCAGGTTGGTGGGTGGACTCAGGTATACGGTGACAAGCTCTCCTTCGCCACCATCAGAGGGGCCTCACATGAGGCGCCATTCTCGCAGCCCGAACGCTCTCTTGTGCTTATCAGGGCATTCCTACAAGGCAGGCCTCTGCCGGAAACCTTCTCATGATAGTGAATGTTGCCTCTGCAGCTATGAAAAGAGTTGCTAGTCCTGATTAATTCTGCAAGGGGTTTAGTTATGTAAGAATGTGTTTGCTTTGTTCTTCATGTTCCTAGCTGTCTGAAGCTGCGGTAGTTGCATTGCTCTAAAGGTTTTGGTCTCTCTTTCTCCTGTATTCAAGGCTTGGTAATTGTTCAAAAAAGTTCCAGCCAGTTCTTTTTGTGCCCTTGTATGTAAATTACCTTTATCACCTTTGTCTCAAGCGTGGCAAAGCCGTATGACTCGCCTTTGTGGGAAGGTTTGAAGCAGGTAAAATCACGAGCGTGGATTTTTTAAGCATGAATGCATTGGAGCACCTTATTTTAAATAGTTTAAAATTCACATTTAAAGTTCCAAAAGAATCCGAAATTAATTCTACATGATCATATGCATGTATATTTTGGTGATAAAATAAGTAAACATGTGAGCTATAAAAAAATGACAAAATGGTGATTTCTAAATATTGAATAATACATGCATTGTTCGTATAGCCATCTGCATATATGACACTTGTGAGCCATTATACCCACTACTTATCACACTTCAAAAAAGAGAACCACAATAACCAACTACGACATTCTAATGCTTGTGCCCATTTACTTCTTTTTTTGTTTTCTTCTACATCAGTTTGCGGCTGGGCCAGCCCATTGTTGAACCGGTCCTTTTATCACTATTTCCTTTAATTTTTTTTCTTTATTTGTTTTTTTACTTTTAAAAAATGGTCACAATTATAAAATTTTGTTCAAATTTTCAAAAAAATGTTCGCTTTTCAAATTCTATTCATAAAGTAAAATATTTTATTTTTTAAAAAAATTGTACAAATGTATCAAAAAATTTGTTCGTTTAAATAGAAAAATGCTCACATCAATATAACTAAATTTTTGAACATCTATTAAATAGAAAAATTGTTCGTTTAAATAGGAACATGCTCACATAAAAAAAGAACACTTAAAAAATTTCTGAACATCTATTAAATAGGAAAATAAAAATGAAATATATCAACAAGTGACCAGTTTTTGTTTCTTTTTCAAAAAAAAATCGTTTTTTGTTCCTTTTCTTTTTTTAAAAAAATTCTCACATCAATATGATGGACCCAAAAATTTCCACACACTAGCATCACCATGCCTAGCATCCATGAGAAATTTCATTGAATTCTGACAATTTATGCATTTTCTAGAGTGTTCCTGGTCAAAAGACCCTAAAATACTAACTGAACGTGACACAATGTGCATTCGATGTCCGAATTCCTTCAAATTTTGCATGGAGGCCTTCCATGAGTATGCCCACATGCATGCGAAATTTGGTTTCATTTCATACATGCCAAGAAGCACACCATGTTCAATGGTGGTGGATAGGGTAGGCTGGTAGGGTAAGTCTGGCTGCACTTTTTTCCACAACAATAAATGACCCGAATTTTTCCCACGCGCTAGCATCACCATGCCAACCATCCATGATAAATTTCATTGACATTTTACGCATTTTCTAGGGTTTTTTCGATGAAAAAAATCTAAAACACTAGCCGAACGCAACGCAACATGCGTTCGGTGTTCAAATTCCTTCAAATTTTGCACAGAGGCCTGCTATGGACATGCCCACATGCTGGAAAAGTTTATTGTCAATTCATGCATGGCCTGAAGCACACCATGTTCAAAGATCCTTTATTTCACATCATTAAAATAGACCCAATTTTTTCCACACACTAGCATCACCATGCCAAGCATCCATAATATATTTCATCGAGTTCTGACATTTTATGCATTTTCTAGGGTTTCCTCGGTGAAAAAACCCTAAAATACTAGGCGAACCTGAGGCAACGTGTGTTCGATGTCTGAATTCCATCAAATTTTGCGTGGAGGCCTGCCATGAGCGTGCCCACATGCTTACAGAATTTGGTGTCATTTCATACATGGCAAGAAGCACACCATGTTCAAAGGTGGTGGTTCGGGTAGGCCGGTAGGGCAAGTCTGGATTCACGTTTTTTTCAAATCAATAAAATGGACCCAATTTTTCCCACACACTAGCATCACCATGTCAAGCATCCATGATAAATTTCATTGAGTTCTGACATCTTATGCATTTCTAGGGTTTTTTCTGATGAAAAAACTCAAAAACACTAGCCGAAGGTGACGCAACATGCGCTAGGTGTCTGAATTCCTTAATCTTGCGTGGAGGCCAGCCATTGCATGCCCACATGCTGGCAAAATTTGGTGTCACTTCATGCATGGCAAGAAGCACGTCATGTTCCAAGGTGGTGGTTCGGGTAGGCCGGTAGGGCAAGTCTGGATGCACTTTTTCATATCATTTTAATGGACCCATTTTTTCCACACACTAGCATCACCATGCTAAGCATCCATGATAAATTTCACTGAGTTATGACATTTTATGCATTTTCTAGGTTTTCCCTAGTGAAAAAAAAACCCCAAAAACACTAGACGAACGTGACATAACGTGCGTTCAGTGTTTGAATTCTTTCAAATTTTGCATGGACGCCTGCCATGAGCATGCCCACATGATGGAAAATTTTGGTATCATTCATGCATGTCAAGAAGCACATCATGTTTACAGGAGGTGGTTCGGTAGGCTGGTAGGGCAAGGCTTTTGTTATCTAAAATTTCTGTCATTATCAATCAACATGAAAATTCTCCTATATCCATTATTTCTTGCAATTTTTCAACAATTTTGGAATTTATATTGTGTATGAAAATTTCATAAACATGAACACTTTTTTTCAAAATTGTTAATAAATTCTCAAGTATTGATGTTGTACACAAATTGCAAACCACATACTTTTTTAAAATTAATAAACATTTTTAAAACACAAACACACATTAAATTTATGAACAAAGAATTCGAAAATGGGAACATTTTTTGAAATTCTAGAATTTATAATTTGTAAAAACTATTTGAAGATCATAACATTTTTCGGTATTCCAAAAATATTTCAAAATTTAAAACAGGTTTTAAAATGAATAATAAAGTTCTAAAATAAAAAATATTAAGAAAAAAATTATAGAATAGAAAATAATACGCTCAGGCCTTGCCCAACCGGCGACGGCATCGCTTCCGCCGGGTTTCTGTTGGGTCGGCCAAAATATTCGCCTATTTGAAAAAAGTTCATCAATTTTGCAAACGAATGTTTATGTACTTGAAAAAAATGAACTTTCATAAAACATTTGTAAAATTTGAAAAGTGTTCCTGGATATGGAAAAGAGTTCATGAATTTGAAGATAAAGTTTGCGTATTTAGGAAAATGTTCACAAACTTAAATGGAAAAAAGTTCGGGTTGGGCAGAAGGTTCCATCTTATTGTAACTTTTTTTTGACATTGTTCAAATGGACCAAAATTTTTCTAGGGCCTTGTATCACCATTCCAAGGCACCTGCCAAAATTTTGTGATTTCGACAATTCTGCATTTTCAAATAATGTTCGTGCTTTCAAAATTTATTTGGAATTTAGAAAATAATCCTCTACTCATTTTTTCTACACAAATACAAAAAGACTGAGGATATTCAAAATAAATAGGTTTCATTTTTTTTCATATTTTCTGATTTTTTTTCTTGAAATTTAAAATTTTGTAGTGTTTTTAAAAAAATGTTAGTGTTCAAAATTTTGTTTGCTCTTTTTAAAATATGGTCATGCTATGACATTCTGAGCAATTTTTAAAGACAAGAATTTTTTTTGACATATCCTTACAATTGTTTAAAAAATGTGAACATTTATACTTTATGAACAATTTTTAAAAAGCAAACATTTTTTAAAATGTTGAACAAAATATTATGATCATGAGCAGTTTCTGAAAAAGGAAAAAGAAACAAAAAAAGGTATAAAGAAAAAAAGAATAGAAAAAACAAAAAAGAAATAGTGATATAAGGACCGATTCAACAATGGGCCGGCCCGACCGCGAACTGAAGTAGAAGAAACAAAAAGGAGTAAATACACACAAGCATTAGAATATCCTTGTTGGTTAGTGTGGTCCTTCTTAGACCAGGAGGTCTTGAATTTGATTCACGTGACTGTCCTATCCTTTATTATGTGTAAAAATTTTGTGTAACTCACAGGGGTTACTTATTTTCATCAGTAAAATCCGCACATATGAACATGTTGAATTTTCTTCAGAGTTTTATGAAACTTCAAATACCATTTTGACACAGGTCAACATACAGGGCTCACTAGAGCTCATGTACCAAAGTGACTTTTTGGTAAGATCACATTTATTTCTCTGGGGCTCTTTCTCGGTAGGCAATTGGCATACCATATTTTTTGGGAGGATGCATAACTTGGTGATGCACCTTCAGTACCCTAGCCTCTAACTCTGGAGGATGAGAGCCGCCTCATCAATCTGTGGGAGGGTGCGGTAGACCAATCAGAATGCTGTATTTTTACCACGCAGAATCGATCCAAGTACCTGTGGCGGGCACTAGAGTAAACATGTCGCTAGTAATGCAGTTTACTTTTGGCGGGTTTTTTGTACAACCCACCACTGCTGTGTTTTTTCATTTTTAGTAATGTTTACTAAAAGTATTATAGCGGGGGGCTACACCCCCCCCCCCCACCATATTTACCACTTAATGCATAACACAAGAGATTACCCACTCTACGACTTTACCACTATTACCACTTAGTCCATAAGTGGTAATAGTGATAAATCCTCATGTAAGGAACAATAGGAGTCCTGGACAACATGTGTGTATGAATCGGGAACCAACTTGATAGTTATTGGCATTTTAATTCTCAAAAAATCAATCAAAGCCCGAAAATTATGAAATGTGGCATGGTGTCAAGATATGACCCTAGAGGTTGCGGTAAAAAATTAGAATGTTTCGCAAAAGTTCTCATGTAGACTGCTTACAAATCGGACCATCTCCGAGGAAAGAACTAGGTTTCGAGAGGGAATGGACTAGGTTTGCACATGACTCGACCACTGCTTTACCGTTTGGGCTGGAAAAAAATCACACTCACTACACACCATCACATGTATCATGTCAAAAATTGGCATTTTCCGGGGTCCGTTTGCTAGCCATTAAATGCATTTCTAAGCATTTAATGGATAGAACCAAATTTGAACGTACACTAAAAGATAGCAATGAATGAGTTGAAAAATCTTATTAGTGGTCTTTAGTATATCTTTAGTCCTTGGGTACAGAAAAACAAGGAGTCTCATACATCAGGTGGCTGAGTCCGGGGAACTAACATGGTGATTGTTGGCATTTTAATTCAAAAATAAAATAAACTATGCCCAAAAATTACGAAACTTGGTATGGTGTCATGATTTCACCCATAGAGGTTGTGGTAAAAAATTGAAAGTGTTCCGCGAAAATTGTCATGTAGACTGCTTACAAACCAGACCATCTCCAAGGAAGAAACTAGGTTTCTAGATGGAATGTGTCAAGTTTGCATGTGAATCTAACGCTGCTTTGGTGGTTGAAATAGGAACTTTTTCCATACTCAGTACACACCATTACATGTATCATGTCAAAATATTGCATTCTTCGGGATCCGTTTGCTATAGTTAAGCAATTAAATACATTTCTAGGCATTTGAAACAAACCAGTTTGCATGCGAAGCGACAGCTCCTTGCTCAGCTAGTGTTCAAACTTTTTCCACACTCAACATATACTATTACATGTGGCATGCCAAAATTTGACATTATTTCGGGTCTGTCTACTATATTTAAGTCTTTAAATAGATTTACCTACATTAAATACCTAAAAACCTATTTAATGAGTCAATGATTGGGAGTAATCTATTTTTTTCTTGGCTTGGGCTGACCAGGGCGTCTTCCTGCATTTTACCCTTTTCCAATTAACTAGATAGGTAGTACCACAACTACTTTTCTCACCAAAAAAAGTGACACAAAATATACCAAAGAAGAGTTAAAGGTTTACTGTCAAAAAAAAAGAAGAGTTAAAGGTTTCATTGACACAACTATTTTTCTCAAAAAAAAAGTGACACAAGATATACCAAAGAAACGACATGGACTGTTGGTGCCTGGCCGCGGCGAAATGCCTCGAGACACCTCTGGGAGACCCAGGTTGATCGGCCTCAAGTGAGCTTATTTTCCGTAGGGTTTTCCCGATCACGACTTCTGCCATGATGTACTTCTCTGATTTTTCTCCTTTTTGGTTCTCCTTGGTTTCTTGCCAAGACACCATGTACCCCCCCCCCTCGCCCTGATCAGTTGACCAGGGTGCCGCCTTTGTTCGCCTTCTCCCTGCTAATATATTGAAAGCCAACAGTTGCTAGATCTCTCTGAAAAAAACTCTATTTGCAGATGCAACCTGATAATGATAATTTTATTTGTTCAGATGTTCATGGAACTGCGACGACAATCTTTGAGAATGGCTCATTTACCACCCAAGAAAGCCACACATAAGAAGTCAAGGTTGAATGGGTATCTTGCTAGTTTCAGCAAATCCTGAGTAAATTGCCGAAAACCACCACATTTGTGGCTAGGTACTCCAAAACCACCACTTTTGCCAAAAGTTTCAAAAAACCACCACTTCGGCGTCAAGTGAGTAACAAATCACACCTATTCACAGATTAGCTCGCACAAACAGCAAACTGACTGGCAGGACCCACTTGTCGGTCCAACATGGCAAGTCTATGTGTACAATTTGCTGAGGTGGAACGTGGGTCCCACATGTCATCCGTCACCTTCTTTTCCCTCTCTTCTTCTTCTTCCCCATCCTCTTCTCCCTCCCGTCCTCCTTAAGTGCGGCCATGGAGCTCCGGCGGACGCGATGGGCTGTGGTGGTGCATCTCAGATGCGGGCATGGCTGCGATGCTCCTGCTGGGGCACGGAAACCTGACCCAGCCTTCACCCGTTGGGACACGGGCAGTCGACCCGGCCTTCTCCTACTAGGCAAGCGCGTTGATGGGAGGCGGCTGGAGGAAAGGGAGGAGCCGCCGTGAGAGCCCGTCGGGATGTGGGAGGCGAGCGCCACGACACGACGCTGGAGGTGGAAGGCGGGTGGCGCGGTGCGGCGTCGGGATGTGGAAGGCGGGGGCCACGGCGCGATGCTCGAGGTGGGAGGCGGTGGAGCGGCGTCGGGATGTGGGAGGCCGGGGCCACGACGCGACGCGGCGCTCGAGGTGGGAGGTGGTGGCGTGGCGCAACGTCGGAGATGGGAGGCGACGGGGCGCGGCGCTGGAGGTAGAGGCATCCCGACGATGTGGTCGGGGGCAGGCCGAACTGGCTGGGCCGAAGAAAGGTCGCGGGTGGGCGAATCTGGCGTTCCCCGGTGCTCCTCCCCCTGTTTGACCTCGGCGTCGTCCTTTTGGTGATGCGGGTGGTGATCGGCGGCGGGAGGAGTCAGTGAAAGGGGGAGAGAGGAGGAGGAGGAAAAGGGGAAGAAGAAAAGAAAAAAAAGGTGAAAAGAGATGGGAGGCCGACAGGTGGGTCCATCTTCCACCTCAGCATATTGTCCATGTAGGCATGCCAAATCAGCGTGACATGTGGGGCCAACCTGTCAGTTTTGCTGTTAGACGCGGCTTAATTTTTAATCGGCGTGATTTGTTACTCACTTGATGCAGAAGTGGTGGTTTTTTGAAACTTTTGGAAAAGATGATAGTTTAGGAGTACCCTAGTCACAAATATGGTGGTTTTCAGCAATTTACTCGCAAATCCTTCTCTAGCCCTGTTTGTTCGATTTATGAATTTCACTCAGAATCAAAGTTCTACTTAATCTGGTTGAAAACTCAAATGCACGTCTCGGCTATTTCCTATCGAATGAGTTTCCGCTGACCAACTCATGACCATCAAATGGACGCCCTGGTTGTCGTCGTCGCAACAACACGGAAATTGGAAAATGAATGGTGATATAGAGGCATTGTTTGCCTCGACACGGTGCCAGCGTGAAGACCCGGCGAAGCTGGGTTTCTCTTCGATGAAAAGCAGAGTTTGACCCATGATTGACAAAACATAGCTTGCTTTTCCTGCGGACAAAACCTGCTACGCCAGCCATCTATATTCCGGACGCTTGACCAGGTCAGGTTATAGCTCCGCTCAAACAAATAGAAATGGGGTACTACCGTCGGCTAGATCAAGAGCCGGCACCGCCGAAGCGACAGGCAAAAAGGCAAGCCCCGATCAAACGAGGCGGCTACCGTCTGAAGTCTACCTGGCGTCGCCTCGCGCACCCGGCTCCCTCTGCGCGTATATATCTCTGCGCGCGCGCGCACACCATGGCATCAACCCATCTCTAGCTGCCGAACTTGTCGCCTAGAAGTAGAATACTGTGGCTAGTGCGACCTCTCTCCCAAAGCAAGCTCTAGGATCGGCTTTCTGTCTTCCGGCTCGGTACATTGTTCGATCGGGATGGCGGGGGGCTCGGCGGCGACCGGCGCGGACGAGCAGGCTCTGGCGCAGGGGTCGCGGAGGGTCGTTGACCGGGAGGCCGTCGACCGGGGCGTCGCCTACGCGCTCATGGTCGTCGCTCTCGTCGCCACGTATGCGCTTCACTAGCCTGCTACATCGGCTCCCATACATACATACCATGGGCGGCCGGAGACGGAGAGGAAGGATTTTGTTCCGATCGAGTGCGTTTCAAGTGGCCGCACTTTATGTGTGATGTTCTTTCTTTTTAAACTTCGACGTGTAGTGAGAGTTGAGAGAGGAGGGGAGAAAATATAGATGATCATGTATATTTTATTTTATTTGCAATAAAACCCTGACCTTAGTATCAGATGGGACCAGTGACGGAGCCAGAAAAATTTTATCACGGGTGGGAAGGGACAAAACCTAGAAAAATGAGTACTATTCATAAGCAAATTAACATGAAATCCTTGTTGTTAAGGGGCCAGGCCCTGGCGAGGCCAGGGCGAAAGCTAGACTCAAACGCCCTTAACATAAACACACACAAAATGAACTGAATATTTTAAATTGTCAGCTAAATAAAATATACTATTTTTCTCTATATATTATATTTTTTACAAATATGTTCGAGAGCACAGAAGTAAAGTGTGTTAGTATTTAGTTGTTTGTTGTGCAAAGCATTGTTGTAAAAACAAATACCTCATCAAGACTAACAAATGATTTAAATACTCATAGCCACACTCATGTTGTTATCATCCATGTTGATATCAACATTAGTGGCCAGGGCGCGCCTCCTATGCGTTTCTGTGCGTACCAATCTAGCTTTTGTACTTGTGAAAGTGCATGTTTGATTCAGAGGAGCACAGTTGTTAAAATATGAATGCTGTTCAGACGACATGTGGATAATTGGAAGCTAAGATGAAAAAAAATAGAGGGTGTATCCATACAACCAAACAGTTAAAAAAGCAGCAGATTTGATTCATCATTATAAATTGGTGATCGAGATTTATCAGGATAACACGATTAATTAGCACCTAAATACGACAATATGCTTGACTGAGATACAACGACAGTAAACATACATGGTGTATGTTTTCGAAATAACCGTGTCACCTCTATCATCTCTATGAAAAAACATAGTGTCGGCGTTCTGGGAACGGGGGTCCCCAGACTTGCCTGCCCGCGGCCTGCGGCGTGGCTTAAGCGGAGGCCCAGTGCAGCCCTGCTTCATCAGCTCAAGCTCAAGACCCTCGCGAGGGGCCAAGCCTCGCGGGGCGGACGACAGGAAGCTTCCTCAGGAGCAGCCTCATCAGGCGGGCTCGCGAGGAGGCGGAGAGATCAAGGCAGGGTACCTCGCGAGGTGCCCGTGACGCAAACCATGACGATCGAGACCAAGCGGGCGCCGGCCTGCGTAGTGTCCTTGTTTCCCCTTCGGTGCAAAGAGGGCAAGCACAGGCCAAGGCATCAGACAAAGGTTACCGTTTCGATGCAACAAGACCAAGGCCAGCGGAGCGGCAGGATGGAGGTCACCGTGGAGCCCGGGACGGCGTCACCGTCAGAGTCTTCGGCAGTCGAAGACCAACTTTAGTCAGGATAAGTGTACTAGATGTTCCCCTTCAAAATGACCAATTGTTGGCGCCCTTCCCGCTCATTATTTGGGAAGAGGCCGAGGGCCTCTATAAATAGAGCTAGCCACCACAGAGTAAGGGATCCAGATTTTGGGTAGACTAAAGAGAGAGGCAATTGAACTCACCCAAGTAGTTCATCGCACCAGCTCAAGAGCAGTCCCTCGCGAGGCTGTTCTCCCTTTGTATTGTTCATCATCGGCCCCTGAGGTAATCCACCACACCACACACTGGAGTAGGGTATTACACCGTAATGGTGGCCTGAACCAGTATAAACCTCGTGTCCCTTGTGTGTTCATCTTTCTAGCTTAGATCCCTTGCAAGGCTTAAAGACGTGAGTAGGTAGGGGAGAGATCTTCGCGCGCACCCCAGAGTTCAAATCTCAAGGGTCTGCCGGAACCCGAAATCCAACATTTGGCGCGCCAGGTAGGGGTGCGCCGAAGCTCTCCCTTCCGTCGACCCGCTCTCCATCAACACCGCGCTTCGTCCTCATGGCGGACAACGCGCCGCCCGCTCCGGCTGCCGATGCCAGCACTGGGGCCAGGGGGCACCGAGTTCTCTCCGGCCTTGCAGCAGGTGCAGTGGCCGCGCAAGTTCAAGCCAGAGATGCCGCCGCGCTACAACGGCGTGACGGATCCGCTGGCTTTCCTGCTGGCATACGAGGAGGCCGTCCTCAAGGCCGGGGGCGACGATAGGATCATGGCTAACTGGTTTCCCATGGCCCTCAACGGCGTTCCGCGCATGTGGCTGCTCCACCTGCCAACGGCTTCTGTGGCCTCCTGGGAGGAGCTGCGCGACCTCTTCCTCGCCCACTACGCTGCACCGGTGCCCGCGGTCGTCGCAGCTCTCCTGGGCGGCTCACAGGCACCCCCTTCGAGCCGCCACGTCAAGCCGTTCGCCCGCCAGATCGGCGCCGCCTTCAAGCGCCGAGAAGCCCCCCCGGGCTGGGTGGCGCCCAAGGCCGATCTGACCTTCAGCTCGGATGATCACCCCTCCAACCCCGCCTGTTCGGGCACGCTCCCGATGCTATGCACCCCCACCATCTGCCAAGTGGCCGTCACCAGGACCCTCATCGACGGTGGTGCCGGCCTCAACGTGCTCTCGGTGGAGGCCTTCAGCCTCCTCCACATGCCGCTAGAGCGGCTTCAGCCCAGCAGGCCCTTCTCGGGCGTCGAAGGCGGTTCCACCGGCTCCTTAGGACAGATATGCCTCCCGGTGACCTTCGGCACTCACGACAACTTCCGCACGGAGCTTATCGACTTCGACATCGCCCCCATCGGCCTCCCGTACAATGCCATCCTCGGCTACCCAGCCTTGGCCTAGTTCATTGTAGCAACTCACCCGACGTACAACCTCATGAAGATGCCCGGGAGCAGCGGTGTCCTTACCGTGTCCGGAGACACAAGGGATGCACTGCAGGCGCTCAAGCTTGCTTTCAAGACGGTTGCGGTGGCACAGCCCGCCAGCACAGACGCCCTCGAGCCCAAGGGGGTTGCGTTGGCTAAGAAGAAGCAGCTATTCACCCAAGACAAGGCGGAGACCAAGCAGGTGCCGGTCGACGAGGATGGATCCACTGGCGCCACCTTCACTATAGGCGCCAACCTCGAACCCGAGCAGGAGGAGGCCTTGGTGAAGTTCCTGCGCGTGAACAAGAAGGTGTTCGCATGGGTACCTGATCAGCTAACAGGGGTCCCAAGGGATGTGATTGAACATCATCTCAACATGTGCCCCAACGTGCGCCCCCCGAAGCAGAAGGCAAGGCGGCAGTCCACGGAAAAGCAGGCCTTCATCGTCCAAGAAACCCGCAAGTTAGAGGCAACGGGCGTCATTCCCGAGGTCCGCTATCCTGATTGGCTGGCCAACCCTGTTGTTGTGCCAAAAAAGGGAGGAAAGGAACGCATGTGCGTCGACTTCACCAACCTCAACAAGGCCTGCCCGCAAGATCCATTCCCGCTCACTCGCATCGACCAGATCGTCGACTCTACCGCCGAGTGTGACCTATTGTGCTTCCTAGATGCCTTCTCAGGCTATCGCCAGATCAACATGGCGGTAGAAGACGTGGAGAAAACGGCCTTCCTGACCCCGTGTGGAGTGTACTGCTATACCTGCATGCCATTTGGGTTGCACAACGCAGGCGCGACCTTTCAGCGGCTGATGCACATCGCCTTGGGCCGGCAGCTCGGGAGGAACGCTGAAGCTTACGTTGATGACATTGTGGTGAAGTCTCGGGAGGCAAAACCCTGATACAGGACTTGGAAGAAACCTTTGCGAGCCTCAATGAAGTGGACCTGCGGCTCAACCCGGAGAAGTGCGTGTTTGGGGTCCCCTCGGGCAAGCTCCTGGGCTTCCTCGTGTCCCACAGGGGCATCGAGGCCAACCCAGAGAAGGTCAAGGCAGTCGAAGACATGAGCCCGCTGAAGACCCTCAGAGAAATGCAAAAGCTCATCGGGCGTGTAACCGCGCTAGGACGTTTCATCTCCAAGCTGGGGGAGCGAGCATTGCCCTTCTTCAAGCTGATGAAGAAGAAAGGCCCCTTCGAATGGACTGAAGAGGTCGACAAGGCATTCCAAGATCTCAAGAGGTACCTTACCAGCCCTCCGGTGATGGTAGCTCTGCGCCCTCGGGAGCCCTTTGTGCTCTACCTTGCA
The DNA here is from genome assembly GCF_002162155.2 of Triticum dicoccoides. Taxonomy (NCBI): domain Eukaryota; kingdom Viridiplantae; phylum Streptophyta; class Magnoliopsida; order Poales; family Poaceae; genus Triticum; species Triticum dicoccoides. The sequence continues at coordinate 274,848,657 of NC_041391.1, forward strand.
GCCACCCCCTACTCCGCCAGCGCAGCCCTGGTGGCGGTTAGAGAGGAGCGTCGGACCAAGGCCGCAGCCGCCGTCCCAGCCGAAGCAGAGCAAAGCCAAGAAAGCCTCATGAAGACCATGACCAAAAAGGATCAACCTCAGTAGGGGAGCGCACCCGGAGCGGAGGAGGCCTCTCCAAGCGACCAAGTGTTGGGGGCTCCGTCGTCTCAGGAGGCGCCTCAACCTCTGGAGGACGCGAGTTGTGCCAGCACCCTCAACCTCGCCGAGCACCCTGTGTACTTCGTCAGCACGGTGCTACTGGACGCAAGGGCGCGGTACCCCATGCCCCAAAAACTCCTCGCGCTGTTGGTGGCTTCACGCAAGCTGCGACAGTACTTCCAATGCCATCCCACCAAGGTCGTCTCAGCATACCCCTTGGAAAGGGTACTCAGGAGCCCCAACTCAGCTGGAAGAGTCGCTGAATGGAACGTCGAACTACAAGCGTTTCAGCTGGAATTCAGAATCATCAAGGGAGCCGCACTTGCAGAGTTCTTGGAAGAATGGGCAGAGGCACCGGGCCTCAAGGCAGGCGAGGACCGGTCGCTTTCCCCGGGAAGCGAGGCACCGGACGGCTGGATCATGTACTTCGACGGGGCATTCTCCCGACATGGCGCGGGGGCTGGCGTAGTGCTCATATCTCCTACTCAGGACAAGCTCTACTACATCGTGCAACTCTGCTTCCAGCATGGAGAAAGGTCTCCAACAACATAGCAGAATACGAAGGCCTGATAGCAGGCTTGAAAGCTGCAGTCGCCTTGAGAGTAAAGCGCCTCATCATCAAGGGCGATTCGCAACTCCTCGTTAACTTCTCCAACAAAGTATACGAGCCGAAGGACGAGCACATGGAAGCCTATCTCGCGGAGGTTCGTAGGATGGAGAAACAATTCTGGGGGCTGGAGTTGCAGCATGTGCCTCGCGGCACCAATCAAGAGGTTGATGACATCGCCAGGAGGGTGTCCAGGCGGTTGCCTCAGGAGCCTAGCGTCTTCGAGGAGCGACTCTTCAAACCCTCGGCGGCACCATCACTATCAAGCACGGCGCAACCTAGGGAGGAGCTCCCTCAGCCGCCTGCCTCGGGAGCCCCGGCCTGTGACCCAGCCTCAGGGGCACGCTTGCTCCTGGCGCTGGAACCTCAGGAAGGATGTTGGACCGCAGAGTTCAAGGACTACTTGGCGCAAGGGACCCTGCCGGAGAAGGAGGAGGGCGCGGAGCGTGTGGCGCGGCAGGCCACGGCCTACTGCAGCAAGGACGGAGAGCTCTACAGGAAGCGACCAAACGACGTGTCCTTACGTTGCATTTCCAGGGAGCAAGGGAAGGAGCTGTTGGCAGACATACACGGTGGAGACTGTGGGCACCACTCATCATCACGAACCCTTGCTGGTAAGGCGTTCCGCAGCGGGTTCTACTGGCCCACAGCATGTTGGGTTTCGTAGTAATTTCAAAAATTTTCCTACGCGCACACAGGATTATGTGATGCATAGCAACGAGAGGAGAGTGTTGTCTACGTACCCAACGCAGACCGACTGCGGAAGCGATGACACGACGTAGAGGAAGTAGTCGTACGTCTTCACGATCCAACCGATCAAGCACCGAAACTACGGCACCTCCGAGTTCGAGCACACGTTCAGCTCGATGACGATCCCCGGACTCCGATCCAGCAAAGTGTCGGGGAAGAGTTTCGTCAGCACGACGGCGTGGTGACGATCTTGATGAATTACAGCAGCAGGGCTTCGCCTAAACTCCGCTACAGTATTATCGAGGAATATGGTGGCAGGGGGCACCGCACACGGCTAAGGAATCGATCACGTGGATCAACTTGTGTCAACTTGTGTGTTTAGAGGTGCCCCTGCCTCAGTATATAAAGGAGCCAAGGGGGGAGGGTGTGCCGGCCAGGAGGAGGAGGCGCAGGAGGAGTCCTACTCCTACCGGGAGTAGGACTCCCCTCCAATCCTATTCCAACTAGGATTCCCAAGGGGGAAAGAGGGAGAGGGGTGGCCGGCCACCTCTCCTAGTCCTAATAGGACTAGGAGAAGGGGGAAGGCGCGCAGCCCCCTTGGGCTGCCCCTTTCTCCTTTCCACTAAGGCCCATGAAGGCCCATGTGGTTCCCGGGGGGTTCCGGTAACCTCCCGGTAACCCGGTAAAATCCCGATTTCATCCGGAACACTTCCGATGTCCAAACATAGGCTTCCAATATATCAATCTTTATGTCTCGACCATTTCGAGACTCCTCGTCATGTCCGTGATCACATCCGGGACTCCGAACAACCTTCGGTACATCAAAATGCATAAACTCATAATATAACTGTCATCGTAACCTTAAGCGTGCGGACCCTACGGGTTCGAGAACAATGTAGACATGACCGAGACATGTCTCTGGTCAATAACCAATAGCAGGACCTGGATGCCCATATTGGCTCCTACATATTCTACGAAGATCTTTATCGGTCAGACCGCATAACAACATACGTTGTTCCCTTTGTCATCGGTATGTTACTTGCCCGAGATTCGATCGTCGGTATCCAATACCTAGTTCAATCTCGTTAACGGCAAGTCTCTTTACTCGTTCCGTAATACATCATCTCACAACTAACATATTAGTTGTAATGCTTGCAAGGCTTATGTGATGTGTATTATCGAGAGGGCCCAGAGATACCCCTCCGTCAATCGGAGTGACAAATCCTAATCTCGAAATACGCCAAACCAACATCGACCATTGGAGACACCTGTAGTACTCCTTTATAATCACCCATTTACGTTGTGACGTTTGGTAGTACCCAAAGTGTTCCTCCGGTAAACGGGAGTTGCATAATCTCATAGTCGTAGGAACATGTATAAGTCATGAAGAAAGCAATAGCAACATACTAAACGATCAGGTGCTAAGCTAATGGAATGGGTCATGTCAATCAGATCATTCTACTAATGATGTGACCTCGTTAATCAAATAACAACTCATTGTTCATGGTTAGGAAACATAACCATCTTTGATTAACGAGCTAGTCAAGTAGAGGCATACTAGTGACACTCTGTTTGTCTATGTATTCACACATGTATTATGTTTCCGGAAAATACAATTCTAGCATGAATAATAAACATTTATCATGATTATAAGGAAATAAATAATAACTTTATTATTGCCTCTAGGGAATATTTCCTTCAGTCTCCCACTTGCACTAGAGTCAATAATCTAGATTACACTATAATGAATCTAACACCCATGGAGCTTTGGTGCTGATCATGTTTTGCTCGTGGAAGAGGCTTAGTCAACGGGTCTGCAATATTCAGATCCGTATGTATCTTGCAAATCTCTATGTCTCCCACCTGGACTAGATCCCGGATGGAGTTGAAGCGTCTCTTGATGTGTTTGGTCCTTTTGTGAAATCTGGATTCCTTTGCCAAGGCAATTGCACCAGTATTGTCACAAAAGATTTTCATTGGACCCGATGCACTAGGTATGACACCTAGATCGGATATGAACTCCTTCATCCAGACTCCTTCATTTGCTGCTTCCGAAGCAGCTATGTATTCCGCTTCACATGTAGATCCCGCTACGACGCTTTGTTTAGAACTGCACCAACTGACAGCTCCACCGTTTAATGTAAACACGTATCCGGTTTGCGATTTAGAATCGTCCGGATCAGTGTCAAAGCTTGCATCAACGTAACCTTTTACGATGAGCTCTTTGTCACTTCCATATACGAGAAACATATCCTTACTCCTTTTCAGGTATTTCAGGATGTTCTTGACCGCTGTCCAGTGATCCATTCCTGGATTACTTTGGTACCTCCCTGCTAAACTTATAGCAAGGCACACATCAGGTCTGGTACACAGCATTGCATACATGATAGAGCCTATGGCTGATGCATAGGGAACATCTTTCATATTCTCTCTATCTTCTGCAGTGGTCGGGCATTGAGTCTTACTCAATTTCACACCTTGTAACACAGGCAAGAACCCTTTCTTTGCTTGATCCATTTTGAATTTCTTCAAAATTTTGTCAAGGTATGTGCTTTGTGAAAGTCCAATTAAGCGTCTTGATCTGTCTCTATAGATCTTAATGCCTAATATGTAAGCAGCTTCACCGAGGTCTTTCATTGAAAAACTTTTATTCAAGTATCCCTTTATGCTATCCAGAAATTCTATATCATTTCCAATCAGTAATATGTTATCCACATATAATATCAGAAATGCTACAGAGCTCCCACTCACTTTCTTGTAAATACAGGCTTCTCCAAAAGTCTGTATAAAACCAAATGCTTTGATCACACTATCAAAACGTTTATTCCAACTCCGAGAGGCTTGCACCAGTCCATAAATGGATCGCTGGAGCTTGCACACTTTGTTAGCTCCCTTTGGATCGACAAAACCTTCTGGTTGCATCATATACAACTCTTCTTCCAGGAATCCATTCAGGAATGCAGTTTTGACATCCATTTGCCAAATTTCATAATCATAAAATGCGGCAATTGCTAACATGATTCGGACGGACTTAAGCATCGCTACGGGTGAGAAGGTCTCATCGTAGTCAATCCCTTGAACTTGCCGAAAACCTTTTGCGACAAGTCGAGCTTTGTAGACAGTAACATTACCATCAGCGTCAATCTTCTTCTTAAAGATCCATTTATTCTCAATTGCTTGCCGATCATCGGGCAAGTCAACCAAAGTCCATACTTTGTTCTCATACATGGATCCCATCTCAGATTTCATGGCTTCAAGCCACTTTGCGGAATCTGGGCTCACCATCGTTTCTTCATAGTTCGTAGGTTCATCATGATCTAGTAGCATGACTTCCAGAACAGGATTTCCGTACCACTCTGGCGCGGATCTTACTCTGGTTGATCTACGTGGTTCAGTAGTATCTTGATCTGAAGTTTCATGATCATTATCATTGGCTTCCTCACTAACCGGTGTAGGTGTCACTGAAACAGTTTTCTGTGATGAACTACTCTCCAGTAAGGGAGCAGGTACAGTTACCTCGTCAAGTTCTACTTTCCTCCCACTCACTTCTTTCGAGAGAAACTCCTTCTCTAGAAATGATCCATTCTTAGCAACGAATGTTTTGCCTTCGGATCTGTGATAGAAGGTGTACCCAACAGTTTCCTTTGGGTATCCTATGAATACACATTTCTCCGATTTGGGTTCGAGCTTATCAGGTTGAAGCTTTTTCACATAAGCATCGCAGCCCCAAACTTTAAGAAACGACAACTTTGGTTTCTTGCCAAACCACAGTTCATAAGGCGTCGTCTCAACGGATTTTGATGGTGCCCTATTTAACGTGAATGCGGCTGTCTCTAAAGCATATCCCCAAAATGATAGCGGTAAATCTGTAAGAGACATCATAGATCGCACCATATCTAGTAAAGTACGATTACGACGTTCGGACACACCATTACGCTGTGGTGTTCCGGGGGGCGTGAGTTGCGAAACTATTCCACAGTTTTTCAAATGTACACCAAACTCGTAACTCAAATATTCTCCTCCACGATCAGATCGTAGAAACTTTATTTTCTTGTTACGATGATTTTCAACTTCACTCTGAAATTCTTTGAACTTTTCAAATGTTTCAGACTTATGCTTCATTAAGTAGATATATCCATATCTGCTCAAATCATCTGTGAATGTGAGAAAATAACGATATCCGCCACGAGCCTCAATATTCATCGGACCACATACATCGGTATGTATGATTTCCAACAAATCTGTTGCTCTCTCCATAGTACCGGAGAACGGTGTTTTAGTCATCTTGCCCATGAGGCACGGTTCGCAAGTACCAAGTGATTCATAATCAAGTGGTTCCAAAAGTCCATTAGTATGGAGTTTCTTCATGCGTTTTACACCGATATGACCTAAACGACAGTGCCACAAATAAGTTGCACTTTCATTATCAACTCTGTATCTTTTGGTTTCAACATTATGAATATGTGTATTACTACTATCGAGATTTAGTAAGAATAGACCACTCTTCAAGGGTGCATGACCATAAAAGATATTACTCATATAAATAGAACAATCATTATTCTCTGATTTAAATGAATAACCGTCTCGCATTAAACACGATCCAGATATAATGTTCATGCTCAACGCTGGCACCAAATAACAATTATTTAGGTCTAATATTAATCCCGAAGGTAGATGTAGAGGTAGCGTGCCGACCGCGATCACATCGACTTTGGAACCGTTTCCCACGCGCATCGTCACCTCGTCCTTTGCCAGTGCCCGCTTATTCTGTAGTCCCTGTTTCGAGTTGCAAATATTAGCAACAGAACCAGTATCAAATACCCAGGTGCTACTGCGAGCATTGGTAAGGTACACATCAATAACATGTATATCACATATACCTTTGTTCACCTTGCCATCCTTCTTATCCGCCAAATACTTGGGGCAGTTCCGCTTCCAGTGACTAGTCTGCTTGCAGTAGAAGCACTCAGTTTCAGGCTTAGGTTTAGACTTGGGTTTCTTCTCTTGAGCAGCAACTTGCTTGCCGTTCTTTTTGAAGTTCCCCTTTTTCTTCCCTTTGCCCTTTT
>NC_041391.1:274856698-274879409 GCF_002162155.2 Triticum dicoccoides
TGTTGGGTTTCGTAGTAATTTCAAAAATTTTCCTACGCGCACACAGGATTATGTGATGCATAGCAACGAGAGGAGAGTGTTGTCTACGTACCCAACGCAGACCGACTGCGGAAGCGATGACACGACGTAGAGGAAGTAGTCGTACGTCTTCACGATCCAACCGATCAAGCACCGAAACTACGGCACCTCCGAGTTCGAGCACACGTTCAGCTCGATGACGATCCCCGGACTCCGATCCAGCAAAGTGTCGGGGAAGAGTTTCGTCAGCACGACGGCGTGGTGACGATCTTGATGAATTACAGCAGCAGGGCTTCGCCTAAACTCCGCTACAGTATTATCGAGGAATATGGTGGCAGGGGGCACCGCACACGGCTAAGGAATCGATCACGTGGATCAACTTGTGTCAACTTGTGTGTTTAGAGGTGCCCCTGCCTCAGTATATAAAGGAGCCAAGGGGGGAGGGTGTGCCGGCCAGGAGGAGGAGGCGCAGGAGGAGTCCTACTCCTACCGGGAGTAGGACTCCCCTCCAATCCTATTCCAACTAGGATTCCCAAGGGGGAAAGAGGGAGAGGGGTGGCCGGCCACCTCTCCTAGTCCTAATAGGACTAGGAGAAGGGGGAAGGCGCGCAGCCCCCTTGGGCTGCCCCTTTCTCCTTTCCACTAAGGCCCATGAAGGCCCATGTGGTTCCCGGGGGGTTCCGGTAACCTCCCGGTAACCCGGTAAAATCCCGATTTCATCCGGAACACTTCCGATGTCCAAACATAGGCTTCCAATATATCAATCTTTATGTCTCGACCATTTCGAGACTCCTCGTCATGTCCGTGATCACATCCGGGACTCCGAACAACCTTCGGTACATCAAAATGCATAAACTCATAATATAACTGTCATCGTAACCTTAAGCGTGCCCATAAACTCATAGTATCTACGGGTTCGAGAACAATGTAGACATGACCGAGACATGTCTCTGGTCAATAACCAATAGCGGGACCTGGATGCCCATATTGGCTCCTACATATTCTACGAAGATCTTTATCGGTCAGACCGCATAACAACATACGTTGTTCCCTTTGTCATCGGTATGTTACTTGCCCGAGATTCGATCGTCGGTATCCAATACCTAGTTCAATCTCGTTAACGGCAAGTCTCTTTACTCGTTCCGTAATACATCATCTCACAACTAACATATTAGTTGTAATGCTTGCAAGGCTTATGTGATGTGTATTACCGAGAGGGCCCAGAGATACCTCTCCGACAATCGGAGTGACAAATCCTAATCTCGAAATACGCCAACCCAACATCGACCATTGGAGACACCTGTAGTACTCCTTTATAATCACCCATTTACGTTGTGACGTTTGGTAGTACCCAAAGTGTTCCTCCGGTAAACGGAAGTTGCATAATCTCATAGTCGTAGGAACATGTATAAGTCATGAAGAAAGCAATAGCAACATACTAAACGATCAGGTGCTAAGCTAATGGAATGGGTCATGTCAATCAGATCATTCTACTAATGATGTGACCTCGTTAATCAAATAACAACTCATTGTTCATGGTTAGGAAACATAACCATCTTTGATTAACGAGCTAGTCAAGTAGAGGCATACTAGTGACACTCTGTTTGTCTATGTATTCACACATGTATTATGTTTCCGGAAAATACAATTCTAGCATGAATAATAAATATTTATCATGATTATAAGGAAATAAATAATAACTTTATTATTGCCTCTAGGGCATATTTCCTTCAGTCTCCCACTTGCACTAGAGTCAATAATCTAGATTACACTGTAATGAATCTAACACCCATGGAGCTTTGGTGCTGATCATGTTTTGCTCGTGGAAGAGGCTTAGTCAACGGGTCTGCAATATTCAGATCCGTATGTATCTTGCAAATCTCTATGTCTCCCACCTGGACTAGATCCCGGATGGAGTTGAAGCGTCTCTTGATGTGTTTGGTCCTTTTGTGAAATCTGGATTCCTTTGCCAAGGCAATTGCACCAGTATTGTCACAAAAGATTTTCATTGGACCCGATGCACTAGGTATGACACCTAGATCGGATATGAACTCCTTCATCCAGACTCCTTCATTTGCTGCTTTCGAAGCAGCTATGTATTCCGCTTCACATGTAGATCCCGCTACGACGCTTTGTTTAGAACTGCACCAACTGACAGCTCCACCGTTTAATGTAAACACGTATCCGGTTTGCGATTTAGAATCGTCCGGATCAGTGTCAAAGCTTGCATCAACGTAACCTTTTACGATGAGCTCTTTGTCACCTCCATATACGAGAAACATATCCTTAGTCCTTTTCAGGTATTTCAGGATGTTCTTGACCGCTGTCCAGTGATCCACTCCTGGATTACTTTGGTACCTCCCTGCTAAACTTATAGCAAGGCACACATCAGGTCTGGTACACAGCATTGCATACATGATAGAGCCTATGGCTGATGCATAGGGAACATCTTTCATATTCTCTCTATCTTCTGCAGTGGTCGGGCATTGAGTCTTACTCAATTTCACACCTTGTAATACAGGCAAGAATCCTTTCTTTGCTTGATCCATTTTGAATTTCTTCAAAATCTTGTCAAGGTATGTGCTTTGTGAAAGTCCAATTAAGTGTCTTGATCTATCTCTATAGATCTTAATGCCTAATATGTAAGCAGCTTCACCGAGGTCTTTCATTGAAAAACTTTTATTCAAGTATCCCTTTATGCTATCCAGAAATTCTATATCATTTCCAATGAGTAATATGTCATCCACATATAATATCAGAAATGCTACAGAGCTCCCACTCACTTTCTTGTAAATACAGGCTTCTCCGAAAGTCTGTATAAAACCAAATGCTTTGATCACACTATCAAAACGTTTATTCCAACTCCGAGAGGCTTGCACCAGTCCATAAATGGATCGCTGGAGCTTGCACACTTTGTTAGCTTCCTTTGGATCGACAAAACCTTCTGGTTGCATCATATACAACTCTTCTTCCAGAAATCCATTCAGGAATGCAGTTTTGACATCCATCTGCCAAATTTCATAATCATAAAATGCGGCAATTGCTAACTGTTGGGTTTCGTAGTAATTTCAAAAAATTTCCTACGCGCACACAGGATCATGTGATGCATAGCAACGAGAGGAGAGTGTTGTCTACGTACCCAACGCAGACCGACTGCGGAAGCAATGACACGACGTAGAGGAAGTAGTCGTACGTCTTCACGATCCAACCGATCAAGCACCGAAACTACGGCACCTCCGAGTTCGAGCACACGTTCAGCTCGATGACGATCCCCGGACTCCGATCCAGCAAAGTGTCGGGGAAGAGTTTCGTCAGCACGACGGCGTGGTGACGATCTTGATGAACTACAGCAGCAGGGCTTCGCCTAAACTCCGCTACAGTATTATCGAGGAATATGGTGGCAGGGGGCACCGCACACGGCTAAGGAATCGATCACGTGGATCAACTTGTGTCAACTTGTGTGTTTAGAGGTGCCCCTGCCTCCGTATATAAAGGAGGAGAGGAGGGGAGGCTGGCCGGCCAAAGAGGGAGGCGCAGGAGAGTCCTACTCCCTCTGGGAGTAGGATTCCTCCCCCCAATCCTAGTCCAACTAGGATTCCTCGGAGGGGAAGGGAGAGAGGGGGGCCGGCCACCTTCTCCTAGTCCTAATAGGACTAGGGGAGGGGAAAGAGGCGCAGCCACCTTGGGCTGCCCCTTTCTCCTTTCCACTAAGGCCCATGATGGCTCATATGGCTCCCGGGGGGTTCCGGTAACCTCCCGGTAACCCGGTAAAATCCCGATTTCACCCGGAACACTTCCGATGTCCAAACATAGGCTTCCAATATATCAATCTTTACGTATCGACCATTTCGAGACTCCTCGTCATGTCCGTGATCACATCCGGGACTCCGAACAACCTTCGGTACATCAAAATGCATAAACTCATAATATAACTGTCATCGTAACCTTAAGCGTGCGGACCCTACGGGTTCGAGAACAATGTAGACATGACCGAGACATGTCTCTGGTCAATAACCAATAGCGGGACCTGGATGCCCATATTGGCTCCTACATATTCTACGAAGATCTTTATCGGTCAGACCGCATAACAACATACGTTGTTCCCTTTGTCATCGGTATGTTACTTGCCCGAGATTCGATCGTCGGTATCCAATACCTAGTTCAATCTCGTTACCGGTAAGTCTCTTTACTCGTTCCGTAATACATCATCTCACAACTAACATATTAGTTGTAATGCTTGCAAGGCTTATGTGATGTGTATTACCGAGAGGGCCCAGAGATACCTCTCCAACAATCGGAGTGACAAATCCTAATCTCGAAATACGCCAACCCAACATCGACCATTGGAAACACCTGTAGTACTCCTTTATAATCACCCGTTTACGTTGTGACGTTTGGTAGTACCCAAAGTGTTCCTCCGGTAAACGGGAGTTGCATAATCTCATAGTCATAGGAACATGTATAAGTCATGAAGAAAGCAATAGCAACATACTAAACGATCAGGTGCTAAGCTAATGGAATGGGTCATGTCAATCAGATCATTCTACTAATGATGTGACCTCGTTAATCAAATAACAACTCATTGTTCATGGTTAGGAAACATAACCATCTTTGATTAACGAGCTAGTCAAGTAGAGGCATACTAGTGACACTCTGTTTGTCTATGTATTCACACATGTATTATGTTTCCGGAAAATACAATTCTAGCATGAATAATAAACATTTATCATGATTATAAGGAAATAAATAATAACTTTATTATTGCCTCTAGGGCATATTTCCTTCACAGCACTCAACGACGCCGTCGAGCTGGTGAAGGCTTGTGAAGCCTGCCAATTCCACGCCAAGCAGGCCCATCAGCCAGCTCAGGGCCTGCAGACCATACCCCTCTCATGGCCGTTTGCGGTTTGGGGGCTGGACATTCTGGGCCCGTTCCCTCGGGCGCCAGGGGGCTATTGCTACCTCTACGTTGTCATGGACAAGTTCACCAAGTGGAATGAGGTGGAAGCTGTCCGCACCATCCCAGCGGGCTCCGCAGTCAAGTTCATCAGGGGCCTCGTGAGCCGATTCGGGGTGCCTAACCACATCATCACCGACAACGATTCGCAATCCACCAGCAATCTCTTCAAAACGTACTGTGCTAACCTTGGAACACAGATATGCTACGCTTCGGTAGCACACCCACGGAGCAACGACCAGGCTGAGCGAGCCAACGCGGAGGTCCTGAGGGGCCTCAAAACCAGGACCTTCAAGAAGAAGCCGGAGGCATGTGGCAGGGGCTGGTACGACAAGCTCCAGTCTGTGCTGTGGTCTATCCACACAACCGCGACCAAGTCGACTGGCGAAACCCCGTTCTTCCTCGTCTACGGAGCTGAGGCCGTCCTCCCTCACGAGGTCAGGCGTCGTTTCGCGCGGGTCCTGGCGTTCAACGAGGCGCAGCAGGACACCATGCGGGGGACGGATCTCGTGCTGGGGGAGGAACACCGTCGAGAGGCCGCGCTGCGGGCGGCAAGGTATCAACAAGCGCTGCGACGATACCACTGCTGCAACATCCGCCCCAGAACTCTTGAGGTAGGGAACCTCGCGCTCAGACGGGTCCTCTCCAAGGTGGGGCTGCACAAGCTCTCTCCCATGTGGGAGGGCCCATTCAAGGTTGTTCATGTTTCCAGGCCCAGCTCCGCGCGCTTGGAGACCCATGAGGGGGTGCCCATCCCGAACGCGTGGAACATTCAACATCTCCGGAGGTTCTACCCCTGAGCGAGGCCCAGTGCCTATGAAAAAGGCCCGGAGCCTATGAAGAAGGCCAATGCCTTGAAGCTTGCCGCTTTAGGGAAAAGGACCGGTGCCTGTGAAGAAGGCCAATGCCTGTGAAGCTTGCCGCTTTAGGGAAAAGGTCCGGTGCCTGTGAAGAAGGCCAATGCCTGTGAAGCTTGCCGCTTTAGGGAAAAGGCCCGGTGCCTGTGAAGAAGGTCAATGCCTGTGAAGCTCGCTCCCCCCCTCTCTCAAGAAAAGGCCCAGTGCCTGTGAAGAAGGCCAATGCCTGTGAAGCTCGCCGCCTGTGACACTCTCACATAATAATGAGTGGGGCTGTACACCCCCGGAGTCTCTGGAGTGCTGCCCCTGGGCCTCGGGGGCTCCCGCTCACGTCCAGTGGCAGCACTTAGCTCCGCGCTGGTGAGAAGACGTCGAAGACTAGATTAGGTGCCGGACGTGGATTTTCATTTGCTTTCTGCAGTCGATCAGTTCTTCTTTGTTTGAAGCTTTAGTTGGAGTTGCTTTTAGTGTTGTGCGGTGCCCAGCCCGTGTTTTCTGTCTTTGCCCTTCGCTTGAACTTGCTTTCCTTTCGCGACCCTCGCGAGGGAGGCTGCACGGGCACCCTCGCGAGCGTCGCCTGGTTTTATTTCGTGAGGTTCCTCGGCCTAGGTTCGCAGCGGGAGCACTCCTCCCAGTCAATGCCTCACGGGCATCACGACACTAACGCCGGGCCTGAGCTGGTCACCCCCGTGGCCGGGGGCTGAAACCTAACCCTCCAACAAGTTTCTTCTTACATGCCTCGAAGACCCATGACAAGGCCTCCGGCAGAAGCCTCCCAAGGCTGGCGCCGCAACAAGTTCCCCCCCCTACCGAGCTAAGTTGTTCCTACGCATAAGCGTGTAGCACCATAGCATGGCACGAAGATAGAAGGAACAACATGATAATTAAAAGCAATAGCCAAGCACGCCCCCGCGGGGCTCCATACTCTCTCTCTCTATGCAGATGAAGCAAAAAAGGCGCGGCCCGGCCGTCTACCACACAAGGAGGAAGATCTCTGTCATCTTCCGGGGCTCAGGCGGCCTCCTCGTCACACTTCACCTAGGCGCGGCGGTGGCATGATCCACCTCCCCCCTCGAAGCGAGCACGACGGCGCGGTGGCTGGTCACGGCCGCCGCTGGAGGAGCTGCCGTCGGAAGGAGAGTCACCGAAGCTTGAAGAGCTGCGGGCGCACGCCCGACCTCGTCTTCGCCGCTGCCGTCGCCAAGGATGAGCGGACGGCCGTTGTCTTCACCTTCGGGGCAGCACCCAGCGCAGCGGCCATCTCCTCCGAACACCCTCATGAAGAGGGTGGCGCCGCTGTCGAACTTGAAATGGAGAGTGCATCGCCGGGCAAGACCACGCGCGCGGGCAAACGTCTTCCAGCCGCGAGTCAACGTCGCGTTCCCGACAACGGAAACCTCCACCGCCACCCAAGAGGCCCTGCTGCAGCAGCCATCCTCCTGGAGCCAGAGCCCGCTCGTGGCATGAGCTGGCAGCTCGCTAGCGAAGAAGCGAGGGAGTTGAAGCCAAGTACCGGCCGGATCCTCCGACCAGACGACGAACTCCGGCAGCACCTCCGTAGAATGGAATCGAGGGCGGGGAGGCCGCGCGGCCACGACGCATCTCCCCCCACCAATCAAGCGGGCTCCGCCGAGGCCCCGGGTAGTCTTCGCGGGAGTCACGGGATGCTTGCGGGGGTGGTCCTGACCGCGCTTGGCTGGAGGAGAGTCAGGCCCCTCCCGGTGGGCCTTCCCCTTCTCCGCGACCGAAAACCTCTTCGTGGGCGCCATGGGGCGCGACGAGTCAAGGGGGAGAGGTGAAGAAGAAGAGGCGGAGCAGGGAGAGATGGACTGGAAGGGCTCGCGCCGTTCCGTACTTATAGCCGGAGGAGGCCAACCGTCGGCCACCATGATCGCAGGTAATCATGACCCATTTTTGCAGGCAGGGACTTGTCAAGTCATGCGGTTGCCGAGGCATCGTGGGGAAGCGGAGACGCCCACGTCCAATCAATCGCCACGCGGCGCCCAAGGCCGCAGGCTATTGGGGCCCACGGCTCTTCGCACTTGTCGCTTCGCTTCTCTGCTAAGCCGAGTCCGGGCGCGCCTTGGGCCCGGGGGCTACTGACGGCATTCTGGGAATGGGGGTCCCCGGACTTGTCTGCCTGCGGCCTGTGGCGTGGCTTAAGCGGAGGCCCAGTGCAGCCCAGCTTCATCAGCTCAAGCTCAAGACCCTCGCGAGGGGCCAAGCCTCGCGGAGCGGACGACGGGAAGCTTCCTCAGGAGCAGTCTCATCAGGCGGGCTCGCGAGGAGGCGAAGAGGTCAAGGTAGGGTACCTCGCGAGGTGCCCGTGACGCAAGCCATGACGATCGAGACCAGGCGGGCGCCGGCCTGCGCAGTGTCCTTGTTTCCCCTTCGGTGCAAAGGGGGCAAGCACAGGCCAAGGCATCAGACAAAGGTTACCGTTTCGGTGCAACAAGGCCAAGACCAGCGGAGCGGCAGGATGGAGGTCACCGTGGAGCCCGGGACGGCGTCACCGTCAGAGTCTTTGGCAGTCGAAGACCAACTTTAGTCAGTATAAGTGTACTAGATATTCCCCTTCAAAATGACCAATTATTGGTGCCCTTCCCGCTCATTATTTGGGAAGAGGCATAGGGCCTCTATAAATAGAGCTAGCCATCACAGAGTAAGGGATCCAGATTTTGGGTAGACTAGAGAGAGAGAGAGAGAGGCAATTGAACTCACCCAAGCAGTTCATCGCACCAGCTCAAGAACAGCCCCTCGCGAGGCTGTTCTCCCTTTGTATTGTTCGTCATCAGACCCTGAGGCAATCCACCACACCACACACTGGAGTAGGGTATTACATCACAATGGTGGCCTGAACTAGTATAAACGTCGTGTCCCTTGTGTGTTCATCTTTCTAGCTTAGATCCCTTGCGAGGCTTCGAGACGTGAGTAGGTAGGGGAAAGATCTTTGCGCGCACCCCAGAGTTCGAACCTCAAGGGTCTTCCGGAACCTGAAATCCGACACATAGATAGCAAGGTTATACACACATAAATCACCGACAAAAATAGTTTATACACATAAATGTTCAGTGAAAGGAGCTAGCAACTATTCGCTGCAAAAGCAGTGGATATCCACAGCTGAATTATCAAATTTATATACAAGCAAGGAAGCTAGCATGACATAGTTTAGCTCTTCAGTAAAAATGAATGTAAACAGAGTGATATGTGGTGGTCATCAGTGAAATGAATGTTGGCTTTGGCAGAAGAACACTGGCTCTTTACGTTTTTAGGAGCTTCAGCAAGTGAATGAAGCAATAAGAATTTTAAAAAGTAGGCGTGCAAATTATAGTGGATCAAACAGAGCAACCCAATATTTTCGCAAAAAAGAAAAAAACAGAGCAACCCAACATTGTTGTATTTATGGATTTGGATCTGTCAGAGTGCGGAGCAAGTATATAGAAAGAACAAGAACACAACAGCTGAGTTTGTGTCATTTGATACATGTGAATTATCAAATTTCATCATTTCTTGGCGCTGAAATATTCAAAAAAAAAATACCAGCTGGAGACCTGACTATAGAGAAATGAAGCTCACTTCTTCATCCACTTCACCATGCCGGCACATAAAGACATCGTCGTTCGGCGGGGCTCGATCGTGGTGGATGGCGTCTCCTTCCTGCTGGAGCCATGGAGGGAGGACACGCATGCCATCCACGACACCTGGATGCTGCAAGTTCGCGTCATCATGGAGAAGCCGCCGATGCCGCTCTGGACCCTGGAGGGCGCGAAGGAGGCGCTGGGCGACGCGGTCATCATCGACCGTCTCGACAGCCATACGTTCAAGCGCGCGGACACGAAGTTGTTCGCCGTCTGGGTGTGGGTGTGGCAGCTGCACCACATCCCCACCAAGCGAACCCTGTGGAAGCATGCCAGAGGTGCCGACCGGGTGGAGGAGATGATTGGTTTCTCGCCTCCTAGCCGGGTCGTCGCGCCGCCGCCGGACCTGCGGTGCTAGGATGTGATGGTGCACATCGACCGGGTCAAAGACTGGGCGCCCCTGTCTCCGCGCTCCTCCCACTCCGGGCAAAGTGGCCTCCCGTCCTCCTCCGACGATGATCGCCCATACCCACGCTACCCCCATGCGGGGGGCAGGGTGGCCGGCATGGAGGACGGCAGGCCGTCGCAGGACCTGGGGCAACGCTTGCGCCGCCCGCGGAAGTGGCGTCTTCGGGCTGCAAGGGCATGCCCTCGGTGGGCCACAGGCGCAGCCATGACGGCGACGACAGTGCCGGCCAGCGTTGATCATGGAAGGACACGCTACTCGGGCGAAGCCGCGGCAAGGAGCCGGCCGCGCCTCCCTCCGCTCCTGTGCGCCGCCACAGCCGCACCCCAACATCGTGCCGCGGTCACGGCCCCTCCAAGGACAGGCGTTCTGACCACGCCCCCAGGGAGCTCCGCTCTGGGGGTAGGGCAGGCTCAAGCCGCTCCCGCGGGGCGTCCTCCTCACGCACGCCTGCGGCTTCTGCCAACCCGTTGCTCGCGCCACCCCGGCCTCTGCCTCAGGCTCCAGCAGCGCACAGGAGGACGACCCAGTGGTCGCTTTCTTCGACGTGGTCGACAAGGAGCTGCCACCTCCCCCAAGGGTGGACGCGCGGGCGGCGGCTGTTGACAGCGCGACGACTGCCACCATGGACAAGCCGCTCAGCTTCACCGACCAGGTGGGCGCTGGCAGCGGCAGCGACGACGTCATCAACATGGGTCCGGCCCTCTCGCTCGCACGCCACTCTCCCAGGCCGGCCACCACTCACTCTGTGTAGCTCGGTGCGATGACCTCCCAGGTGTGCCACCTGCAGATCGCCGATGCGGGCGGGAAGGGTGAGGCGTGCCAGCTGTTCGCCAACACCGCGCCATCCGTTCTAGGCAAGCCTCCAGCCCACGCCAAGAAGCCCTGCCGCTTTCAGGCTTGCCGTGGCGCCGACCCGCCAAAGCGCCCACCAGGCAAAGAACCCGTCCACCGTTCCGGTCAGCCAGCGGGCAATGCTCCGCATCGTCCACGGCCTCGGCATCCTCGGGCCCAAAGAGACCATGACGGCCAAGGCGGCGGAGGTGCTGATCCGCCGGTCCGGCGAGCCCCTGTCCAACTCCGACATCAAGGCCATCGCGAAGCTCATGAACCTCGACGCCGCGGCGCTCAAGATAGCCGCGGGCATGCACGGTCCAGACGGAGAGGCCTCGCAAGCCACCACCTCTCCATGTTAGTGTTCCCTAGTCGTAGCAGTCTCCGGCGGCCCCATGCACTCGGCTGGGGTGAGTTAGGTTTCAACATGCAGTGTAATAGTGTAGGTCTCTTCAGAGAGCGAGGCGTAGTTGTTCGCTGACGGAATTTGGGGCCTGTTGGTGGTCGTCGACGAACCCCCGGCCCGATGGTGGTGTACCCGTGTTTGAATTCAAGTGGTAGTAGTCATCGGAGCTATCATCTGTTTCCCCATGAATGATTCAAACTGCCCGATTATGAGTTGGAACGTGCGGGGCTTGAACTTGCCGGCCCGGCGAGAAGTAGTTTTGGAGACGGCGGAGGCGCATAAGCTGGCCATTCTCTGCCTACAGGAAACGAAAATCGACGAATGGAGTAGGGCACTAGTTAGGGAAACTGGTGGAGCGCGGCTCGCCGACTGCGCCGTCCTCCCTGCCGTGGGCACAAGGGGAGGCGTCGCAATCTTCTGGGACAGAAACCGAGTAGAAGTGCTCTCGCAGGCCGTCGGTTGCTTCTCCATCACTACCAAGATCACCATCAACGCAAGCAGGGCTACATTCTGGCTGACGACAGTCTACGGGCCGGTCGACGACGAAAGGAAAGACGATTTCCTGGCCGAGCTGGCGCGGGCTGCTCCACCCTCAAATGCCCCCTAGCTCGTCAACGGCGACTTCAACTTGATATACAAGGCGCGCGACAAAAACAACACCAACATAAACCATAGGATCATGGGAAAATTTCGTGCTGCGATCGACGCGGCAGGACTCAAGGAGATTAAGTGTAAGAACAGAAGATTTACGTGGAGCAACGAGCACGCGTCGCCAACCTTAGTTAGCATAGATAAATTTTTCTGCACCACGGCCTGGGCATCCATGTTTCCCTCCTACCTCCTTCATGCTGCTTCTACCTCGTGCTCCGACCACTGCCCGTTGGTGCTGTCGGAGGCGGCGGCGCCTCGCCGCGCGGCTCGCTTCTGTTTCGAGTCGTTCTGGCCGAGATTCCCTCGCTTCCACATCACGGTGCAGAGGGCGTGGGATCGCCATGTGGCCTCAAACTGTGCCTTCAAGAGGCTCAGCACAAAGCTAGTTCGAGTGGCCCGAGACCTGAAGATTTGGGCCAAGGGCTTCTTCAGCGAGTCAAAGCTCCAAATGCACATCGCAAACGAAATCGTGCTCCGCCTCGACATGGCTCAAGAGAGTAGACAACTAACAGTAGATGAGCTCCAGTTGCGGAAATAGCTCAAGATGCGAGTCCTTGGACTCGCCGCCATCGAGAGGGCACGCAAGAGACAGGCCTCGCGCGTCACCTGGCTGCGCGCGGGCGACGCCAAGATGGCATTCTTCCAGGAAAAAATCAACTCACGACGCCAAAAAAATTTCATCCATGCCCTGCACACCCCAGACTCCATTGCCACCTCCCACGACGACAAGGAGCGGATCATCCATGAGCACTTCCGATCCCCGTTGGGCACAACATCGCCTCGTAGCCGAACCATCAACTGGGAGTCCATCCATCTGCCGACCCTGCCGACAACCGGCCTCGACAACCCATTCACCAAGGATGAGGTGTGGGCTGCGATCTGCAAATCTCCGCAGGAAAAATCACCAGGGCCGGACGGCTTCAACGACACTTTCTTCCGTTAGTGTTGGTCCATCATCAAGATAGACGTCATGCCCGCCTTTCCATCAATTCTACAATCTCTCAGGCGGCGACATGTCGGCGATCAACAACGCCACAATCATTCTCCTGCCAAAAAAGGATGGGACAACGGAGATCTCCCACTTCAGGCCAATCAGTTTGATCCATTCGGTAACCAAGCTCATCTCCAAGGTTCTCTCCATTAGATTGGCGTCAGTCATTGGCTCCATCATCTCACCGGCGCAGACGACATTCCTGAAGTCGAAGTGCATCCATGACAGCTTTCTCTTCGTGCAAAACTCCGTTCGTGCCCTTCACCGCCGCAAAACATCGGGGTTACTAGTAAAGCTAGACATAGCAAAGGCGTTCGACACCATCTCTTGGGAATACCTGCTAGAGCTTCTACAACAACTAGGGTTTAGTGCGTGATGGCAGGACTAGGTGGCTCGTCTGCTCGTCTTGGCTTCCTCCGCGGTCTCTCTCAACGGCTCGGTCGGCCCTGGCATCCTCCACCACCGCGGGTTGCGCCAGGGCGACCCCCTCTCCCCCTTCCTTTTCATTTTGGCCATCGATCTGCTGCATCACCTCATCGCGGCGGCAGTAGATCAGCAGTTGTTGCATCGCCTCCCTGGTCGCCATCTCGCGCTTCGCGTAAGTCTTTACGCTAACGATGCTGTTATCTTCATAAACCCTAGATGAGAAGAAGTAGACTCTCTGTTGCTCATCCTTAGCGACTTCGGCAAGGCAACCAGGCTCTGCATCAACCCGACCAAATCCACGGTCTCGTTGATCCATTGCGAGAGCATCAATGTCGGCGAGGTGCTCTAGGCTTTTGCAGGCTCCATCGCCCCCTTCCCCATCAAATATCTTGGGCTGCCGGTCTCTATGGGCCGACTGCGCTTGGTCCACCTCCAGTTCATCATCGACAGAATCAAGACAAGGCTCGTGGGCTGGAAGGGCAAGCTGCTACCGATGGCCGGCCGCCGCGTCCTCGTCAGGTGCGTGCTAAGTGCCATGCCAACCTTCGCCCTCACCGTCCTTCATGTCCCGAAGAAGATCCTCAAGGAGATCGACAAGTGCAGGCGGTGTTTCCTATGGCGCCAGGATGATGAGATTTCGGGTGCCAGCTGCAAGGTCAACCGGCCAGCGGTCTGCTCCCGGACGGAGCAGGGGGGCTGGGCATCCCTGACTTGTAGCGTTTCGGCAGGGCGCTGCGGCTGCGCTGGCTCTGGACCACATGGCATCACCCGGAGTGGCCTTGGGTGGGCACCGAGCTGCCTTGCGACGGCGCGGACAAGGCGATGTTCGCGACCTCCACCAGCGTGGCGATCGGTGACGGGGCTCGGGCCTCTTTCTGGCTCTCTCCTTGGATCGGCCAGGGCTGCCTCTCGCAACAATTCCCAAGGCTGTTCAGCTACTCGCGGCGCAAGAACAGATCAGTGCGGGAGGCCCTCAGAGAAGACGTGTGGATCCGCGATCTCGGGCATGGCAATAACCTTCATCTTTTGTCGGACGTCCTCGCCCTTCACTGCCTGCTTCAGGGGACGGGCGCGCAACTGCAGCCAGATGTGCCAGAGGACCTGACGTGGAGTAGAGCGAGCTCTGGACAGTACACAGCGAAGTTGGCCTACCTGGCGTAGTTCCAGGGAAGAACGGCGACCCACTTTGACCGGCTGGTCTGGAAGGCATGGGCGCCTGGCAAAATCAAAATCTTTGCCTGGTTGCTCCTGCAGGATCGACTCTGATGCAATGACAGACTCCACCGGCGGGGCTGGACAAACGCTTACTTCTGCCAACTCTGCGTCAGGAATCTGGAGTCCTCGCACCACCTGTTCTGGGGCTGCCAGGAAGCCGGGCGGGTCTGGGCCGAGCTGGGACTGTGGCACGGCTGCTCGGCTCTCACCCCGGCCGAGAGCTGACGCCATGATAGCTCCACCGCGATCGTGCAAGGCATCCTGGAGCGAACCCAACACCAATGGCGTAAAGGTGTTCGGACGTTGTGCTGGCTTGCTTGCTGGGAGATATGGCAGGAGAGAAACCACTGCACCTTCAGGCAGCATCTACCGTGTGTGGCAAGAATCATCAACCGCATAAGAGACAGCCTCAAGCTATGGAAAATCACAGGAGCTGGATGCTTAGAGAGCCCCTTCGGAGACCCCCCTTGAGAGATAAACCTCCCTGGTTCATAGGGTGTTTGGCCGTCTGTGGCACACCCTAAAACTTCAATCCTAGGATCCTCACCATCATTGTTGTTTTCCACTGCTTTCTGCTATGATCAATGAAAACGCCAGCAATTGCTGGATCTTAAAAAAAAGAATGCTCATGCCTGACAAAATATTTACCTAATAATAAAGCAAATTGGGTTTCTTTCGTCTGTCATGTCATTTTTCAGAAAAGTCCCTCTATTTCAAAGAATTCAACCCACAGTCTTGTTTTAAGTTAAAACGAATCGTTATTTTCGTATTTTACACAAAAGTCCCTGTCTTTTCTTGAAATCAACCCGCCGTCCGGATTTAAGTCACACCCGAACTGTTATTTTACATTTTTCGAAACCCCCCCTGATATTTTAGGTAATTCATCCGCGGATCATATTTAAGTCAAACAAATGCTTTTTAAAATTATCCATATCTTTTAAACCGTAACTCCGATTTGAACATGTTATATATGAAATTTGATTAGAAAAATATGTAGAATATGAATATGAGATTATTTTTACCTTTTAAGTATCTTTAAATATTATTTTGGAATATATTTGAGTCAAACCAAATGATTTTCTAAATTATCTGTATGTTTTAAACCGTAACTTCGATTTTAACATATTATATATGAAATTTTATTAGAAAATGTGTGGAATCTAAATATGATGTTAATTTTACCTGTTAAATATTTTTAAAATATTGTTATGGAAGCAAACTTATAATTTATAGCGCAAGATCCGTTTTTTCATACCGGCGACCATCCAGATTGCAAATAAACACTCCATTATAACCATATACGGAAAAGAAAACATCGATAACTACACGTGCATACCTCTGAAAAATGTTGCTTGAGAAAACAACAGATTTCTCATTGCGAGAGTGAGAGAAAGCGAGCGAGCGAGCGAGCGAGAGAGAGAGAGAGAGAGAGGGAGAGGAAGGAGGGAGGGAGAGAGAGACGCTTTAGGATTAACCATATTCAACACACGTTTTTTGTTGTTTTATGTGAATACCGAGGCCATCGCCAGCGAGGGTGAGAAGGAGGATAAGCGGCAACACAAATATGATGCCTCGCAAAAATAAAGAAGATGGACCTATTGTGGTCTTGAGTGATGGTTGTTGAGTTAAGAGTGTGTGTTATGTTGCATAGGTGGGAATAGCTTGCAAAGGTGGACATATTGTGTCTTTAAAATTCCTAAAAAAAATTGCAAAGGAATTATTGACGCGATGGCGCATTTCTGGTGGGGAGATGAGGACAACCAAAGGAGGATGCATTGGATGGCTTGGTGGAAAATGTGTGTACTCAAGAACCAAGGAGGAATGGGTTTTCGGGATATCCATTGTTTCAATTTGGCTATGCTTGCTAAACAGGCTTGGCGTCTTCTCGAGAATCCGAATTCTCTATGTGCTACTATTTTGAGAGTCAAATACTATCCTGACGGTGACTTGTTGAACACTGACCTGAAGAAGGGATCTTTCTTCACCTGGCAAAGTATTATGGCGGGTGTGAGCTCCCTGAAGCGTGGTCATATTTGGAGAGTGGGAAACGGGCAGAATATTGACATTTGGGAGGACGCATGGATTCCAAATTGTGCAAACCGCAAAATTGTTACCCCTAAGGAGGCCAGTTGTTACGGAAGGTAGCAGATTTGATTGATCCAATCCTAAATAGTTGGGATGAAGATCTTTTCAGACAGACTCTATGGCCTATTGATGTTCAGCGAGTGCTTACGGTCCCGATATCGCAACATGATATGCCAGATTTCATAGCTTGGAATTTCATAAAAAATGGGATTTTTTCGGTTCGGTCTGCTTATTTTGTGGAATGGGACCACCAATATGGGAACAAGTTACGACATACCAATGGGATGGGACGTACCATGGTCAATCCTATTTGGGCGAGGATTTGGAAACTTGCTTGTCCAGCAAATGTTAAAATATTTATTTGGCGTACACTTCACGGCACTATTCCGTGTTGTGTTAACTTAGCTAATAGACATGTGAAAGTCTCACCTAAGTGTCTTGCCTTCTCATCTGGTCCAGAAGACACAAAACATTTGTTGTTTCTATGTGACAGAGCAAAAGAAGTCTGGAGAAGACTAGGGATGGACGATATTATCGACAGAGCTTGTAAAATAGACTATGCGGGTGAGGCAATCTTGGAATATTTACTTTCATTACCAGATCAGGAACTATGTATTATGGGCACCCGTAATGTGCGTGACATGATTGCCATATCAGCCTGGTACTTGTGGTGGGAAAGGCGCAAATTGATACACAATGAGACTACTCAGAATGCATAACAGATATCCATGGGGATACGCGCTCTCGCTGCCAATTTTGTTAATGCCTCCTCGCCGAAGGCTTCCATTAAAAGAGGAGGATGGTCTAATCCCCCGACGGGATTTGTTAAACTTAACGTTGATGCTTCTTTTGATCACGACCTTCTCAGGGGTACGATCGGGGCTGTCTTAAGAGATGACAAAGGTAGGTTCATCGGTGGGGAAAATGGTAAGATTGACTGGTGTGCAGATGTGTTGATGGCTGAAGCTTTGGCGTTAAAATTTGGCCTATCGCTTGCGCAAAGGACGGGTTGTAATCGCATAATTATTAACTCGGATAATATGGAGGTGATCGAGACCATGAACGAAGGAGGACGATCGTCGGGGGCAGCAACTGCAATTTTTGATGACTGTTTTCACTTAGCTTGCGATTTTCCTATTTCTAGATTCGAGCATTGTAATAGAGAAGCAAATAAAGTTGCTCATGAACTTGCCAAGTTGGCTAGATTTTCATTCATTTCTGATTGGTTTGAGAAACCACATAATGCAATTGTACCAATCCTCATAAATGATGTAATGATTATTTCTAATGAATAAAGCTCGAACTTTCTTTAAAAAAAGAGAGTGTGTGTTATGTTTTATCTCCCGTTGTAACGCACGGGCTATTTTGCTAGTAAGAACAAAGTGATAATAGCACTCATTTCATGTGGTAAATCAAAAAAAAAAATAGAAGCTTCCCTGATTTTCATGGCTACATCGCTAACTTTCAGGATTTGAACATCAACCTGTTCTAGAAAGCCCACATCCCAGTTTTTATTACACGATTCGCAAATCCAAATACTTTCTTTGGTATATATGCGCAGCGCTCACCTTCCTCCCGCTCATGGAGGCCGACGCCATGGCGCCGGATCTCGTGCTCTTCTCCAACCTCATCCACCTTGCCCTCCGCGCCGGCGACGCGCCCAAGGCGCTCGCGCTCTTCTCCAGCCTCCGCGCCGCGGGGATCAGGCCCGACCTCAAGGCCTACAACGCCGCCATCGCCGCCTACTGCAAGTCCGACCTGCTCCGCGACGCCAAGCGCCTGCTGCTCCACGACGTCCCCGCCAACGGCGTGGCACCCGACGCCGAGTCCTACGCCCCGGTCCTCGCCGCGCTCGCGCGCCGCGGCCGGCACCTCGCGGCGGTCTCGCTCTTCTCGCACATGCGCGTCGTGGCGCGCTCAAGCCCAACCTCTCCATCTTCAACATCGTGCTCAACGCGTACGGGCAGCTGGACCTCGCGCGCAACGCCGACCGGCTCTTCTGGTCCATGCGCCGGGCCGGGGTGCCGCCGAGCGTCGTCACGTACAACACCATGCTCCGCGTGTACGGCGACGCCGGGCTATTCAGGGAGGCAGTCCACCTGTTCGGCCTCATGTGCAGCACCGCCTCCGCGCTCCGACGGCGGCAGCAACAGCGTCGTCTAGTAGCCGGAAACGGGGAACGGTGGACCGTCCCTCGATCCGGATTCATCGACCCAGAATCAGATTCGGGAACGAGGGTCGATTCGGTAAGATTCAATGCGGATTCGGCGTTTCCGCAGCCGGTTCATCAATTCAAGTTCGACGACTCAACAATCTTGGTCCTTAAGAGGGTGTTTGTTTCCAGGGACTTATGGGTTTAGGGAATTAAAAAAGTCTCTATAAGTCCCATCCAAACCAAACAGGAGGGACTTATTGGGACTTATTGGGGTGATTAGGGACTTATCAAATAAGCTCATCAGGGAGGAGCTTATTGGGACTTATCTGGACCCGCACCGCTCGATCCCCTCCTCGCCTCGCGTACCGCATCGCCCCACGCCGCTCGTTCGCCTCGTACCGCATCGCCCCCTCGGTTCCCCTCGTCGCCTCGCTCGCGTCGCACCAATCGCCGCCGCCGCCGGCAGCTTCAACAGCCGCCGCCATGGCCGACGAGGAAGACGAGATCCCCTTCTTCTCTCAATTCCCCTCGTCTCAGGAGGCACCCGAAGGCTCATCCGCCGGTGGAAATCTCGGGAGGGGAATGGGTTTCTTGGATCTCAACAACAACACGGACGTCTTCCCGGAGTTGGGCTCGTACCAGCAACTTCTCTTTGACCAGTCGGCCGGTCATGGCCTTCCTCCGGTTGGACGTGGTCGTGGGAGGCCCGTACCCCAGGGCGGAGGAGGCCGCAGCCGGTTTGTATGAAAAATGATTATCAACTTATAAGTCCCTGTAAACAAACAGGCAGGGACTCAGGACTTATAAGTCGATGTAAACAAACAGGCAGGGACTTATGACTTATAAGTTGGGACTTAAAAAAGTCCTGGGACTTATGAAACAAACAGGCCCTGAATCGATCGAGTAAGCAAAAGGTCAGCCATATCAATCACGAACTCCTCGTTTTACTCTCTGCCCGTTCTTTTCCACTCCCCTAAATAACTCCTCGTTCTGCTCTCCAATTACTCCAAGGCTGATAATAAATTTTTCATTGGGAAGGAGATGATTTATTTTAGTCTTCATGGATCGACGATGCAGCCAGCTAGTAAAGATTCACGTTCCCCGTTCCATGGTACTGTACCAGATTCATCGTACCAGAATTGAATGGATCATGTTTCCGCTTTAGAAATATCGTTCTAGAGATGTATACCCCCGCTGTACCTTATTTTTTTCAGCCTCTGACTCTCGTCCCCCATTCCCGTTCCTCGTTCCCACAGTACCGGAAACATGGCAACTATGCGTCGTCAGGCCCAACGTGGTGATGTACAACACCATGATCGCCATACACGGCAAGGCGCTGGAGGACGACCAGGCCGGGAGCCTGGTGCAGCAAATACAGGCCAGCGACATCCAGCCCAACCCCGTCACCTACTCCACCGTCCTGTTCATCTGGTTGAAGGCCAGGAAGAGCTCGCCGTGCCGCGAAGCTCTTCGAGAAGCTGCGGGAGTCCGGCACGGAGATGGACTCGGTGGCCGGTGTTGTGCCAGACGATGGTGGTCGCGTACGAGCGCGCCGGGCTTGTCTCACACTCCAAGCGACCGCTGTGCGAGCTCAGAGACCCGGACCAGGCCATCGTCAAGGAGACGGCCATGAAGATCCTGGCCAACGTCAGGCGGGTGGAGGAGGCCGTGTGGCTGTTCGTACAACAAGCATGGACGGCAGGAGGTGGTAGTAGGGCGTACCTGCACTTGTCGTAGAGGACGGAGAAGCCGCCGGATCGCAGCAGTCAGCCCTTCCTCCACTCCCCTGCCGCCGCTGCGTGGCCTGGCGCAAGATCTAGTCGAGGATGGTGCTTCTCTCGCGGTCCTCACGACGGGTCCTCAGATCTGGCGACACCGAGGAAGAGAAACAATCCCCGCCAGAGCCGTTCGTGAGAGAAGCGGCGACCTCACCCCCACGCTCACCTGCTTCTCCGTCATCCGTCATGGGAACATGGCGGCATGGCGCCCATCATACCGCCGCCACCCGGCCACCCGTTCGTAGTAGTACACCAACGGCCGCAGTACAACGCCAGTAGTACATCACACAAAGCAAATGGCTTCATAGCTCATCACACAAAGCAAATCCCTGCAACAGTAAATCACGTGTCGTTTCCTATCCTACGTGGACATGCCGAGGGAGCGCTCCTTGCGCGACCGTTAATGGGTTGTATATGTATATCCCTCATCTTATCGACTGAGGTTAGAAACTATCGGTAGGTCGCCAAACTCAAAATTCATAACCCAAACAATGTATCTCTTCCTAATAATAAAGCAGCGACTGCTTCTGGTTGTCCGATGTGTCCTTTTGTAGAAAACTCCCTGCCTTTTCCAATAATTAACCCACAGTCCGTTGTGAAGTTAGAATGAACCATTTTTTTGCTGTTTACATAAAAACCCCTGGATTATACACTAATTAACATGCAGTCCAGATTTAAGGCACAACGAATCGTTTTTTGCAGTTTTACATAAATGCCCACCCCGCAGTCTATTGAAAATAAATCTAAATAAATATTTTCAAATAATCGTATCTTTAAACTGTAGCCCCCATTTTAACATGTTATATATGAAATTTGATTTTAAAAATATGTAGAATCTGAATATGATGTTATCTTACAATATTTTTAACATTATATTTAGGATATAATGTTAATCAATGGCGTATGATCCGTCTTTATTTCATAGCGACGTGGATCCGTATTGCAACATGTAAAATTGAACGTTAATAATTGAGAAAGATTATAATCCTTGGGCATGTTGTACTTGCCCAGGTTTTCTCTTTGTACATGTTTCATGAGATAAGACCTTACGTACATACCTTATCTTTGCAAAATCCACGCGCATACTTACCATCGGACTACATACTTTTTAGTAAATACACAAACAATTTTTATAGGATGAACATACACTTATCAAATTCATGAACATCAGAAGTACATGAATGTTTACTTCAAAAATATCCAAACTATTCATGTGATAGTCATGCACGTATATAGTGAAACCGATAAATACAATCTTAATTTGTGTTCCATCTGTTGTATGTGATGGTGATACATGTAGGCTTTCTTGTATAAACTTAATCTATAGACGCAGCCTCCTTAGTGTCAAACGACACCACAAAGGTGCTGATTGAGTGTGGTTGTAGGTGCTTGCCATCAAATAGATGAGTCAGAATCAAAACTGAGCCGAAATGATAACAGCTTAGATAAAACTTTTTACTCCATGTTGCAATGCACGAACACATTTGCTATTACCAATAAACAGTATCTATCTGCGACCGGTTGCAACAACGGGGAGGTAATAGTGATGATTATTTATCAATTTTATAATCAATCAATAATCAACATGGTAAAATCTCAAAGGGCAATATAGGCTACCTATATAAATAGAGACTAGAGACATACTCCCTCTGATCCTATTTAGTCTGCGCCTAAGTTTTTTCAAAAAAAAATCCGCAATAGTCTGCGCGTTGAGATCTTTCACCCATTCTTTCCAACTGTATCCCTCCACTAACGCCTCAGCGAGTAACTCTCGCATTAACTATGCCAGCTCGCATGCCTTTCTCACCAGAACGAGGAGAAAAGGAAGGGCCAGCCAATCAGCGGACACAACGCATGAGATGGCGTGGGAATCGCAGCATTTATAGCGATTGTGATCTCCCCGTGCAATCCATCCAAGTACAAGGGGTAGTCCAAAACATCACAACGGGAGCTCTCCTTGATATCTGTGTTTGCTCTTAGGCGCGGACTAAATAGGATCGGAGGGAGTACTTTCACTTCTTTGTAACTGTGATCGCGTCTTCAGGGTCCGATCTCGCCTCACCATGAGTCGGTGGGGTTGCGTGGGATGCAGCGGCGAGGCTATCTCCGGCAGCCGGCCCGGCCTCCACCGACTCCAGAGGGCACCACACACGCACATGAAACAAGCATCGTGTTGTTTCCGCAGGGGACGATCTAGATCATGTTTGGATGGTTCTTCCATTTCTCTTGCACCTCAGCGTATGTTTTTTCCCAAAAACTGGGCGCAAAATTGGCTCGTGGATTAGGGAAGGAAC
>NC_041391.1:274879592-274896839 GCF_002162155.2 Triticum dicoccoides
ATAATGACCCCCTAATTAATCACGTGCAATAACTGCTCTATCCGTCAAAAGTAGCGGCTAGTAGGAAGGAAATCAGCGAAAATGACGGACGCTCATTTGCAAACAATGCAGTACATAATACATGGGTGCTAGGCTCATTTTTTTTAAAAAGGGAATATATTAACATTAAAAAGATATCAATTACACCCAGCCTCTGCATCTACAAGAAGTCACAAGACCTTCAGGATGCACACAGCCAAAGGAGAAAAAAAAAGGAAAAACAAAGATCCCACCATAGCTAAGCTCATAAGAGCATGGTTAATAATATAGACAACAACCGGCTATATAAAGTTGACATGTTACTTGTAGCCAATCTAATGGCCCGTTCATACAATACTTAGACATACTAGTATGATATACCATTAATATATGACCTATATCTTTCTCTCACAAAGGATGTTGGAGCTCGTGCTACAACCGGCTGCAAGCTTGTAGCCCGCTTCTCGTCTCTCCTCTCCTTTTTCCTCCACCTAGATATAAATCTGATGTGGCATCTCTTATAGCCCGCCTACGTCACTCTATTATACTTGCTCTAAAAGAGCAGAACACATACCTTGGGGCCCGAGGCGGTCGCGCCGTCCCCGCCCCCCCCCCTCTGGACGAGCCTGGGCCCTGCTAGTCCCCCTGTCTCCGCCACTGAATGGGACAAGAAGCCGCCTTAATCATTTCCTAAAAAAGAAACCATCTTAATTTGTACGTTGTGAATTAGACCAGGGACCTTGAAAAGAGAATAAATTGCAACCAGATCCTTAAGGGGCATAAGTGGAATGACTTCGGCATTAGTAAACATGACTCTAGCCCAAGTTGCGGCCTCATGTTTACTCATGCACACGCCCCTTCCACTATCATCATCTCATCTCATCCCATCTGTTCTCCTCTCCCCCACACTACCATCTCACACCAACACAGGGTGAAGCCTAGGGTAGGGCGCTCCTCCCTCGTTTATCTCCTCGCGGCGAGATTGACGGCTCATGGTGGACGATGTCATTTCCATAACCGGAGCAAATAATGCATGTGTTAGACACAATTTTGTATGGTTAAACACCAAACAGATCTTGGTCTCATATTTAAAACACCTTATTGGATGATATAAGTGGGTCGTGAGAAAAACATGTGATGTGCGCAACCATCAAAGGTGAGATCGAGGCAAAGTCCCTCGCTTGCTTAGTGCAAGCAGAGTGAAGAGTGAAGCCGATGCAGGGCAGTCGTGCAGGGGCAGCAGCAGGGTCTAGGAGCCTCACTAGCATGACCCTGGCAGCGGCAACCTGTGATGGACATGCAACATAGGAGATATGTGGGTGGTACTGGTGATGGCTCTATTTTATACGCATTTTTAGAGCTAATTTGTTGCATATTATCTTCATGTATCATGTCTCATTGAACCATGTACATCTCTATTATGCAGATTTCTGATTTTCACTCTTTTCATTGTGAGCATGCATATTTTGTAGTTTTGTTAGTCTTTATTAGTTTCCTTTATTTTTGTTGTGTGTCTACAGGTGTTTTGGAGGAACATAGGACCAAGCACGAAGAAAAAGCTAAAGATGGGTTAAATACAGAGGACTTTCCGTCACCAGACTTGAGCATTTCAGAGTGTCAAAATGACATTTTTGCATAATACTCAAAATTAAGATCTAACATCGTAGATGTATCGACGTTGCTCATGTGATTCCAACAAACCTAAGAACGTAAAAAAAAGGAGTTCATATGAAAAAGTTATGACCATTTTGCCGAAGAGTTCAGAGCCAGCAACGACCCATAGTACGTCCACGCCAAGTCGTATGGCATCGAGACAGGGTCGAAATCGCGTACATCAAGCGCGATTCTTCCCGGATTTCATCCTTGTTTATTCCTACTACTTCCTTGGCCATCAAGGGACGTATTGGGAATGGATTTGGCTCACCTAGATCCCTTGGATCAAAGTGGAGGCGCTACATCAACGGAGGAGATCCGAAGAGGCCTCCTATATATACACCTCTAACACTAGCCACCGCGAAGGATGCTCACACCCATCTTGTTGCTCCAAGACCACCTCCATAGAAGAAGAAGGGCCGATGGAATAAAAAGGAAGGTGAGGCTCTACCATCAAGCCGCACTGGCCTTCAGGTCGGTGCCATCTCTGATGAGTCCCTTTAGTAACCCTAAGTTATCAGACCCACGAGTGGATGTGCACCTTGAAGGCAAGGGTTTCTACCAAGCTTTTGCAAGAGCATTAAATTTCATTTTTAGACCGGGTCGAAATCAAGTTGCAACGTAGATAATAAAAATATGCATGGTTATGAGGACTTAATTCTTATAGCCATATACTTGCAATGGGATCACTGTGGTATTAGTTTGTGCCCTAGAAGACACTCGTCAAGATGTTCTTGTAGCGTATCGAAGTGGGGGATGTGTCCAAAATATGTCTTAACCAGAGCGTGTCCTACATCAAGAGTCATTTGTCCCACCGAAGGCCCTATCCATCCCACGGGGTTGCCATGATAATTAAGATAGAATTAGGCAAAAGCATTGGGCATTTAATGACTACACCTCTTCTATCTCCGGAGATAGGATTCACGCTACCGTACTAAACCTTTTTGTCACTGGTGTTCAGAATAGCGCTTCATGGTCTCTCTTTCCTTAGCCACCTTGTGGCTCAAACTCCATGAACTTGGGTGTCAGGGTTAAATCCACCAGATCTTTGGTAGGGGGTCCATAACAGCCCCAGAGGTTAGCTACAGTGACCACTTTCTAGTGATGCCATGTCACCATGGTCGCTAAGCAAAATTGCCGCTTGATAAAAATCAAAGCCAAATTCCAATTTGCAATGCAAGTCAAATATTTACATCTTCAAACATGCAAGAAAAATAGTTCATAATATCGCAAATATTCCCTAAGTATTTATAGTATTTGTGCTAAGGAAAACAACATCACCTAAATTCCAAAAATGCCCCTGGAAATTAATTAAGTGGATCAATAGCAAAATACTTGACCCTTTTAATTTCTAAAAATGTTTAGACATTTCCAAGTGCCCTGAAACTTTTTGTGCAGCTTCACAATGTAGCCATCTATTTGTGTGCAAACTTTCACAATTAACAAAAATATTATAATAGCTTGTTTAAATAGAAAACAACATGGAAAAAGTGAATCAAAAAAGAAAAAGAAAAGGAGGAAAGGTCCACTGTGCACATGGGCTCTATGTGCACACTAGCCGACCCATCCCGCCAGGACGTTTTCCCCTACCTCCTGTTCACACGAGGCTCGGTGGCCGGCGTGCGCACATCCACGCCGCGGATCGGCCACGTGTCGGCCATTCCCCGCATCCCCGGGGCCTACTTAGGTTGCCCTCGACCCCGTAACAAACCCTAGACACCCTTGTTCCCCTCTTTCTCGCTCTCCTCATCGTTTTTGTCTTCATCGAACACAACTGTCGTCGCGCCACCATGATTGCCATGGCCACCGAGCATCCCGCACCACTCATTGATGTCCACGAGCTCCGCCGCATCCTTCTTCTTCAACTCCTCCACCGTATCGAAGCCGGGGAGTAGCACCGATGACGCCCGTGCCTTCTTCCTCCGATTGTGGTCGTTGTTCGTCTTCACCGATTCGTCGGCTCCTGTCCAGCCCGAGCACGTCTACGGCTCCATTGTGAGCCACTCCTCCGGATCCCCCCTTTTCCTGCCCGTTCCATCGCCATTTGGCCGCCGCCCCTGCACTTCGGCCGCCATGGCCGGACCGCCGGAGCTCCACTCCCGCTGCACCATTATGCGCCCCCCGCGCGCTGCCGCCCAGCCCGCACCCTCTACCTCACCCCGGCTCGTGCTCGCCTGCGCCCTGTGTGCCCCACCATGCTTGAAGCCCGTGTGCTCGCCGCATCCATCCAGCCCCGCAGCCGCCTCGCGCCCGCGCAACCCACTCGCCGGCCGCGCCCTGGCCACTCCCCGCCTGCGCTGCTGCCCGTCGCCACCCTCACCCGGTCGTTCCGGTGCGAGCTGCTGGCCCTTGCCGCCGTCGCCGCGCTGTGTGCGCCTGTGCGTGAGCACGGCCACACTATGGTGGCCACCTGTGCCACTGCCATGTGTCAGGCTGGACGTACCAAGCGGGCTTTTCGGCCCGCTCGTCGACCGATTTGGACCGGACCGATCGGTCCTGGCCCGCTGGGAAAACTGGCCGGTCTGAGCTGGGTATTTCGGCCCGAAAATCGACCGGTCCGGTCCGGGCTTAGCTCGGTTAACTCGACTGGACCGAACGAGCTTGACTGTTTCCTACGCAGGAATGAAGTCATGCGATGGATTGTTTGGCTCGAGGTAGAGAGTTATCTCCGTGATTTACTCCACATTATAGGAGAGACAGTTATCTCCACGATTCACTCCACGTTATTGGAGAGACAGTTATCTCCACGATTCACTCCACGTTATTGGAGAGACAGTTATCTCCACGATTTACTTCGTAGGAATAGGAATTCTATTGCCTAAAACATTGGAGTTTTCCTTTTGTTCAACGGAGCAGAAACAGAAAGAACGAGAAAAATGGGCACGATCGCATGCGTTCCTTCCATCCTACACCTCCTCACGATCCTATTAACCTGTGCCAGATCAGAATTTGAACGACTGAATGTACATTTGTACGTGTGCATACACGTTACATGCCCTACTTATTTGCAACATGCAACTGTAAATAGGATAGTTATGTCACATGCAACAATCCTATAATGTGGACTCCTATCGACTCAACAGATTTAACGTGATAATTTCAAAAAACAAAACAGTTTTAACGTGACAGAAAATAGAAAACACCCTTAAAAAAACAAAATAGAAAACAACGAGGCAACGAGATTAATTGCGTGTCGCCAGGAACAGACCCGCCCTTGGATTTCATTCGCTCGGGGGGCCTCCCAGATGAAAAACTCCAGCAGCCCCATGTCGAGGTGACGTCCACCGGCTCCTGCGACGCCACCACCTCACCGGCAACTTCTCCATTCATCGCCGTCGTCCTGTATCTGGCCTCCCCGACCTCTTAAACGTGCCCATGATGGGCATGCGGCTGTGTCTCTCTCCTTCCTCTCCTCCCCGTGCCTCGTAATCTCCTGCAGGAGCTCGCAGTCGCCATGCGCCGCGGCTCGCCGTCGCCGTACGACGCCATGGGCGGTCCTCTCGGTCCGGCCCGAGCTTTACCACCGGCGGTCCGGTCCATGGAAAGCGGACCGTGGCACTGCTCGGTCCGGTCCGGTCCGGTCCGGTCCGCCGGCGGCCGGTCCAGACGGCGGCTCGGTTAGGGCCCGGACCGGCCCGGACCGTGTCCACCCTGAGCCATGTGGGCCCCCATTATTAATTAGTTTAATTAACTAATAACTAAAATTAGTTAAGTTTATAGTCATTGACACTAGGCCCACCTCTTGATTAGCCTGATTAGTTTAATTAAAAACACTGTTTAATTATCCCGAGCCTATGACATGTGGGCCCCTGGATCCAGTTGACCAGTCAATTGTCGACTGGTCAACTATTGACTCACTGCTGACTAAGCCCCCTAGACCCCACCTGTCAGCCTCTATGGACACTGTTGGGTACACTTCTCTGTGTACCCATAGCAATCAGCTATTTAAAATTGTTTCAAATTAATAATAATCCACTAAATAAAGAAAGTCATTTAAACTTCAAAAAATCATACAAAATAACCCGTAACTCGGATGAAAATAATTTATATATGAAAAATGATTAGAAAAATAAGACGAATATGTTTAGGCCATTCACATACCTGCCACATGTCCCCAACACTACGAACATGGAACCTTTCTCTCTGGTTCATCTGTCCGATAATTGTCTAAAGTCGGGAAAATATTCCCAGATATTTTTCCGCTTCGTCTGTAACGCGTAGCACTGCATTAGGTCACCCATAACATAGCATATTGCCATGTCATGCTCTGTGATGCATTTGTTAGCTTTATATTTATTGTTTATTTCCCCTTTTCTTCTTAGGTAGACCTCGAGACCGATGTTGATGCTGCCCCTTAGTACGACTGCACTCCTGACCACCAACCCCTTTCAGCAGAGCTTCCAGGCAAGCAAAACCTCCTTCATCATTGCTATATCGCCCATTCTTTCTCTCTCATGTTTGCATTAGATTTTGCTATTGTTGTTCGATAGATCATATTCTGATGCATAGCCTGCTTTTGTAACCTGTTGTTGTTACTTTACTTGTCATCCTATATGCTTAGTATAGATTGGATAGTGATCCATCAGTGGCCCCACACCCTTGTCTGTGTTGCCATGCTTTGCTTCCGGATGTCTTGATCAATGAGATCGATGTGCAGAGACCGACACATCACCGATAGCCCCTCCCCTCCTTAGTTGTACGACTCTGCAGAGCCACTATCGAGTGACGAGGGTGATACCTCACATCTTACTCCTAATGATTTCTCTGTAGTGTAGACAGTCGGTCATGGATTACATAGGGTGCTTCCTCATTTACCACTCCTGGTGATGACTCTATCGTGCAACACCTTAAGTGTGAACCCTTCGAGGGTGATACCTCCAAGGTCACCTTGATGGTTACATCGAGTAGGAACCCATCGAGGGTGATTCCTCAGGTTCCCCTTGATGTTATGGACACACGGGTACCTTGACCTTCACCTCAGTCCTTTGTTGAAGTCGGGCCGACCCAAGGGGTACGCACGAGAGTTACTGAAGTCGGCTTAACTGTGAGGGTACCCGCGGGATAATGAAGAGGCACGACCGAGGAGGCAGACCGCCCTAGAGAGGGATGGGCATGGCCCTTGTTGTAAGTCCGCAAGACGGGGCGACATGATCACTGATCATCTCTGCAAGCTCCCAATACACTAACGGTTTGGATATATGATCTGAGTACGCCTCTGGCCTTTTCACACTAACCACCACGTGGGATAAGTTATGGGCACTCGACATCGTACGATTCTCCCGAAAGCTCTTCAGATATCACAGCTCAAAGATGTGGGCTGATTGTTGGGGTGGACAATAACCGCATGCGCTTGTATAAGGAGGTGGGTCTGGTCCCCAATAAGTCGCGCAACACTTGGTAGTACTTAGGAGGATTGGCCCATGACCCCTTCGCACTTAGGATGTAGACCGACGTGTTGACCTCTTTGTTGAGCCTAGATAGGACTACGACATGTCAATCAGCCAAGGCTGAGCATGACCTGGGAAAGTGTGTCCGACCGAAGTTAATCGAGCATGATGGGTAAGTTGGTGTACCCCTGCAGGGAAGTAACCTATCCGATTAGCCATGTCCACGGTAACGGACGCTCGGTGTTGTATCCCGATCTATTACAACTAGAACTGGATACTTGTGACACTAAATGGATATGGTAGCTCTGGGATCGCTTTCTCGCAGGGAGTCAAGGATCTCTAGGCATGGCTAATATATACTCCCTCCGTCCCAAAATAAGTGACTCTATTGTGTACTAACTTTAGAGTTAGTACAAAGTCGAGTCACTTATTTTGGGATGGAGGGAGTACTTGTTACTATATGTTATGTTACTCTATCTCTTCTGTTGCTACAAGATGTTGCAAGATGCTAGTCTTCGATAGGCTAGGCCTTACCCCTCTACTCTGGCATTCTGTAGTATAGTCCACAGATACAACCCCTTCCCATAGATACTGATGCATACTTAGTTTAGATCCGATGTAAGTCTTGCGAGTACTTTGGATGAGTACTCATGGTTGCTTTGCTACCTTTTCCCCCTTTACTCGATTGTTGTGATCAGATGACACAGCCCAGGAGCCAGCTGATCCCGCCAATGACTACTACTACCCTAATGGAGCCTACTACTACGTGGAGACCACCGATGTAGCGACCCAACCTCAAACGGTCAGGCCTCTATGTATCTGTGCCATCCCTAGATTAGTATGCTGACACACACAGTACATCAATGTATATATCAAAGTGCAATCACATGTTTAAATAACATAAAACTGATATATACCTCATAAGTCTCAGCGGAAACAAACAAACGGGTGTGGAGTTCCATCAATGCCATCGACAAGTTGAGTGTAGACCGTAACTCTGTATCGTAACTCTTACTCGTCGAAGAAATATCTACAACATGAGATGTTGCAGCCGTGTAGGTCAGTACATTGAATGTACCGATAAGATCACAATAAGAGAAAATAGATGATAAACTATTCTATATGCAATATGGCTTTGTGGCTCGTCTCTAAGTTTTGTTTGCGTAAAAGCTTCCCTTATTTTCCCTACAACAAAGAATAGTCCAGGAACCTTCACTATGGAGTTTTCTACTATGAGATGGTTCTGCCAACTGATGTCTCATAGCCCAAATCATCATAAGTTGCCCATAATTAATTTATCAGTCCAGTGTTGAGAGTCCAAGATAGATCCAAGTCCACATGCTCAAATTGTCCGTAATCAAGGACACAGCTAATCGATTAGATTTTAACTCTACAGGGTGTTGTGCACTTTACCCGGAAGATTCAATCCCTCTTTTTACGTTCTCGCACTTCAAGGTGTTTGAGAACAAGACGATCGAAACATGGTCTTCCAAAGAGTTCCTCTGACCACTGTCCAGTGCTCATCCAATCCTACCTAGTTCTACATCTACTAGCACCGTCCCAACCAGAGTCACAACCAAGGTCAACCAAGACGGAACCCATAGTGACTTGCGGTTGCACAGGTAAGCTTCCGGGCACGAAGTATTCTTCTGTCTCTTTGAGTCTGGATGGAACTTTCCTCATGAGTACTGGGCAAATCCAGCTCACTAGGCATCCACTGGGTACTCCAGGATGCCTCGCAAACAGTCCACCCAGTAGTGTGTATTGAAATCTTGTCTCGAGTCTTGAAGTGTTAAGGTCTTGAAGAAGCAGTCCTTGCAGATGCCATCATGAAATTGTCATCATTGATGTAGAATCCTCCTTCTCACACCACTTCCGAGCACTCATACCAAACCCCATCTAATATAACGTAGCATTAAAAACTATATAACGTCCTGGCTTGATAACAGGGAGATGGGTTCCTACCTCATGCATTCTACTCAACTACAAGAAGTCAATATCACTACAGGAGGGATTATGAATGACGACACTAAATGCAAAAGCATAGATATGAAAAACATGGTCAAAGTGAACTTTCCTGTACTGTTGATGAAGTTTATCGCTCTCACAATTCCTGATAATTCTACTCGTCACACTCCGAGCAATCTATTGTAAGCAATTATCATTCAATAAATAACCATGCCATATAGAAGAATCCAAATAAACACAAGAAGAAAATATGGCGTAGTACAACAGATCAACAAAAAAATAATATATAAAACAAGTTTTTATGGCGCTGTAAGGTGAAAGGTGAAAGAATCAACTCAAAAGAGTTAAAGGATGATGAACTATCGCTATATAAGCTTAGGTTGAAGACACTATGGAAGATGATCCAAAGTATAAGGAGAACAACTTGAATGTTGCTTGGCAGATAGCATATAGGCATAAGAATCTATTTACAAAGGAATCAATTGAAACGAAGCAGTACAATGCAAGTTATAGCGAATTGAAGCATGAATTGAATCGGAATTCGGAAACTCAAAAGTATTTGAATTGGAGCACGGTGGATATGAATATAAAGTATATATCACAGTTGTTTAGGTGTAAAAGGGATCAATTGAAAAGGTGTTATGGTTTGCAAGATACGATCAAATGAATGTTCAAATACAAATTTGAATCGCTCAAATTTCAAAGGTTTAAATGTTAAAACTAACGATGCTATTGGATATAGGAAGTCAATATGAACATGTAGGAAAAAGAATCAATAGATTTTGAATAACGGATCAAAAATACAAGTGATTCAATATGGCATTGAATCAGCTTAAAATAGTGTGAACATTTTTTTGTGACTAATAAGAGGGTGTTTGTTTCCACGGACTTATTGGTTTAGAGACTTAAAAAAGTCCCTATAAGTCCCATCTAAACCAAACATGAGGGACTTATAGGGACTTAAAGTGGGCATTTGGGACTTATGAAATAAGACTTTCAAGGAGGGACTTATAGAGACTTATAGTTGTAATATGGTCTTATAAGGACTTATAAGTCCCAGGAACCAAACAGGTAGAGACTTTTTAGGGACTTGGAACTTATAAGTTGGGACTAAAAAAAATCTTAGGACTTATGAACCAAACAGGGCCTAAGTAATCTGAGTATGATCAAAATTATGTGTTGAAAAGATAACACTAGAATGAAAAGATTACTTCGATACGAATCCGACGTAATTGGATTCGTCGAAAACAAAGTTACGGACAAAAAAATATTATCAAAAGAAGTTTGATTATGAATCTAAAAAAAGAAACTAAATTTCAAATTTTCAAAAAATTTATGCGATGGATAGGTGGAATGAAGACAAAACTCCAGGCTGGTTTCCTCTAATTTAGATAAATCAGTAAAAAATTACTATTTAAAAACTAGGGTCAACCTGTTTTACGGGAAAAAAAGAGCTACGGCTAGAAAAATCCTAGGGCTAATGTGTAAATACAGAGACTAATTAATAATCTAATTATTCTACCATTTACTAGTTTAGAAATAATACACTGCGGGGAATAAAGGAAAATACGACAACTTCATAGAGGAGACAACTTCCAGAATTCCCGCCGGAGAAAAAAAATAATATTTATTTTTGTGAAGCTAGTCAAATGAAAATATTGATTTAACCCGAGTTGGATGATTTTTGGTGTATATTGGGTCTATATTTATAGATGGAAGGGAGGCTTAGAGATCAAATGATAAGCAATGTGGGACTAAACATAGACGAATAAATAAAAGGGAGGGAATCGCTTGAGCCTAAAAAGGCGTCGTTGTCCGCCCTGCGCGTGCATAGTGCGCACCGCACTTTTTTTTTCCGAAATATTCTTTTTGCTGAAAATAAATAATATACATATATATTTTTCTGCAAATCCTAACGAAAATAAATAAAAAAACAATACGGCCAGCCTGCTGCTACTATGCTGCGTACGTTGGCCACGGTTAATTATGGGCTGCACATACATTTTTTTTGTTTAAATAAAAACAGAAAAGATAAACGGAATAAGGAAAATAAAATAAAAAATTCCATACGCATATTACATATCAAAAAATTTATAATAAAAGGGCAACCTGGTGCATGTAGCTCCCGCTTGCGCAGGGTCCAGGGAAGGGTCCGACCACTTTGGGTCTATAGTATGCAGTCTTTCCCTACATTTCTGTAAGAGGCTGTTTCCAGGACTTGAACCCATGACCTCATGGTCACAAGGCAGCAGCTTTACCACTGCGCCAAGGCTCAAAAAATTTATAATAAAATTTCCTAAATCATGTACATATTTTCATGACCAAATAAAATACTTTTAAAGAAATAATTTTTTTGCAATAACTCCAAAATGAAAAGGAATTTGGATTTCAAATAAATTGCAAATAGTTTCTGTCAAATTTGAATCTCAAACAAAACATTGTCTCTGATTTTGGAGTGTCATTTTCCTCCTCTCATTTTATTTGTTTATCAGAGGGTTTCGAAAGGATTCAAACTCAAAACTGAATGCGGATTCAAATGGAAATTTTTGGGAAAGTCCTTTTATTCCCTCTCAGTATTTTTTTAAGTTTCGAATTCTAGTGAATTTCAGACAAACAATCACACAACATCCAAGCAAACAACCCTAGTTATTTATTTAATATAACATTCCAAAATTTGGAATTTTGGGATGTTACAAACGACCACCCTTAAAATGAATCTCATCATCGAGATTTGAAGAGGCTAGAAAGAAGGTTAGTTTTGGAGGGTCTTCTTGAAAATCCATTGTTTGTCACAAAGGTCTGGGGTGCTACCACCCTTAGAAGCATGGTTACGGTTCCAACAAAACTCATGTACATCATCCTCTGGGTTGACGGTGTCGTCCTTCTCATATTCACTGGGTTAACTCCTTCACTGAGGCTCTTCCGGTAGGGCTTAACTTTTTCATCAGAATCTTGTGGCCTTTCATTATGGTAAAGTTCTTCCGAGATTGGGTCTTCTTAGCTGACAGGTTTGTCGCTAATAATAAAAAACTGTAGAAATATTTCATGGTGGTCAACAATTACGGGTTTCTCCTGCAGGAAATGGGTCTGGGTTGAATCTCACCGTATAACCTACGTTTGGCAATGGTTGCCTGTACAGGGTTCCATCTTCCTACCATTATAAGGTTTTTGGCTTATCGTGTCAACACTCTTCTAAGGTTTTCAAGGCTCATTGATTTTTCATCAACATATGATAGTTCCTGATAGAAGTCTCCGGTATGGGGGCCAATCCATCCCGTACTTGAATCATTACTTCATCCACAGATAGTGAATCACGTATTCTAACACTTGGGCATCCTCACAAGCCTTGCAGAAAATCTCTCTTGTCCTCAAGCTGGGTTCGGGTAAATCCATTGATTCTGTAAGTTGAACAAAACATCTATCATTTCTTCATAACTCTCGGGTTTTCGTATCCTCCTAAGAAACATCTGCTGATCAAAGCATGACTTCTTCCATATTTGTTCCTTCAACAAGGTAGAGCTTGATCCTTATAAACTCCTGGGCCTGTGGGTTATGGACCCACTTCAACTCTTGTGTAGTTTCAACTCATCCTTGGTGATGCTATTGTTCCATATTCCAACATTACACCTCCTTTAAATCCAATAGTACTTCATTCCTTCATACTCTTGGGGTAACCAACATATATTAAAATAATACTCAAAATTATTATGTCCAAACTCCACTCTGTGGAATACATTTTCCTTTCCATGGATTCAAAATTATTCTTATCCTTCTTTACAGAAATTGGGTTGTCCGGGGGATGCATTCTCTTTCTCTTCCTGGTCTTCTTTGTTCTGATAAATCCTTCTATTTCCATGAATCATACTCTACTTCTTCTGTCAGGAAGTCTCTCGGATACTCCTGGCTTTCCTTTGTGCAATACAGTGGAAAATGTCCTTCGTCTCCACATGAATAGCAGGCATGGGCGTAAAATCTATTTAGGCCTTCCCCATCGGGGTCCTCAACAACTTTCTTTATCACAAGTTCTTCTAAACTTT
This sequence comes from Triticum dicoccoides, assembly GCF_002162155.2. Taxonomy (NCBI): domain Eukaryota; kingdom Viridiplantae; phylum Streptophyta; class Magnoliopsida; order Poales; family Poaceae; genus Triticum; species Triticum dicoccoides. Next base: position 274,892,656 of record NC_041391.1, read on the forward strand.
CCCCGAGGGATTCTTTCATGGCTTCCTTCTGCTGCTTGGTAATTTCTTGTACCTTGGGGTAAATTTGGCACTGAGCTAGGTAATGAGTAATTTCTTCACACAAGAAACAAGTCACCTGCCTAGTGGGGCATTTTCCTCTGGATGATGTTCTTCACAATGAGGGTATCCATCCTTATGTTCTTCCTGGGTGTGTCCTATTTCTCCATAGATCTTGCATGCACAAGGCTTCTTCAATTTATCGCCACATGGCTTCTGGATAAAACGAGACCTCAGTAGAATCGTCTTGAATTCTTCCCAAGCATTTTCTCCATTCCATCCTTGTACAACTTGATGTATCTCTCACCATGTTGCAACACCTTTTGTGAGTTGTCGTAGGGTGTATGGAACCATATACTCTCCTTCAATATGGCGCTCCTTCAAAAGATCTTCCATGTTTCGTATCCACTGTGCTACCTCCAACTATGTCATTGATCTCGAAAACACATGTTCATCTTCATTCACCATCTACTGGGTCCTAGGGTTTTGGGATGAGATACGAGAGAGTAGAGAAAGATACACACAATACAAAAATATAGTTTTTTTAAATAGGTTTTATCTTGTGGCTTTCGGGAAAAACACACACAAATGACAGCTCACGAATCATCGCATCTAATGTGTGTATATATCAGGGGTTTGGTCTTCTAAAAGGTCAATTAAATCTTGGAATTCTTCATAGTCTTCAATTTCTTAAAGTCTTCGGAGTCTTCAACGGTTGTAGCTTCAACTCTTCTAATGCATGGTGAAATCCTGTTTACTCCAAAGTGGTCATCGATTGTTCGATATCTTGTCCTTCTTGGAGTGGCTTCAGTTGATCCTCCATGTGGTCAAAAGGGGTATATTCTAACTATTTGAGGTAAGAGGGATTATTTGATAAAATCATAAAAGATGAGAAGTAAAGGATCTTTTTCAAAATAAAGTTTTAGAGGTATCCTGTCCTAGGGGCTTTCTAGTTTCTAGGGTCATGTCCTACAGTGAACATGTGCTCTGATATCATATCTGTAGCGACCCGGCCTTAAATGGTCAAGCCTTTGTGTATTTGTGCCATCCCTGGATCAGTATGCTGGCACACACAGTACATCAATGTATATATCAAAGTGCAATCACAAGTTTAAATAGTGTAAAACTGATATATACCTCATAAGTCTCAGCGAAAACAAACAAACAGGTGTGGAGTCCCATCAACAAGTTGAGTGTAGACCGTAACCCTGTATCGTCACTCTCACTCATCGAAAAAATATCCGCAACATGATAAATTGCAGCCGTGTAGGCAGTACATTGAATGTACCGGCAAGATCACAATAAGAGAAAACAGATGATAAATTATTCTATATGCAATATGGCTTTGTAGCTCTGTGTCTGAGTTTTGTTTGCGTAAAAGCTGCCTTTATTTTCCCTACAACAAAGAATAGTCCAGGAACCTTCACTACAGAGTTTTCTACTATGAGATGGTTTCGCCAACTGATGTCTCATAGCCAAAATCATCATAAGTTGCCCACAATTAAGTTATCAGTCCGGTGTTGAGAGTTCCGAGATAGATCCAAGTCTAGAGGCTCAAATTGTCCGTAACCGGGGACACGACTAATCGATTAGGTTTTAACTCTGCAGAGTGTTGTGCACTTTACCCGCAAGATTCAATCCCTCTTTTTACATTCTCACACTTCAGGGTGTTTGAGAACAATACGACCGAAACATGGTCTTCTTAAGGGTTCCTCTGACCACTATCCAATGCTCATCCAATCATATACCGTAGTTCTACATCTGCTAGTACCGTCCCAACCATGTGTCACTGCTAGGGTCAATCAAGCCAGAGCCCATAGTGACTTGCGGTTGCATAGGTAAGCTTCCAGGAATGAAGTATTCTTCTGTCTCTTTGAGTTTGGGTGGAACTGTCCTCATGAGTACTGTCCAAATCCATCTCACTAGGCATCCACTGGGTACTCCAGGGTGCCTCACAACCAGTCCACCCAGTAGTGTGTATTGAAATCTTGTCTCGAGTCTCGAAGTCTTGAGGTCTTGAAGAAGCAGTCCTTGCAAATGCCATCATGAAGTTGTCATCATTGACGTAGATTCCTCCTTCTCACACCACATTCGAGCACTCATACCAAACCTTGTCTACTATAGTGTAGCATTAAGAACTATATAACGTCCCCGGCTTGATAACAGGGAGATGGGTTCCTGATGACCCACAAGTGTAGGGGATCTATATAGTCCTTTCGATAAGTAAGAGTGTCGAACCCAACGAGGAGCAGAAGGAAATGATAAGCGGTTTTCAGTAAGGTTTTTTCTGCAAGCACTGAAATTGTAGGTAACAGATAGTTTTGTGATAAGATAAATTGTAACGGGTAACAAGCAATGAAAGTAAATAAAGTGCAACAAGGTGGCCCAATCCTTTTCGTAGCAAAGGACAAGCCTGAACAATTTCTTATAATGAGAAAGGAGCTCCCGAGGACACATGGGAATTATCGTCAAGCTAGTTTTCATCACGCTCATATGATTCACGTTCGGTACTTTGATAATTTGATATGTGGGTGGAGCGGTGCTTGGGTATTGCCCTTACTTGGACAAGCATCCCACTTATGATTAACCCCTATTGCAAGCATCCGCAACTACGAAAGAAGTATTAAGGTAAACCTAACCACAACATTAAACATATGGATCCAAATCAGCCCCTTACGAAGCAACGCATAAACTAGGGTTTAAGCTTCTGTCACTCTAGCAACCCATCATCTACTTATTACTTCCCAATGCCTTCCTCTAGGCCCAAATAATGGTGAAGTGTCATGTAGTCGACGTTCACATAACACCACTAGAGGAAAAGACAACATACATCTCATCAAAATATTGAACGAATACCAAATTCACATGACTACTAATAGCAAGACTTCACCCATGTCCTCAGGAACAAACATAACTACTCACAAAGCATATTCATGTTTATAATCAGAGGAGTAATAATATGCATTAAGGATCTGAACATATGGTCTTCCACCAAGTAAACCAATTAGCATCAACTACAAGGAGTAATCAACACTACTAGCAACCCACAGGTACCAATTTGTGGTTTTGGATACAAGATTGGACACAAGAGATGAACTAGGGTTTTGAGAGGAGATGGTGCTGGTGAAGATGTTGATGGAGATTGACCCCCTCCCGATGAGAGGATCGTTGGTGATGATTTCCCCCTCCTGGAGGGAAGTTTCCCCGGCAGCACAGCTCTGTCGGAGCCCTAGATTGGTTCCGCCTCGTGGCGGCGGAATTTCGTCCCGTAAGCTTGCCTTTGATTTTTTCCAGGGTAAAATCCTTCATATAGCAGAAGATGGACACCGGAGGGCCACCAGGGGGCCCAGGAGACAGGGAGGCGCGCTTAGTAGGGGTGGGCGCTCCCCCACCCTCCTGGCCAGGGTGTGGGCCCCCTCCGGTAGTTTCTTCGCTCAATAATTCTTATTAATTCCAAAAATAAGTTCTGTGGAGTTTCAGGATTTTTGGAGCTGTGCAGAATAGGTTTCCAATATTTGCTCCTTTTCCAGCCAGAATTCCAGCTGCCGGCATTCCCCCTCTTCATGGTAAACCTTGTAAAATAAGAGAGAATAGCCATATGTATTGAGATATAATGTGTAATAACAGCCCATAATGCACTAAATATTGATATAAAAGCATGATGCAAAATGGACGTATCAACTCCCCCAAGCTTAGACCTCGCTTGTCCTCAAGCGGAAGCCGAAATCGAAAAATATGCCCACATGTTCAGAGATACAGGTGTCGATAAAAATAAAATACGGACATGAGGTCATCATGATCATTCTTATAACAGCAACATAAATAGGTTTTGTCATATGATTTCTTATGCTCAAGTAACGATCAATTCACAATGTCAAGTATGGTTCAGAAACTTCATTGGGAACTAACAAACTATAATCTCAGTCATTGAAGCAATTACAATTTATCATAACATCAGAAAGAGTCAAGAATAGAGCTTTTCAGCAAGTCCACATACTCAACTATCATGTAGTGTTCTACAATTGCTAACACTCACGCGGTACTTGTGGTTATAGAGTTTCAACCGGACACTGAGAAAGATAGGGGCTTATTGTGTTGCCTCCCAACGTATTCACCTTTAGGTGATGTCAACAATAATAGTTCATGCT
>NC_041391.1:274897039-274908034 GCF_002162155.2 Triticum dicoccoides
AAAATGAAAAAGGGAAATGTGAAGATCACCTTGACTCAAGCATAAAGTAAAAACATAAAGTAAAAGATAGGCCCTTCGCAGAGGGAAGCAGAGGTTGTCATGTGCTTTTAGGGTTGGATGCATAAAATCTTAATGCAAAAGAACGACACTTTATATTGCCACTTGTATGTGGACCTTTATTATGCAGTCCGTCGCTTTTATTGCGTCCACAAAAAGATCGTATAAAGCTTATTTTCTCTGCACTAATAAGTCATACATATTTAGAGAGCAATTTTTGTTGCCTGCAACATGACAACTTACTTGAAGGATCTTACTCAATCCATAGGTAGGTATGGTGGACTCTCATGGCAAAACTGGGTTTAAGGATATTTGGAAGCACAAGTAGTATCTCTACTTGGTGCAAGGAATTTGGCTAGCATGAGGGGGAAAGGCAACCTCAACATGTTTGGAAGGTCAATGACAATATACTTTAACTAAGATGTGAGAAAACATAAACCATTACGTTGTGTTCCTTGTCCAACATCAACTCTTTTAGCATGTCATACTTAATGAGTGCTTCACAATCATAAAAGATGTCCAAGATAATATATTTGTATGTGAAACCTCTCTTTCCTTATTACTTCCTATTAATTACAACAATGACCAAAACTACGTTTGTCAACTCTCAACAACTTTTATGCCTCATACCTTCTATATGTGAAGTCATTACTATCCATAAGATCAATATGAACTCTTTTATTCTTTTTATTCTTTCTACTTCCTCAAGATCATAGCAAGATAGCAAAGCCCTTGACTCAACACTAATCCTTATTATAGATAGCTTAGGGACTCGATTACATAAAGAGATCACAAAGCAAAACTCAAAACTACTTGATATCAAAACTTCAATCTACTAGATCAAGATACTACTAAAAGGATTGAACTAAATAAAACGGTAAAGATAGGAGTGTGATGGTGATACGATACCGGGGCACCTCCCCCAAGCTTGGCAATTGCCAAGGGGAGTGCCCATACTCATGTGATTATGTTTCCTTCTTCATGGTTTGTGTTATGATCTTCTTGGCAATGATGCCCCTCAGGATACGATTCTCCTCCTCGAGCTTATTGACTTGTTGTTTGAGGTCCATAATTTCTTTGCGGAGCTTGCCCATAACGGCTAAAGCTCCCTTTACCCAAGGATGCTGCATAGCTTCTGGAGAACAAGTGACGCTCTTTTTCATATTTTCATAAGAAAGAAATCTAAAGTTGGAACGACTGACCGAATTTGGAATAGCCGAGCTATGTAGTTCCCCCATCATGAATTCTGCTTGGAGACGAGAGGTGACTTCTTGATCTTCCTCCATGGCATCTATCCTTTTCAAGCCGGCCTCCATCTCATCCTCCATTGATGGTCCAAAGTGATAAGCATCACTATTTGCTCCTGGACCTGGTGTCGGGTGAGACACCAGACTCTCCCCGACTGACTCTTGAGAAGACATCTTGCTCTTAATCTGCAACAGGAACAGCTCGAAACGAAAACAGAGGATATCTGCATGATACGGTGGTCAAAGCCTTCGGGAGATTATATAATGAATTTTTACCGACCAAAATACGTAATGTGCAAGAAAATGGAGTCCGGGGGGCACACGAGGTGGCCACAAGACATGGGGGCGCGCCCAGTAAGGGTGGGCACGCCCTCCACCCTTGTGGAGGCCTCGTGTCCTTCCCGGACTACTTCTTTCTTTCTAAAATTCTTAAATATTCCAAAACTGATAAAAATTGCCATTTGAATTGTTTTGGAGTCGGTTTACTTACCGTACCTAATACCTATTCCTTTTCGGAGTCTGGAACGTTCTGGAAAGTGTCCCTTATGTGTTCCTCCGGGTTACGGTTTCAACAATATTAGTTTCAACATTGACAGGATTACCTAAGATATAATGTTTAATTCTTTGACCGTTCACCACCCTCGGACTTGTGCCTTCGAAGTTGTTGATTTTTATGGCACCGGAACGACAGACCTCCCCGATAACGTCAGGACCTTCCCATTTAGAGAGAAGTTTTCTTGCAAAAAATCTTAAACGAGAGTTGAATAATAACACATAATCACCTACGTTAAACTCACACTTTTGTATCCTTTTGTCATGCCAGCGTTTGACTTTTTCTTTGAATAGCTTGGCATTCTCATAAGCTTGGGTTCTCCATTCATCAAGTCAGCTAATATCAAATAACCTCTTCTCACCGGCAAGTTTGAAGTCATAGTTGAGCTCTTTAATAGCCCAATATGCTTTATGTTCAAGTTCAAGAGGTAAGTGACGAGCTTTTCCATAAACCACCTTATACGGAGACATACCCATAGGATTTTTATATGCAGTTCTATAGGCCCATAATGCATCATCAAGTTTTTTGGACAAATTCTTTCTAGATCTATTCACAGTCTTTTGCAAAATTAATTTGAGCTCTCTATTGCTCAACTCTACTTGACCACTAGATTGCAGGTGATAAGGAGATGCGATTCTATGATTAACATCATACTTAGCAAGCATCTTACGGAAAGCACCATGAATAAAATGTGAACCACCATCAGTCATAAGATATCTAGGGACTCCAAACCTCGGAATATAACTTCTTTAAGCATTTTAATAGAAGTGTTATGATCAGCACTACTAGTTGGAATAGCTTCTACCCACTTAGTAATGTAATCAACAATGACTAAAATATGTGTATAACCATTAGAGGCAGGAAAAGGTCCCATATAATCAAAGCCCCAAACATCAAACGGTTCAATAACAAGAGAATAATTCATAGGCATTTCTTGATGTCTACTAATATTACCAACTCTTTGGCATTCATCACAAGATAAGACAAACTTACGAGCATCCTTGAAGAGAGTAGGCCAATAAAAACCTGATTGCAATACCTTATGTGCAGTTCTATCTCCAGCGTGGTGTCCTCCATAGGATTCAGAGTGACACTTGCGTAGGATCTGTTCTTGTTCATGCTCAGGTACACAACGTCTAATAACACCATCTACTCCTTCTTTATAAAGGTGTGGGTCATCCCAGAAGTAATGCCTTAAATCATAAAAGAACTTTTTCTTTTGCTGGTAAATGAAACTAGGTGGTATAAATTTAGCAACAATGTAATTAGCATAATCAGCATACCAAGGAGCAGTATGAGAAGCATTAATGACCACTAATTGTTCATCAGGAAAGCTATCATCAATAGGAAGTGGGTCATCAAGAACATTCTCTAACCTAGACAAGTTGTATGCAACGGGGTTCTCAGCTTCCTTTCTATCAATAATATGCAAATCAAATTCTTGGAGCAAGAGAACCCATCTCTAGGCTTAGCATCTTTCTTTTCCATAAGATATTTAATAGCAGCATGATCAGTGTGAATAGTAACTTTAGAATCAACAATATATGGCTAAACTTATCACAGGCAAACACAACTGCTAAGAATTCTTTTTTAGTAGTAGCATAATTTCTCTGGGCAGTATCAAGAGTCTTACTAGCATACTAGATAACATTCAATTTCTTATCAACTCTTTGCACTAGGACAACACCTACAACATAATCACTAGCATCACACATAATTTCAAAGGGTAAATTCCAATCAGGTGGCTGAACAATAGGTGTAGTGATCAAAGCTTTCTTAAGTATTTCAAATGCTTATACACAATCATCATCAAAGACAAAAGGAATATCTTTTTGCAATAAATTAGTCAGAGGCCTAGAGATTTTAGAAAAGTCCTTAATGAACCTCCTATAAAAACCGGCATGACCAAGGAAACTTCTTATACCTTTTATGTCCTTGGGACAGGGCATCTTTTCAATAGCATCAACTTTAGCTTTATCAACTTCAATACCTCTCTCAGAAATCTTATGCCCAAGACAATACCATCATTAACCATAAAGTGGCACTTTTCCCAATTCAAGACGAGACTAGTGTCTTCACATCTCTGCAAAACTCGATCAAGGTTGCTCAAGCAATCATCAAAAGAGGATCCATAAACGGAGAAATCATCCATGAATACCTCACACATCTTTTCACAAAATTCAGAGAATATAGCCATCATGCATCTTTAAAAGGTAGCAGGTGCATTACATAAACCAAAAGGCATACGTCTATAAGCAAAAGTACCGAAAGGGCAAGTAAAAGTAGTTTTAGATTGATCCTTCGCTGATACAGGTATTTGAGAGAAACCAGAATAATCATCTAGAAAGCAGAAATGTGTGTGTTTGGATAGTCTTTCTAGCATTTGATCAATAAAAGGTAAAGGGTAATGATCTTTCTTAGTAGCTTTATTTAATTTACGGAAAACAATTACCATCCTATAACCTGTAATAATTCTTTGCGGGATCAATTCATCTTTATCATTAGGAACAACGGTAATACCTCCCTTTTTAGGAACACAATGGACAGGGCTTACCCAATCACTATCAGCAACGGGATAGATTATACCTACCTCAAGGAGCTTTAGTATCTCCTTTCTTACCACTTCTTTCATCTTAGGATTCAATCGTTGTTGAGGATCTCTAACTGGTTTGGCACCTTCCTCCAATTTAATTTTGTGTTGGCATAACGTGGGACTAATGCCCTTAAGATCATCCAGAGTATATCCAATGGCAGCACGGTGCTTCTTCAGAGTTTTCAATAATCTTCCTTCTTTTTGCTCTGAAAGGTTAGCACTAATAATAACAGGATATATTTTCTTTTCATCAAGATAAGCATACTTAAGATTATCAGGTAATGGTTTGAGTTCAAACACGGGATCACCCTTGGGTGGAGGGGTATCCCCAAGAATTTCAACGGGAAGGTTGTGTTTCAGAATAGGTTCCTGTTGAAGGAACACTTCATCTATTTCCCTTCTTTCCTTCATAAACATACCATTTTTATGGTCTAGCAAATATTGTTCTAACGGATCAGTAGGAGGAACGGCAATAGAAGCAAGACCAATAATCTCATCCCTACTAGGTGATTCTCTATCACGAGGTTGTTTACGAAACTTAGCAAAATTAAACTCATGAGACATACCCTCTAAGCCAATTGTAACAGTATCCTTTTCACAATCAATCTTAGCATTAACTGTATTCAAGAAGGGTCTACCAAAAATAATGGGACAAAAGTCATCCTGTGGGGAACTAAGAACAAGAAAATCAGCAGGATATTTAAACTTCCCACACAAGACTTCAACATCTCTAACAATACCAATTGGTGAAATAGTATCTCTATTGGCAAGCTCGATAGTAACATCAATACCTTCCAATTCAACGGGTGCAATATCATGCATAATCTATTTATATAAGTCATAGGGTATTGCACTAGCACTAGCACCCATATCACATAAACCATGATAACAATGATCTCCTATTTTAAAAGAAATAACAGGCATGCCTACCATAGGTCTATGTATCTTAGTATCTGGTCAAACAATATTAGCAGTCTCACCACATAAATAAATAACATGCCCATCTAAATCATCATCCAAGAGATCTTTAACCATAGCAATACTAGGTTCAACTTTGATTTGCTCAGGAGGTGTATAAGTCCTAGTATTACTCTTACGAACAACAGTTGAAGTTTTAGCATGATCCTTTATCCTAACAGGAAAAGGAGGTTTCTCAACGTAAGTAGTAGGAACAATAGGATCACTATAGGTGATAGTCTTTTCTTCAACTGTAATAGGTGCAACTACTTTTACTTCAACGGGAGGATTATATTTAAATCACTTCTCCTTAGGGAGATCAACGCGAGTAGCAAAAGATTCACAGAAAGAACCTACTATCTCAGAGTCAAGTCCAATAGCGCTAAATCCACGAAAAGCGTCGGTATTCATAAAAGATTTAACAGAATCAAACTTAGGTGTCATACCTGACTCCTTACCATCGTCGGAACCCCAATCTACAGAGTTGCATTTAATTCTTTCCAATAAGTCCCATTTGAATTCAATAGTTTTCAGCATATAAGAACCAGCACAGGAAGTATTGAGCATGTTGCGATCATTGGGAGAAAGACGAGCATAAATTTTTTGAATAATCATTTCTCTGGAGAGCTCCTGATTGGGGCATGAATATAACATTGACTTAAGCCTCCCCCAAGCTTGAGCGATGCTTTCTCCTTCGCGAAGACAGGAATTATATATGTAATTACGATCACGATGAACAAGATGCATAGGATAGAACATCTGGTGAAATTCCAACTTCAATCGTTTATAATTCCAAGATCCCGTATCATCACATAGCCTATACCATGTCAATGCATCTCCCTTCAAAGATAAAGGGAAGACCTTCCTTTTGACAACATCATCGGGAATACCTGCAAGCTTAAATAATCCACAAACTTCATCCACAAAGATAACGTGTAAATCAGGATGCAATGTTCCATCTCCTGCAAATGGATTAGCTAGCAGTTTCTCTATCATACCCGAAGGAATATCAAAGTAAATATTTTCAATAGGTTCAGTAGGTTGAGGAGCAACTCTTTGCTCTTCTGGTTGGGGTGAAGATACCCCAAACAAGCCCCTCAAAGGATTAGTTTCCATAGTAACAAGTGATAGAAAATTTCAGCACACTATATAAATGTTTCCTTACCAAGTTCCACTCACCAAAAGCACTACAGTCCCCGGCAACGGCGCCAGAAAAGAGTCTTGATGACCCACAATTGTAGGGGATCTATCGTAGTCCTTTCGATAAGGAAGGGTGTCGAACCCAACGAGGAGCAGAAGGAAATGATAAGCGGTTTTCAGTAAGGTTTTTTCTGCAAGCACTGAAATTGTAGGTAACAGATAGTTTTGTGATAAAATAAATTGTAACGGGTAACAAGCAATGAAAGTAAATAAAGTGCAGCAAGGTGGCCCAATACTTTTTGTAGCAAAGGACAAGCCTGGACAAATTCTTATAATGAGAAAGGATCTCCCGAGGACACATGGGAATGATCGTCAAGCTAGTTTTCATTACGCTCATATGATTCGCGTTCGGTACTTTGATAATTTGATATGTGGGTGGAGCGGTGCTTGGGTACTGCCCTTACTTGGACAAGAATCCCACTTATGATTAACCCCTATTGCAAGCATCCACAACTACGAAAGAAGTATTAAGGTAAACCTAACCACAGCATTAAACATATGGATCCAAATCAGCTCCTTACGAAGCAACGCATAAACTAGGGTTTAAGCTGTTGTCACTCTAGCAACCCATCATCTACTTATTTCTTCCCAATGCCTTTCTCTAGGCCCAAATAATGGTGAAGTGTCATGTAGTCGACGTTCACATAACACCACTAGAGGAAAAGACAACATACATCTCATCAAAATATCGAACGAATACCAAATTCACATGACTACTAATAGCAAGACTTCACCCATGTCCTCAGGAACAAACGTAACTACTCACAAAGCATATTCATGTTCATAATCATAGGAGTAATAATATTTATTAAGGATCTGAACATATGGTCTTCCAGCAAGTAAACCAATTAGCATCAACTACAAGGAGTAATCAACACTACTAGCAACCCACAGGTACCAATTTGTGGTTTTGGATACAAGATTGGATACAAGAGATGAACTAGGGTTTTGAGAGGAGATGGTGCTGGTGAAGATGTCGATGGAGATTGACCCCCTCCCGATGAGAGGATCGTTAGTGATGACGATGGTGATGATTTCCCCCTCCCGGAGGGAAGTTTCGCAGGCAGAACAGCTATGCCAGAACCCTAGATTGGTTCCGCCAAAGTTCCGCCTCGTGGCGGCGGAGTTTCGTCCCGTAAGCTTGCCTCTGATTTTTTTCCAGGATAAAAGCCTTCATATAGTAGAAGATGGACACCGGAGGGCCACCAGGGGGCCCAGGAGACAAGGGGCGCGCCCAGTAGGGGTGGGCGTGCCCCCACCCTCCTGGCCAGGGTGTGGTCCCCCTCCGGTAGTTTCTTCGCTCAATAATTCTTATTAATTCAAAAAATAAGTTCCGTGGAGTTTCAGAATTTTTGGAGCTGTGGAGAATAGGTTTCCAATATTTGCTCCTTTTCCAGCCAGAATTCCAGCTGCCGGCATACCCCCTCTTCATGGTAAACCTTTTAAAATAAGAGAGAATAGCCATAAGTATTGAGATACAATGTGTAATAACAGCTCATAATGCAATAAATATTGATATAAAAGCATGATGCAAAATGGACGTATCAGTTCCTACCTCATGCATTCTACTCAACTACAAGAAGTCAATATCACTACTGGAGGGATTATGACTGGTGACACTAAATGCAATAAAACATAGGTATGAATAACATGGTCAAAGTGAACTTGCATGTACGGTTGATGAAGTTTATCTCTCTCACAGTTCCTGATAATTCTACTCGTCACACTCCGAGAAATCTATTGTAAGCAATTATCATTTAATAAATAACCATGCCATATATAAGAATCCAAATAAACACAAGAACAAAATATGATGTAGTGCAACAGATCAACAAAAAAAGTTTAATATATAAAACAAGTTTTATGACGTTGTAAGGTGAAAGGTGAAAGAATAAACTCAAAAGAGTTAAATATCGCTATATAAGATTAGGTTGAAGACACTATGGAAGATGATTCAAAGTATAAGGAGAACAACTTGAATGTTGCTTGACAGATAGCATATAGGCATAAGAATCTATTTACAAAAGAATCAATTGAAACGAAACACTACAACACAAGTTATAGCGAATTGAAGCATGAATTGAATCAGAATTCGGAAACTCAAAAGTATTTGAATTGGAGCATGGTGGATAAGAACATAAAGTATACGTCACAAGTGTTTAGGTGTAAAAGGGGTCAACTGAAAGGTGTTACAATTTGCAAGATACGATCAAATGAATGTTCAAATACAAATTTGAATCGCTCAAATTTCAAAGGTTCGAAGGTTGAAACTAACGATGCTATTGGATATAATAAGTTAGCATGAACATGTAGGAAAAAGAATCAACAGATTCAGAATAATGGATCACAAATACAAGTGATTCAATATGGCATTGAATCAGCTTAAAATAGTGTGAACATTTTTTGTGACTAATAAGTAATCTGGGTATGTTCAAAATTATATTTTTAAAAGATAACAAATGGTACGAACCAAAAGATTACTTCGATACGAATCTGACGTAATTGGATTCGTCGAAAACAGAGTTACGAACAAGAAGATATGATCAAAAAAGTTTGAATATGAATCTGGAAAAATTGAAATATGAAAATTTCAAAAAATTGATGCGCTGTATAGGTGGAATCAAGACGAAACTCTAGGCGTTGGTTTCCTCTAATTTGGATAAACCAGTAAAAAGTTATGTTATTTGAAAAATCAGGGTCAGGCTGTTTTACGGAAGAAAAAGACCTACGACTAGAAGAATTCTAGGACTAATGTGTAAATACCGAGACTAATTGATAATCTAACTATTCTACGGTATACTAGTCTAGAAATAATACATTACATGATATAAAGGAAAATACGAAGAGAGTATCTTCAGAACGCAGAGAAGAGACAACTTCATAGAGGAGACGACTTCCAGAATTCCCGCCGGAGAGAAAAATAATATTTATTTTTATGAAGCTAGTCAAATCAAAATATTGATTTAATCCAAGTGTGATGATTTTTGGACGCACATTGGGTCTATATTTATAGGTGGAAGGTAGGCTTTGAGATCAAAGGCTAGGCAATGCGGGACTAAACATAGACGGAAAAATAAAAGGGAGGGAACCGCATGAGCCTAAAAAGGCATCGTCGGCCGCCCTGTGCGTGCACAGTGTGTGCCGTGCATTTATTTTTTTCCAAAATATTTTTTGCTGAAAATAAATAATATACATATATATATTTCTGCAAATCCTAACGAAAATAAATAAAAAATAAAAAACAATACAAGCCGGCCTGCTGCTACTATGATGTGCATGTGGGCGACAGTTAGTTATGGGCCGCACATCCAGTTTTTTTGTTTAAATAAAAACAGAAAAGAAAAACGGAATAAGGAAAATAAAATAAAACATTTCCATACGCATATTATATATAAAAATTTTAGAATAAAATTTCCTAACTCGAGAACATATTTTCAAGACCAAATAAAGAACTTTAAACAATCATTTTTTGCAATAACTCCAAAATGAAAAGGAATTTGGAATTCAAATAAATTGCAAATAGTTTCTATCTTCAAATTTGAATGTCAAACAAAACATTGTCTCTAATTTTGGAGTGTCATTTTCCTCCTCTCATTTTATTTGTTTATCAGAGGGTTTTGAAAGGATTCGAACTCAAAACTGAATGGGGATTCAAATGGAAAATTTTGGGAAGTCCTTTTATTTCCTCTCAGAATTTTTTTATGTTTCAAATTCCAGTCAATTCAACACAACCAATCACACAACATCCAAGCAAACAACCCTAATTATTTATTTAATATAACATTCCAAAATTTGGAATTTTGAGATGTTACAACCGACGACCAGGAGTAGATAGGAGGCCCCAGGCAGGAGCCTTGCGCATTTTCGATCTAGTTGTTGTTGTTTAGCTAGCCTTCTTAAGACAAACTTGTTTAATTATGTTTGTACTCACACACTACTAGGGAAAACCTTATACACAGAATCTTATCAGTAGCGCTGGATAAAAACAGGCGTTGCTGCTACTTAGCAGTAGCGCGTGCTCACAAAGGGCGTTACTGCTATCTACATAACAGTAGGGCGTCAAGAAAAAAAACACTACTACTATAATTGTCACACTGTTGCCGCCAGGCTAAGTATAGTAGTAGCGCTCTTGCTGAAAACGCTACTGCTTTGGTGTTTAGCAGTAGCGCTTTCCCCTAACACACGCTACTGCTAAACCCGTCCTATCTTCTCCACTGGCCGCCCCTCACTCTCCCCTCTCCACTCCACTCTCACTCTCCCCCGCACCCCGTCGTCCGTTGCCGCCGACTTTCGCCCCTCCCCAACCATTGTCGTCGCCCGCCGCCGCCGATGCTTCTGCTCCCCTCCACCGAGGTAGTTCCCCCATCCCTCCTCCTTCCACCTCCCCC